>NC_073697.1:71035514-71343846 GCF_023634085.1 Falco cherrug
CTCTTGAAATATGTATAGAAACATATACTACAGAAACCTTGCTCTTGTTATGTGATTTGAGCGTTGAAATTTAGCAGTCACCCATCTCTCAAATGCAACATGATTGATTGCTCTTTGATGTCTACAGCCCATCAGATAGACCAGTACACTCAGATGCTCTGCTTTGGCCACAGATAGTTCTGTAATTACTGTCCTGCTGTAAAATGAGATTGTGGACACCTGTCTGACAGATGAACCACACAAAATTTTCTTTGACTTTTCTAGGCCCTGATGAAAAGAGAGGCACATGCTGCTACTGTTCCCATATCTAAAGGATTAATGAGGCTATTTAGTAATTGTTATGCAAGTTAGGATTGATCTGGAAAAGTAGCATAGAAGTATCACCTTATTTCGCAAGGCACAGGGTAGGACAGGAGCCTGTTTGTGTCTACAAATACTATCTCTGTTCTGTTGGAAATTTTCTTTCAGTTGGAAATATATTGATGTGATAAGGAAAAAAAAGGAGAACCCTGACCTCATTAACAGTTGTAGCCTTCATTATGGAAAGGTGGTGACTAAGGGAGGTATGACACGGGTCTCTAAAATGATAGATTGTTCAGAGAAAGCAGGTAGGCAGGGATTACTCACTATTTCTTACAGTACAAGGCTTCTTCTACACTCACACTATAAAGTGACTTCAAAACAAACAAAAGGAGGTAGTTGTGCAGGCAATGCAGAGTAAATTGGTGCAGCTCCTTAATTAATTACATTGTGAAGACAAAGAACTAAGAGTGCCAAAGAAAGGACTAGACATTCCTATGGGAGATGGGTCAGTCAGTGGTTGTTAAAAGTTTTTTCACATGCAGTTTTCAGCTTGCGAAGTTCTTAAATGACTGGTTAGAAAGGTGGTTGAGTATTAAAAAGAATAGATTGTTTTGTAACTGTTGTTCTTACATATCTTCCTAGATAAGTGATAACGGCCCCTAGCAAAGAGTGGATAGCAGGGAGCTGGAGGGATTTGCAGCCAAATGTAACTGCCTTTATGTCCCTTTTTCCTGAACATTGTGGTTTTCTGTAACATAAGCTGCTCATAACAGTGAAAACCAATTAATTTTCATGGCATTTTCTTGGCTTTTACCATGTGATGGGTTTCTCATTTAGACCAGCACATGGGTTCTCATTTTGCCTATACACAGGCATTTGTGTGGGCTGTCCTGTCAGTGTCACTCTTACCTTGAGCAACTGTTAGATATTTCCAGTTCTAAAGTAAGTCTTTTCATAGAGTGAGAGCTGTGTTTAGTAGCAGGGAACACTGACTTCGATTAAAAAGGACCACCTGAAGTGGGCTTAAATGCCAAACGTGCTGCAGACACCAGGATTTTTAAATTCATGCTGTAAACTGGAGTAATTTTGTCATCACTTCTAATCCAGGCAGGACTTCAGGATTCTTGCCTGTGATGGTGAACCACTAGTGAGATACATTTTCTAGTGCTACAACTACATTGCTAGAGTGGATGGAGTATTTTCTCCCGCTTCTAAGGACAGCTCCATTTGCAGCTTACAGAACCCTTTCAAAATTAACTGAATCACTTGGTAGTTAATAATAGCTTGGCAGTAGGTAGTAGCTTTTGGAATGAGCTATGGCAGAAAACCTGAAGGGAAACTTGTTTTCACCTATAGGGCTTCTGCGCCCTGCTCCTCTAATTTAGGTACAGAAAATTAAATATTGACTGACCATGAAAATGTATGGTACAGGCTACACATCGGGTGCAGGCTGGACAGAAGATATGTTAAGTACTTACTTCCTGGAAGCTGACTTTCAGTAAGCATGCATGATTAAATATGAAAGTTAATCCCTCAGCATTATACATTTTAATGCATGGCTGACCTTCCCCAAAGCTCCAAAAGCAGCTCTGGGTAGTTACATAGATACATGTAACTAGAACTAATAGATACATGTTCACCCAGCTTCAAGGTTTAATGTAAACCCAGCAAATGATAAATCTATGTAGTTACATCAATTTTGCATTGCTATTAATCATTACATAGATGCAAGCGACTAACTCATTTGCTGCCCAATTTATACACCCGGTATACAGTCTGTTACTGCATTTCTGTCACTACTGTATTTCTCCAAGCTTTTGCTTGTATTTCACTGATTTCAACAACATGCCAATAGAACAAAGCAGAGTGGAATTCTATTTGATACCATGCCTGAGAATCTGAAGACACATTCTATTAGAAAGCCCTGGAAGAAAATCAATGCTGTGATGGGTAACTACACACTATAGATTAATTAAGGCCAGAGGCAAGGGATTAAGCCCAGCACAATCCTGTATGCATTCTGATTGCAAACACAGTTGGGAAGCAAACTTCTGTAAGAGTGCTCCAAGTTGCGTGGCATTGGCAAGGCTTTTTTCCCTCAGAATTTCAGTTTCTCTGTCTCTGTATGTGGTAAGGTACCAGTGACACTGTGGCCACGTGAATGAAACCTTCAGTGTTCCCTGTGCCGCTGTGATGTGGAATAGCATGTCATTTGTTTGGTCATTTCCTCCAGACTGGTAATTACATTTTACTTTATTTTCTCTCCAGATTTGTATCATGATAAATCATTGCAATCAATGCACAGATTCTTTATGAGAGAACCTTTGCCTGCTGGACTAAGTTCTACATTATTACTTGTCTGCATGAATCCCTATGATAATTAGAAGAATAGTGCTAATTAAGTAGTACCAAAAGTGGCAGAGGGACTGACTTAATTCTGCCTTGGACTGTAATCCACATAATCTCTCCTTCTGCACCCTACATGGAATGCCCTACTCTTATCTTGTTGCTTACATGTGGCAAAACTACTTGCAGTGTTGCAGCCCAATGATCAACAATATTTTTAGTTAACATAGCAAGCTTTTGAGGTTAGAAGCTTTTGTTTGTTAAATTAAAAACAAAAAAGGGTTGAAGACTTTTCCCAGCTTCAGTCCCTTTGCTCCAATGCTCAGTTGGCAGAGTGGCCAGAGTCACTAGGGTAAGGAAAAACATATGGTGAGAACATGAAAATTCTGATAAAGCAAATAAAATCCCAGCTGCAAACACACCACAAACCCTTCATTACTGACCCAATCATCTTGATTTCATGGAAAACACCAACTCCTACAAAGCTAGTTAATGATTGTTATGGTAAATTGAAGTGTCTAAAGTCATCTATTGTTATAATCCAAACACAGTTAAGAGAAACTCCTCTTTGGTGCTCTGTATGTGTTACGTATTTGATGTCTCATTGAAAATGATGCATCTCAAAGCACATGCAGTTCTTTAATGCTTGAAAAGCAGCTTTCCAGAACTGTGTTCTCTGCTGAAGATTTTCCATAATCATGAAGCCAAGATCTTTGATTTGAAGAGCTTATCAGCACATTCCTGTGCAATTTAGTGCATTGTTCATACTCCATATAAAGTAGAAGCACTTCTATCTTAACACATCCCACACCTGTTATAGCTCCAAAATATCTTCCAATTTACAGAGCTTCTGTAACAATTACTCTTTGTAGTGTTTTCCGGGTCAAACAGTTCTTTTTAAATAATTCATTATCTCTCATTTGGTTAAACAATTATTCATGACCTAGTCTCACTTTCCTCTGATGGTTTTCACTATTTGTGATTTACCCAGGTAGTCCCACTAAAAATCTATGGTTTGTTTGGAAATCACTCACCTTTTCTGTGCTTTTTTATTTGTTATCATAGCTGGTCACTTACATCTCATGGGATTATTTTTATTTTCTGGTTAGGTAGTTGACACTTTTTAGGCACAGGTTTCACAAATGAGCTCTGCTGTGAAAGATGGGAATATAATTATACTACTGTAACTATGGGGAAGCTAATAGTCATAAGCATTTAATTAGCATCCAGAAGTAGCTTGAATTCTTCAAAATAAGTAATTATTGCATGACTTACTCCAAACAAAATACATTCTTTTGTTAAAAATTCATTAGCAAATTGAGGATTGGGTTTGTGCTTTTAGGGGGAGGTTAGGGTTCTCAGACAGAGCTGTGACAGACACTGGTATCACATTACTGTGTTGCCCAGTGATCTCTGAGGACAGCACAGAAATTACCGAACAAATCGTACCTGCAGCACAGAAGGTGCCAGAAACCACTCTCAGCATAACTGAGTGTATAAAACCAGAAATTCTTGAGTATACAGGAAAGGAGAAACATAAATAAAATGTTATTTCCTGAGAGAGAAAGTGGAATACATCAAACAGACTTTGAGTGAGAAAGAAATAATCATGCTGTGGAACCTCCCAGGAAAAGAAAGGGAATGTAGGTTCCCAAGATTGTTCCAGTATGTGGTGTTAAACTTTTATTATGGTCCGTTGTTTTTCCCAGCTCTCTTCACAAGTGAAGCAGCTCTCTAGCTTCTTAGGATCCAGTCTGACTGATCTAGAAATACCCATTTCTCACACTCTGTCTTTTTTTAATTGCACAACACACTGAACAGTAGTCATCTTTGTTTACAATACCTCACTGGAGATCAAGCATCATTAACATCCCTCCATAGTTTGATTACTGGAGCTTGTGGCTGTTGCTTTGGTTACATAGACTTTGCTGTCACTTTTGCAGTTTTGTCAGGCTGTGGCTTCAGGAGCCTCTCCACGTCTCTTCCCTTTGCCACTTCAGTCTTCAGCCACTAAGGATCCTCTGGACTGCAGAATTAACTTTGTCGTGCCCCATTAAACACAATCATTTGATCAGTCTTGTAAGGTTTTTACTGAGTCTCTTGGCAGCCAAAGTAGAAGGATCTCTTCCAATAGCTGCTGATTATGTCCCAGTAGCTTTTGTTGGTTTGTTTAAGTCCCAATTGCAAAGTCCTAATGTTGGTTCATGCAGACGGAGCTGAGCAGACAGCTCAGGCCTGCATCAGGAAAGCAGGCTGCAGGGCTGGTACCCAGCTGGGGCTGTGAGGCCTCTGTGGCCAGGGAGCACAGCTTTCTCCTGAGTCTGTCCCCAGCTTCGGTGACCAGCGCATGTGTGCACCTGGGCTTCTCTGTGTAAGGCTTAAAGGGTATGTGCTGCTCCTGATAGAATACAGGGGCCTTTGGAAAACACAGACTTTGCAACATTTGGGACTTGTCAGAAGTGTGAGGATGAGACCCAATGTGCATGTTCGGTCGCATAAATGTGCGTGCATTTTCTACTTTCATGTACAATAATGGATACAGTAAAATTAAAGCTATTTAATGGCTTGCTTTGGAAGGTACCATCTGCTTGAACGTAATATTTAACATTCAGGACTCTATTTATAAACAGGAAGATGTATAGACCGCAAAGCTGGATTTGCTTGTCCCAGCACTATGGCCACCTCACAAGCTATATCACCTCACAAGCTATATATATATATATATATATATATATATATATATTTAACATGATACAGATCTACAGACCAAGCCCTGTACGTTTAAGTGAAGGAACAGAATGTGAAAGCGAAGGCTTATACACCCTCATCCCCAGGCTTAAACTAGAAGCAATCAGTGGGCGATAATTCTTATCATTCTACTTTCATTAAATAATCACCAGCATGTGAAAATATATTAGAGAAATAGAAATTACATAACCGCTTTGCTGTGATACAGATGTATTTATAAATAGATACTGGAAAAGAATACCTATTATACTGATCTAACAGTTTAGCTTTAGTCTTGCCACTAAAAATTATTCTTTACTGGTCAAAAAATAAAATTGGTTGTCCATGACGTGTTTGCACATATGATATTTGGATTTGATCCATTTTCTGCCTGAACTAAGTAGCTGAACGCAGGCAAATGAAAGCGTGAAGGAACAGTCCAGAGAGGTTTGTGGCTATCTGTATGACTAACCCATGAAGCAAAGCAAGCCAAGGTTTGTCTGTTTTCCACATGAAGGCAAGAGAGGAAACCACTTAAAGCCAATACTTATCAGTTGAGTAGTTTTGGTTTTGTATTATGTCTTTGTATTCAAATGATAAATTGTTCCATGTAGCAAGGACCTTTGAAGGACACAGTCACGATGTTTGCTTCCCTTTGGGAAACAGCCTGCCAGGTTACAATGTGTTTTACACTTAAAGGCAGGTGTTAACATACCCATTGAAATAGCGAGCAAATTCTTAAAGTTTTTTAGTAATAGTGATGATTTTTCAGAATCTACTTTTATTTTTTCTACAGAAGCTTTGAATTGGGAAACATAGCTATGGATTCATGTTTCAGATATGATCCAGATAAAAATTAGTAACTTGTAAGATAGGTTTACAAAGAAAAAGTTGAATCTTTCATAATCATGCTCTCATGGTTGCCAGGAGTATCATCTGCCAGCAGTATTGATTTCAACCATCTTTAGTCAGACAGAACTCCTGGATCCATTTGAAAAGTTTAAGCTGTCTTTATTACAAGTTCAAATGGGTTGCAGATGTGAAAAAAACCCCATCATTTTGATACACCCACAAATAAACTTGAGATGAAATCTAAGTGCAAACAAATTCAGTACTTTTTGTGATAGAGCATATGAAAGCACAAGTACCTGAATTGTAAATGGGTTTGTTTTCAGAACTTTTGTTTGACATTCTGGGTTGACAATGAAAAGTCATTTTGACATTTCACATTGAAAAGCTACATTTGCTTACTACCATGGTTGGCTTACGCTACCATCAGTGTGTACTGTATTCTCCCTCGGGAGACAAGGTACAGCGCAGACTTTCTGCTCCAAACCTCCCTCTTGTTAGACACATGAATTTGGGCCTTTATGTAGATTTGGGACAGGAAATGACATAGAACTTCCTTGTTAAAATATTTTATTTTGATGGGTGTTTCATCAAAAACTTTACATACATGGACATTTAATAATGCATGCACTCTGGCAGTGCTGAGCCATGATGTTTCACCAAGAACGCATCCAGCTGTAAGTTATTTCCCTCAGCATGTAAATAAGGTTTATATCTTAAAGACAATTGTGTCATGATTAAAGATGATAAAATCACTGGTAAATGCAAAGAAAATTGCCACCAAACTAAGAAGATAGAAATAACCTGTAGCCTGATACACTTCAGACTTACTTTCCATACATCTGACAGCACAGGTTATTTATCTGCTATTTTATATGCCAGAATCGTGCATGTGTGTATGTTTATAGGTACATACTTATCTGTGTATGAAGAATGGAAGTTATTTATTGCCACTAAGATGTACATAAGTAAAGATGAGATCCCTGCTCAGTGACTCATAGGTTTTATCCTGCAAGTTTTAGATTTCACAGAAGAGCAGTGCCTCAAAGTCCCTCCCATTGCATTAGTGGGAGGATGATTTTTTTTCTTGTCTTGGAATTTGCTCAGGATGTTGCAGATCCTAATAGGAAAGACATTAAGATCCATTCAATTCCACAGGTGCATTAAGTCTAGACACACTGGCTGAGGAATAAACCTTTGCACAGGTTGTTTTTCATTTGTCTGGTGATAGACAGTAGTGAGGCAAAGTAGGTGGTTGACTGGATTATTAAAAATAATTTATGATGGAGATTCGAGTCTGTTGAGTGAGAGCTGGGTACAGAAATTTTTGGAAGAACATTCTGCATACTATACGTAATTTGAAGGAAGGGTTAGAAATGTTTTTTTATTGAAAAAATGAAAAGCAATAAACAAAATGTTGATTGCATTCAGCTAAGACATCTGTACTGCCTTTGCCTTGTCGTTGCTAAAACCAGTGGAGAGACAAAATGTTTACAACACTTCCACTAGAGAGAAAACAAGTGCAAGAATGTATAAGTAAAAGAAAAAAAAAAAAAAAAAAAGGTCTACAGAAGGCAGATAAAAGCTTCAGTTAGCCTGGCCAAGGGGTGAGCAGGGTTCATTGTAACTGGACAACTGTAAATGCAGGACTGATGGAAAGACTCTTCCTTCCATGTAAATTCTTAGACTATTGGATTCAGTAGTGGCAGCTGCATTTGGGGTCAGCCTTTTTATCTTTTAGAATACCTAGAAAACAAATGTATCCAGAGCTACAATATTAAATGCACAGAAGGTACATAATCAGCTCTCAAATGTCAGAAAACCAAGGAATTTCAAATAAATAAATTTTGGGAGGAAATTTTTTTTCTGGAGACATGTCTCAGAAATTTTCCACTGTGTACTTTTTTGCTTGTATTAATAGCAAAATAATAGACTAGATGGAAAACAGTATGTCTTGATTCCTTATAGCCCAATGTTTTTAAGAAGATGCATACTTTAATCTTTTTAATTACTTGAGAGTCTAAAACTGTAGTGAGATTTTCTAAACTGCTGGAGCATCCAATTAATACCAAAATCAACAAAAATAAAAGGGATGTTTCCTGCAGGTCTTAATGTTACTCCTCTGAGAATACCTAAAACCAGATTAAAAGCTGATGTAAATTACCAAAATACTATAAATTGGCCACCATTTCTGTTAAAGCTTGTAAATTACTATTGTTTGGTCATGGTCCTATTATATCTAGATTTAAACCTATCCACATCCATAGAAACATCATGCATCATCTTACTTAATTCAGCCCTTTTCAAGTGCTGCATGAAATCCTTTGCCCTTTCTGAAGCCCAGGGAAAACCTCTGACAACAGCAGATAAAGAATTTACCAGGTTTGTTAGTGCAGGTTTGCTACTGAATGTGTAAGTTCTAGCGAAAAAGAGGTAACTAGCTTAATTTTACCATGGAGAGCCTTCATTCGTCTCACCGGCAAACTTAAGCCAGGGACTATCAGCTCAACTTCATGGGCAGAAAGCTGAGTTTCCTGAGGGCAGAAGGAAGAAATTTATCTGGGTACCATAAAATTTTTGGGTTAAGGAACTGTATCATTGCTGTAGCCTTCTCCAGTGCTACTGCCAGCGTGGGCCCCTGCTCCCTTCCAGTCTTAGACATATACATGCAGACTTAAGTATCACACGTAGGTAGAGATACATGCAAAAGGTTTTTGCTAATTTGTTTGTATACCCAGCTTTTTCTCTTATAATTGATACTTCATCATGAGGTAAATACTGCATGTTGCAAATAATGATCAACTAATTTCAGTTCCACAATGATTACACTTCTAGGGCCTACGTACCGCAAGCATGTATAATTTCTCTCCATAATCACTTCTTGCATCCATAGATATCCTTTTTTTAAGTTTTGGCAGCTGGGTAGCTAGTAGTAATTTGAACTGAGGACTTAGAAGGAATCCCATGTGTGACATTCTACATTGAGTAGAGACTTAAATCTGAAACACAGCAGAACGATGGATAATTCTGGCCATCTATAGTTTCTTATTTTGAAATGAAATCATTTGCTAATTCAGTTTGACATTATAGGCCAAATCATAGCTTCCTTGTTTATCCTATAGATGTGAAATGTGAAATCTGAGTAGGAATGAATTGAGAAAGGGTAAGTCCTAGGTGAGATACTCCACAGTGTTTCATTCCCTCTTTACCTGAAAGAGGTGTTTATGAGCCCTCTGTGGAATAACATGGATCTATGAACACTTTGTATTTGGATTTATAAACTTATTAATATGTTTATAAACTGTATTAATAAATAAGCATATTTATGAAGCATATTAATTGATAAAAATGTTTCCCTGGGACAATATTATTTGCTCCATCATATAATATGTTCAGCCCTCACTCATGGTTTGTTTTATCAGTTGACAGTCATTAGCCTGGTAGTGGACTGTAGCAGATGCACATTTAGTTTAGTTTTATAGCTGCACACTCTTCGATAAACAGTTGGTGAATCTCCATTAAAAACTCCTGATCACTGAAGTTATAATACCATCTAATCCTGACAATTATTTTTTTTTTGCAAACACCAGCCCTCAAAGCCAGTCAGACTCCTCTGTCCTATCCTTTCTGGCTGCCCAGTCCCTGTTCTTCACAAAATGTTGACAAAACACTGGTGCTACTGAGTGTCTATTTAATTTTTGACTGATTTTCCTGCTGCATGAGACCACTGGCAACTAGAACACACTCTTGCTTTCCCAAACTTTGTGTTTATTTCCCTGAAGATCTTGCCATCTGCTGTGCTCAGCTGCCCAAATAAGTAAAATTTTCTATGTCTTTTAATTTTTTTCCTGAAAACACTATCTGTTCCCTCAATCTTTCCAATTTTCATCAAGTCCTCTATGATCAATTCATCTCTAAATAACATGTATCGTAACAGGCCATGTTACCACAAACAGAAGTATTGATTTTGGCAGTACGACAGAAGTTACTGAAACAATGTTCAGTAAGTAGCATTCCAGATTCTGTCTAGAGGTCAGCCAACAGAACTGTGGACAACAGATTCATATATGATGCTCTTTGTGCAGTATATATTTTGTTGGCCTTACTTAGCATTTACACCTCATTTGTTCCAACTTGCTTACTGTTGCCAACCCCAAGTGTTCAAAATCATGAAATTGGCTTGAAAGTGATAATGCTTTAACCGATAATACATTTAGAAGTTCTTAACTCAGAGTGCTTGCACTTTCAAGCATTCTCCTGTAGCTAGCAGGAAATGTGCTTTCTTGCAGGGAGGGCTGAAGTGACAGCATACATTCACACAAAATATTGTGACCCCCTCTGATCTGAGAAAACATCAGATGTCTCACTTCTGAGAACTTCATGCTGGCTAAGTGGCTGACATACTCTTGATTTA
Organism: Falco cherrug; assembly: GCF_023634085.1. Lineage (NCBI taxonomy): Eukaryota > Metazoa > Chordata > Aves > Falconiformes > Falconidae > Falco > Falco cherrug. The sequence goes on from NC_073697.1 coordinate 71,046,154, forward strand.
TACTACCATAAGTAAATGAGAACGCTGCATAAATAACTTCTAAAATGACTGTGTGCAACAAAAATAAATTTTTTTTTTCACCTGTTAGAACATACATGATCACTGCCTCTCCCCACTGGTTCTATATTATTTCTCTTTAAGAATGAAGTAGACAAAGGCTATTGCAGATGGAAGGGTGTGCTGTGCAATTAAACAGAGAACTGAAGCAGTGAAGACATCCATGCTACCAGACTGGTAAATTCTTATGTTAATCTGTTTATGCCTATCATCTGTACCACTCCACAATATCACAAGATCAGTTTGAGCATACCTTGGGTCAGCCTGAGCCTTGCTAGAAGTCACTGCAATATAAAATGGGAATTAGGTTTGATTGCATGAAAGTACTCTCTTCCTCTGCCTTGAAACTTGTTCTGTAATAGAAATGTGGTGAGGCCAAAGAAAAAACGAACAAAAAAAGACCCCAAAACTTTGAATACCTCACAGTTAGCTGTCTGAAAAGTAGAACTGGGACACAGAGCAGAGAGTTCTTGTGAATGTTAACTTCAAATCTGTTTTGTCTATAGCTTCACTGAGCAAGCTCTTCACATTGTTATACTCAGGTCCTCGTTTATTTTTCTCTCTTAGGTGATTTCTAGTGGGATGAGAGTGGGAGGCTGAGGGAAAGAGCAGAATGAAGAATGAATGAGTGTTGCTCGTATGTGGATCCTGGGGACTCCCATAAAATCTAAAAAAGAAACAGTGGAGGAGGATGTGGCTGGCTGCTGAAATGCTCTGTGGGCTACATCCTGCCTGTGGCTAGGCCAGAACTTGCACACCCTTTTTGTTTGTTTTTATGTGTGTGTGCTAGGTCCTTAGACGATGCTTTGCTGCAATGGCATATGCATCTATCATTAAGAGAGAGACTGTGCCTTGGCACCACATCCTTACTGTTGGTACACATGTACTGTGCACACTTGGTTCGTTAATTATCTGTTTTATACAGATAGGAAGCTAATGTGAACTAGCATGGTGTTACAAGGATGAACTTTCACTGTGGGAACCATGTTGGGATTTTTTCTCCAACACAATCTGAATTTTTGTCCTACTGTGCAGCATTTTCCCCCAGCTCTGCAAAACTTTTCTGAAATGTCTTTATATCACTTCATGTAGTTCAGCAGAGTGTAAAATAACCTCTCGGCATTTGCTTTAGTTCTGTCGTATTCTGTTTACAAATTCAAAAGGACATAACATAAATAGCTGTCAACACATATATTACTGTGATTCACTGACTTCACCACAAGAATTTTGGTACAGCGGCAGAAAGAGCATCAGTACAAAAATCTTATCTTGAAAGCCATTGCAGTTGTTTATCTCTCTTTCAGTGAGCATGCACCCTGAATCTAATTGTGCTAGTTGAGACGAAATTACACGGTTGCTAGAACAGGACATCAAAATGGTACCTCAGCATTAGTGTGTGGGCTTGAACCACCTAGAGTGAAGGGCTTTCTTTTTCTTGTACTGCTACAATAGGTACTGCTTTGATCATCTAGGTTTAAAAAGTCATGTAAATAGGGGGAAGAGGGAGAAAAGACAAAAAAGAGAAGAAATCAGCAAAATCAAAGCATGTATGTCTCTTCTTCTTCTGTAGCTTTTGTTTATTCATAGGTCAAAATTTCCTACAAGTCTGCTGATTTTTTGGGGGGAGATCAATTCTGAAAGAATCGTGCTATGCAGTTTTCAGGCCTGAGGAGTTCAGCTTTAAGGAAAGACTATTTGGGGTCTCTTGTTTGTTATAGCTATTTAATATCTAGTCATAGACTAGGAAAAACTTGCAGCACCGATAGCTAGCTGCCTACCTGTGTTCCTGTGGTTTATGACATCTGAAACCTGTCATGGGAAAAGCCATCAGCATACAGCAAACATTGCAGACTGGGGTTTAAATTGTGTCTGCTGTGCCATGGGAAAGGGGAATCAGAGAGACATGTTGATCCACTCTTCCATAAATGTGTGATGGACAAATACACATCTCGTGTTACATTTTGAAAAAGCACTAAGCTCCAAGCTTTCCTTTAAATTCTCAAAATCAAAAATGCAGACACAGTAGAGGAGAGTTTGTGTTGCAAAATGAGGAACAGCTAGCTCATTTGTGGCTACAGGACCTCTATGCAGGCGGGACTGTGATGTCCCCAGCTGGTTCACTTTAGTCTTACTGTTTGGAAATGCAGTCCCAGGGAGCTCAGTTTGACATATCACCTAAGAGGCCTAGTTTCTCTGGACCACCATGTTACCTCACTTCAGTGCTAGCTCAGGGGGCTCTGAATTACACTAGGACTATTCTGGGCAGTAAAAATATCCTAGGACACATATTTAGCTCTTGTGGAAGCTTGTGGAGCTTCACTGAAATAAATGGACTAATTGAGGAGTAAGGTAAAACCACTGGCTTTAGTGGTTTTCATGCACAGGCTGAATGGACTAAGTGTTGTCTTCTTTTTTGTTTTTTTTTTTTTTTGATAAAATTATAAACAAGGTTCATCTTAGGGCACAGTTCTGGTTAAAATGTTCCATCTAGCTAGTCCAATTGATGAAGTTTATCTGGAAATCAAATGGATAATTGGATAAAGTTGAGCAAAGTAATGATGGACTGTAAGCAATAACTTGTACTAGTGTCACTAGAAAGATATCCTATTGGGCCAGTGCCATGAAGCAGTCAGGTAAGGGACTTTGTCACTGAGTTTCTAAGAAAAACAGTTCTGTGTTTTCATGCTTGGCATATTTTACTTGCCTACAGGTACTCAGTGTAGAGTATTTAGGAAAAAGGCTCGCATAGTCAGCAGGCTGGATTGATAAATTTGATGGCATAAAATGTCATACAGAACTTTCTGAATGAATCGGAGGTGGCAGGATGACATAGGACATTCAGCATTCAAATATGTGATTACTAGGAATGAGAAGCTGCCATGGATTCTAACTCTTTGGATAAACCCCAAATCTTTATGCAAACCAAAAAGGCATGAGCTATGGAAACAGCTTCACTGCTTTCTTGCTGCCTAGTCTGGCTGACCAGTGCTCCAAGGAAAATCTCCATCAGTGGGAGCTGTTTCTTTCTGGCAATGGCTGGTAAAAGCAGAGTGGAGTTTTATTCTTCACTCCCTCCAAAAAGGGTTTTGCTTTGCAGGGAGCTAAGACTGTCTGACAGAACTGTAATTATGCTTAGGTTTACTGTGGCTTATTCAAATTAAATGATGATGACATATAGGTGTATCAGAAGAAATCCAGACTGCAGTGCCTTGGTGGTCTCAGCAGGTTAGTCTTGGTCAATGCAGGGTTAAGCGACGTGGCTTTGACAAGCAGCTACACTTCTGTTCTTTAGCTGTAGCCGATCACTATGTTATTTTACTGGAATACAGTTCTTCATTTTCAGGCTATTAAAAATAACTGATAAAAAAAAAAATACGTGAACAAAAATGTGCAAACATAGGGTTCACATTTTATGGGAATTTTGGTTTGGTTGCACTTGAAGACATGCTCTGTTCCACTTGTACACATTCTGTTGTATACATTCTATATTCCAGTATGATGAGTGCACCCACAGAAAGCTAATTTTAAGTTCAAGTGCTTGATTATTCTCAGCAAAAGTGAATTCTTAAAGAGTGTGCATTACCAGTATTTGTGCAAGTTGTGTTTTACAGTTGACTTTTTCTGAGTCTATTTCTTAGCCGCTGAAGTCCTTAGGACAGTCTAGTCTAACTTTCCACATAACAGGGCCAATGGTTTCTATACCGAGTTCAGTATCTTGCAACTGAAGCAGACAGCATCTTTTTATAGACATTCAGACTTGATTTAAAAGTTCCAATTGTCACAGCATATTCCAGGGTAAGCATTTCCAATGGTTAATTACCCGCACTGTTAAAAATGTGTGTCTTGTCTCCAGTTTGAATTTTGCTGAGTTCAGCTTCCAGGCTGTGCGTCTTTGAATCTGAAATGTGAAACTCCCTTGTTGATGACTTACATAGCTTATCCGCAGAGGGAAAGGAAACAATTTGCTGTGGTTGGTGAGTAGGGTGGACAGAAGGGTGTTAGCATTCTTGCTCTTCTGCACAAGCAATTATGAAAGATGCCAAGCAGTGGCTTTTGAAGACCTAAAAGGATACGTAAGCCCTAGCAGGAAGTGGCAGAAGCAACAGGAGAGGCCTTGAATTAAAATAAATATATAGTTTTAGTCTAACATAAAGTGAAAGGCTAGAAAGCATCTGTTTACTGCTAAATACCAAGAAATTATAAACCTTCTCTCTCTTCTTCCTCCCTCATTTGGAAATTCATCATGCTCTTAGGAGAAAGTCAATGCATTTTTTTTAGCATTATTTCATATAAGTTTCCCTATATGATCTTCACATGTGAATATTATATATGAATGATATGCAAAATATGCAGAACTTCAGGGTAAAAGACTGGTGTCTGTCCCTAGTGGATCAGCAGCTGCTTCTTCCTCAGTTTTGTGCTAATATTTATTTCATTGGCCTGCCTGATTATCCATCATCTCTGCAGTGTCTCCCCACCAATCTTTTGATTATTGCCAAGGCTTAGCAGTTTCTGGAGTGATGTTGTACTGCTTGTCTGGGAAATCTCAATGCAGATGGAAGCTGGCTGCTACGTGTGTTACTGTTGGCAGTGACTATATATTTAGAGCAGTATTAGCAATTTCTTTTTTTTTAATGGGAAAACAATAGATTTACTAAGCTCACCTATGTGAGTGACATAGGCAGATTTTACCCTAATGTATTTAGGTGGGTACAGACAGTGGCCAGGGAAAGCTTGAAGTCATTCTAAGTACACACTCTGATGGGGACAAACTGGAGACCACCTGCAATAATGGAGTTTAACATTAAGAATCTCCAAAATACTTTGGAAAGTGTTTCTGGACACTGTGAGAGTATATTCTGGGAATGCTACAGAATGGCTTCTTCCTGGGACAGAACCACTGGAAAATGTCACAGCAGGGACTTATCCATCCCTCCCTATCACTACCCACCGTGGGCTGCAAGAGAGCTAAGAAGATGAGTGGAAAGAGGAAAAGGGAGGGAGGGATCAGTAGCTCTAATTGGTATTGCAAAGGTTTTTCTAGGAGAAAGGGAATGTGTATGGTACCGCAAGGTGCAACCTACATCATTAAGAGGAAACATGCTCTTATAAACCTTCTGAAATATTGTTCCAGGCACTTCTGAAATAAGAGGGGAGGGGGAATAAAAAATCCAGAATAAAAAGAGAGAAAAGAAGAAAGGAAAACAAAGGCGGAAAATTCTGAGGACACAGAAATGGAAGGAGGTGAACCAGTCATACCCCACCGCATATTCTCCATCTGAGCCCATGAATATGCAAGTGAATATCTGCGCAAACATTATCACTGACACAGATTCCCTTCCACAGCATATTTGTGTTGCCATGCGTATGAATAATTGCATTAGTAAGGCAGAAGGTCCTGTTCCCATATTTTACATGCATCTATATTTTATCTGTGGCCATGCTTTGCGCTCTAATTATATGGTGCTGGAAACATCCATTAGTCTTGTTTCTTTCCAGTATGAACAAGACCTTTTTTCCAGCTGACCCAATGGCTAAAAGAAATTGAGCAAGAAGTTATCAGCTCAAGCTAAGTCTGGACAAGACAGAGACAAAAGGAAAGCATTTTAGTGAAGTGACAGAGGTCAAGTCATCTGTCTTCTGGTAGGATGCTGGTGTATTGGTAGACCACTTTTAATTGTGTATCTGCATAGCAGCAGTCACATCCTTCTGTCTTACCTCCTGCCCCTTTCTCTTTGATGTAAGCTTAATTACTAAAATAGGTAGATACGTAGATGACATGACATGGTTACATTCTTTAGGACCCTGTTTCCCAGCTGGGAGAATACACAACACTAGCATGTGGTGCTAGCATTCTCTGTGACTTGTGTTTGGCACCAGTCACAGTGTCAGGGATGCTCCCGGCCTTCAAGCCTCCACGGACTGATGTATTGCAATGGCATCCAGATCCTCCACGGATATAGTTGTGATCAGCCTTCTGCCAGCTGATGTATTTAAATGGAAAACTCCCGAGAATCTGCCAGAGTATGTGTGTCCTGGGCTACTCAATTTTGGAAGTCTCACCAATCCCACTCTGAGGTCAGGATAAGCCCTTGTTGATTTTTGACTCAGAGCAAACCCATTTTTGCAGATAGGAGATGAATTCACCACTGAGCAGAAGGCCAGCACTGTAGTGCTTAAATATAATTTAGGCCTTATCTGAAGATTTGTATGAGACTTATTTGGTACATGATCTTGGCCTGGCCTTGGCACAAAGGTTATTTTCGCCTGAAATGAACTACTGAAGGGCTGACAACATCCTTTGGAAGACAACCAGCAAGAAGTCATTACTCTTGGGATAGCTGTGAACTTCAGGAGAGTTAGAGAAATATTTCCTTCTTAGGCAGAAAGCAGTGTCATATAAAACAACTAACATGAGTTCTGGGCTTATTGGCAATGCTAGGATAGCAAGAGTAACCGAAAAATATTTGCTTACACTTAATAAGCAACATCTTCATAGTTTTGAATAATGTTAATGTCTGTTCCTTGCTTATGTTTTAAATTATTTCCACAAACCATTAAAGTCAAGATGATGAAATTGTCCCATCTTGTAGAGCACATCTATTTATGGAATGGATGTGCTCTGTACCAATATAGATCTTTTAAAAGGAAAATATACTATATGAGTGCTTTTCAACTGTGTTCTCCAGTCCTGTGCACTTGATTGTTGTCATCTAGAGCCATACCAGCCTCTGGATAGCACCTTTTTAGCAATTCAGAAGATTTACGTGTCTGTTGCTGTGCTGAATGCCATTCTTTGAGTAAGCACAGAGCACTGAAACTTTCTTTTGAGGAGTGAGGGAGGAGGAGGAAAGACTAAAGCAGCTCATGTGCTTCTTACATAAAACTTGAGAAGCAGATGAAAAGCAATTTGATTAAAATATGATTGAAAGGATGTTCTATGGCATGCCAGAGGCTGATGTTTTTAAATGACGTACATGCATGGGGGAGAAGAGAGGAGCTTTGTTGCCGATATTTTTGTTGTTTTTTTAAGGATAGTAGTACCTAATCTTGCAAGCTGCCCTGCAGGAAAGCCTTGTGGGACTGGTAGGGCACTGCTACAGTGAAGGAGTCCCTTTGCAGCAGTTGGTTAAGATGGCAGCCCTGAATTTGCACCCTTAGTTGAGAATGTTTGTAGTCAATTAGAAACCTGGTTCTGCCTTGCATTAGGGCTGCTCTTCATCACCCCAGGAATATAAAACGGATTTTAAATGAGTGTAAGTGTCACTTATAACCGTTATAAAGCAGCTTTGTGTCTTACAGCAGTTTAAAAGCCTTGGGGTAAGTGAGAATCTGGATTCCCAATGTATAAACTATAGCCAGTCTGACTGAAAATTAATTGAATTTTTGTATTTTGTAATGCTACCACTAAGCCAACTTGAATAAGTTAGTTACATTTAATTCAATATAGCAATTGTGTTCATTACAGCTCCTTGAACTGTATGTTAATGTCCAGGTTTCAGTGTTTTACTTTGTAAATATTTGGAAATTTTACAGACACACACTCAGAGATCAGGTCATTTTGTCCTTTTTTTCCCATTCCAAAGTTTCTAGGGAAAGAAATAGCACAGGATGTTAGTATGGAAAACACATTCTAGGTGATTGTTCCTTTTCATATTCACTATGCTTCTTTAAATAATAGATCACAAGACACTTTACATTCTGAGAGTTTTTGGCAATTAAATTAAAGTTTTCATTGTTTGTTCCTTGGGTAGTAACTTATTGTGATTAATTATCTCACCCCTAACACCAGTTCTGGTCTGTTTGTTACCACTGAGCCCTCAGTTGGCACTGATGGCACTTGAATAAATCATTTACTCCAGGCTATGTTCCATGCACGTTACCTTTAAAGTAGCAGGGATTTAATCTATAGTTTTCTGGCCATAAAGGTGCAAAAAAAAAAAAAAAAAAAAATCATGGCACTTTTATGAAAACAAATAAGTCTCTACTCTTGCAAAAACAATTATACACATTCCTTTTTGTTCTTATGTCCCTGAGAACAGCATTGCTCCTGAAAAAGAAGGCAGAAAAACATCCTGGGGATTAAACATACTGAGTATCTAGTCTTACTTCAGGACCTCTTCAGCTGTTCCTGCTACGAGTAGTTTTTAATACCACACCAGAGTTAAATCAGTTATATATTAGATACTTATAAAATGAACATGTATATTGTTATTTTGCTGTTCCCATTTCCTTCAAATACTGTTCCTTTCCCTCTAAACAGGCATTGGTCTAAGATGCTACTACAAGAATATCTTAAAAAAGCAGTGAGCTTTCCTTCCATTCCCTTCTTAATTTATATTTTCTGGAAGATTTTAATATTCTTTGGGATAACATCTTAAGACCCATTGCAAAATCAGTATTCTGTAGTCTCCCATTAAAAGCAATGTCTAATTAAGAACCAAATCCTGCAGGATGAACTCTCTGGGAGCAAGTGACTAATTCTTGATAGCAGGGCTGTGCATCTTGAGAATCATTTGATGATGGAAGCTGCTCCCAAGGGTCCTTTCTTTCAGTTTCATGAAGTACAGGCATAGGCGAAGCTGCTGAGGTTGGTGCTTTGGTGCCTCTGGGGCGAGGCCTGGGGATGCACACACCGGCAGGTATAGGTCTGGGGGTGTCTTTCCACTTCTGGGAGCCTTGGCATTGTTGCCTGCCTTCAGATACATCTACTTCTTCTACACTAAGGTGTTTCCACTGCATAGACTTGCAGTGCTTAATTAAAACTGTATTTTTAAACACATTTAGGTACATCACACATTTAAGCAGTGTTCTACTGGATACATAAGTTGAGTTAAATCTGCTGCTTGCATCAGTACATTTATAGGGACAAGCTACTCCTGCAGGTCAAGTTTTAAGCCAGAGCACATTTATCCACACTGTTGGGCTCTGCCTGGGCTACTGGCCCTGCAGCTGGATGCAATAGGGCAACTGGGACTGTGGCCCAGCTGTGCAGGAGCTAAGGCTTGGCTAATTTCCTCTAATAGCAGATGTGTCAGGCAACTCCACCAGTTGCTCTTGGCAGTCTGCAGTGCCATTTGGCTGTAGTTTTGCTTCTGACTCTTGCTTTTCATTCTTGTTTGCTTAGTCTTGATCCCTGGTTCCTGTCTCCTTTGTGTTATGCTCCTATACCTCACCTTGTTCCAGCCCTGACTTATAATAGGGACTCTGGGTTTCAAACTTCTGTCTCTGTAACTTTCTGACTATGCTCTTCAGTTTGGTATGACTCTTTGTGTCTCTGATGTCTTGACTTATTCTTATGCTGACTTCAGTACTTGTCTCCAAACTTAATTCTAACCTGCTCTTCACCTTTGGGCTTGCTAGTGTAGTCTGATGAAAGTACGTAACTTTTAAGAAATCTGAAACTGCAGCAGAGGAAACTTGTATTAGCTCACTTATCTGTAGTATTGGAAAGGGGACAGATGTGGAATTCCCTTGCACAATTTCTCTCGAGTCTGCGTGCTGCTAAGGATTACAGGCAAGACTTTTGGATCAGTTTTGCACCAGAGGCTTAATCTGAATACAAATATTCATTTGCAGCCTTAGATGACCAAAGTTATGCTGCTTCTATATTGAAAGCTGTCGTAAGCAGGCCAGTTTTGGCAGGGGGTATAACTATTTCCAGGATTCAAGGTTATTTCCTTTCACTTGTGTTCTTTTCTTTTAACTACCTGTTGATTTTTCAAATGTCAATCAGGCTCTATATAATTAATTGCTCATGGAACCATTTGTTACTGTTTTCTGTGTTGATTCAGCATCTTGGAATTTGGAACTAACCTGCTTTCCCTGCTCAGTATTCCAGATGCCATTGCTTGCATTTTATTCCAACACAATTCATTTTGGTATCATCCATTCCATGACTATCTGTAGAATTTTGCTTCACTTTCTAAACCAGGCACAGTACCATTAACAGTGTGTATAAATTCTGCTAAAAGCCTCAGGACCAAATCCAGGACATGTATAAATAGCTGAGCCAACAGCCTAACAGATGTATGCAAGGGGAAAACATGCAAAGCTCCAGAGAGGCTGACATGCAACCGGTTAAGTGCCTGCAGTGGATGCATGAAGACCACACGTGGGGAAAGGAGAGGATACACTTGGTGATGGCTATGTTTTGCCATCTGAACTTTCCATCCCTTTGCAAACACAGCCGGAAAGCATTTGGATGATACAAAGAATTGTTACCTGCTGCAGGCCCTTTATCTAGCTCCCTCTTGTGTACTGAGGTAGAAAAGGAGTGGGATACCATTTGTCAAGAAAAACCTCAGACGGTGCTCCTTGATGGTGATCTAAATTGGTATATGGTTCTTTATATAGGCGCTCTGCCCGGGGGTGAATTTCCTGTCTTGGATAAGATAGAACAAAATGGCATGTGGGGTACTGATAAATTATATTGGCTTTCCAAGGCTGGTATACAGCACTTGCTATCAAATTTATTTTGATCAGATGTAGACAAGTGTAGTTCTTTTAGGAGTTTTAGGTCTCTGTAGTTGTCTGTAGTCAACGCTGTGAGCGTGGGCTATAACAGAACATTGATTCCACTATGGTGCATCTCCTGGAGATGCGCTGGCAACACAGAGTAGCAACTAGTGGTTTTAATCTTGTAGACAACTGTGTCATTGAGATTATGGCCTAGGCAATAGACTTAGATACACAGATGTTAAGAATCCCCATTAATTTTTATATTGAAGTAAACTGAAATCTCTCTTAAAAGAAAAATCAGGAAAATAATCAATTAAGGCAGCAGCAATATCCAGACTAAACTCATTACACTTATTTTCCATGCAGCCATCATAATACTCAAGAGCACTCTCTAACTCCTCTTTACTTCCAAGATACTGTCAAAGTTACATGTGAAGCCAGAACTTCTAGGGGCTAAAAGCTAACGCATAAAGGATAGTTTCCCTGTAGCTAGAACAGTTTTTCTCTAAGAATAGTGATTAAAATTTTAAATGTTATCTCTTATAATCAGTACTTTAAAACAGTATCTTCATTGTTTGAGTCAGTGTGCAAATGCATGATTACATTTCTAGAACATAGTCTTCATCTTGCTGCTGAAATAAAGCCCAGGCAACTTGATTGCTAATTTTTAATGGGACATACAACAAAATTTGGAATCTATTAGTCTGTACATCTTTATGAAACTCTGGCTTAAAATTACTGCCTTCTCATTGTATGGGCATTTATTCCTCCTTCCACTTCAGCTGGATGATCCTGCTTTCTGGAGCTGCTGTGTGCTTAAAAGAATTGGCACGTCTCAGCTAAAACGGAAAAGAATCACTCATCTGAGGCAAAGAGGTGGGGACTGACTTATTTCAGACTTGAAAAAAATCCCTCTTCCCCAGCTCTCACAGACCTTGTCTCCAAAATCTGTGATCAGAAGTGACTGCTCTCCACAAGATCAGAGCTTCCAATGTATCATGCTGGGCTTGATTCTCTAGGGGGGCAAAACAACTAACTATGTTACTAGGGTCTGGTAATGCAAGAGGTCAAGTGTATTAGAATTTTCCCAGAATCCATGGACTGTGTTCTTTCCATTCAAAGATGTGATGTTCATGTCCTCCTCTTACTGTTAAATGAGAAAAAGGAATCTAATAGGACTGAGATCCCATGAAAAAGAATTCCCTTTATGGTAAAGGAGGTCTTTGTGAGAAAAAGCTGAAGGACCGCCTATGTAGGTGGGGGAAAAGGACAGATTTAAGTAATATGGGATAGTTATACAACCTTTACTACTGACATAGATCTGAAATACAGATTTTTTTCTAGTCTGTTACCATTATGAGAGAACAAAGATGGTGTTCGGCGATTTCTTTCTCTTCCTTTCCCTCCCTCACAGCAAGGATAAGGATTTTACGAATGCTCCTGAATGAAGTCATGGGGTTAAGATTGCACCACACCGTGACAGAGTAGTCATGAGGTCTTATACCTGTGATCTGAATCTTGGCCATATCATACCTTGCAGAAGTGGCATGATATGTGTTATTTGGTAGTAGTACTCACCTTTGTCTTATGAAAGCTTATATGAAAACTCCTAAAGAACAAACTAACTGAAATAGGGATTCTGCCTTGGAAAGGAAGACCGAATGCGTTCAGCAGAAGTTAACCAAGACCCTCCATGAAACATAATGGGAGAACTTTACCTAGCCTGGGTGGCGTATTATTATCAAAAACTTATAAGCAAAGGAAAACTGTTAACAAAGAAGTCCTAGACAGCTTTCAGAATTAATACAAACATGCTGGAGTTGTGACACTGAATGCCCTTCAGTGAACATCCTTCTCTTGTTAAAACATCAGAGCTGAAGTCTTGTCCTGTGACTAATGGGGGAGCAAGCATAAGCTGGAGAGACCCAGAGTCTCTGTTATTGCAGCCTATCGAGAAGAATCCAGATGACTCATGCAAACAGCCTGCAGTCACAGAAGGACAGATCCAAACTGGTCTTCCGCGTCTCATGAAGTTGTGGCCCACAAGGTGTAGGCAAGAGCTGAATTTACTGGCCATACTGCATTCCTAACATGCTGCTTCTCCTTCTGTGTCTGAGCACTGAGTGCCGCTAAGCCAGTGCTTCCCAGCAGCGGGGATGAAGATGTAGCCTGTTTTTCTTGCCCAGATTCTTCTGTGCACTTGGTGCTTCATGGAGTATGCCTAACATATGGGTAGCCTTCTGCATACGTGTCACGGGCTTCAGGATTTGTTTGGGCATACATAAAAGACCCTTGCTTGAGCCCTAGATCTGTTTCATATTCTTGCGTTACCATTGTGACAGGAACCTCAAATGGGAACTTTTGTTACCCAGGTAGTTTGTGCTTATAGGGCCGAAGGATGGTCACACCACATGGAGCTCACCACTGTTGTCAGAACAGGCTGAGAACTCCTGCTGCTGTACTGAATGTCAGTCGCATACTGCATCTTCCCATGTTCAGTGAAAATACCACAAGGCCAGCCAACAAAAAGACCCCTAAAAACGTCGGGCAAATCAAAGCAGAGAGTATGTATAACTGCCATCTTGTTTTCTTTGTGGCTCTCTAAAGCAATAGTGTCTGCTAAGCAAGCACGTCGTACATCACCCTGGAGGGAAACGGGAGGCCGGGTTAGGTGTCTGCTGATTCTTGGCTCATCTACACAGAAGCTGTCCAACAGCTCTGTAAACATCCCTCTTCCAGGACAGGTGTGCCCTATTTTCCTCTTTAATTAAAAATCACAGTATTAAACTAAACCAGAACAGCTCAGCCTTATTCTGGAAATTAGTCATGAAATTAGTCAGGAATAACTCCTCCTGAACAACTACATGTATAAACAAGCCCTAAACAATATTTATGTTGTCTGAAAGGATGGGGGACACCATCACGGATGAAAATGACTTTCCAATCCCCCAAGAAACATGAAGTAAGGCTCGTCGTCTTCCAGCAGGGGACGACGACCGCTGCCCATCCCACATCTGGCCATCTCCGTTGTCCCTGCCGGGCCGCTGGAGCCGACGGCGGGGCGGGACGGCCCCCGCAGCAGGCTGCGCGCTGCAAGCCAGGCGCGCCGGGCCGCCGGCACAGCCGGGGCGGGGGGCGGCCCTTCCCCCCGCCCCTCACGGAGGGCCGCTCGCCCGGGGACACGCCCGGGGACACGTTCGCTACCCCCAGACTGACCCAGAGCAGCTGCCCTTTCGCTCACGGTGCAGCCGGTGCCTGCCTGCCGTCGCAAACGGCCCCCTCTCGGGGCGGCGGCCGGAGCCGGGGCACCCGCGCGGGGCGGCCCGGCACGCAGGCGCGGCCACCGGGCGCGCCGCAGCCGCCGTGAGTGACGAGTGGCGGCCGCCCCCGCGGCCACACGCGGGCTCCCCCGCCCCGCCCGCGGCCCCGCCACCCCTCCGCGCCTGCCGGGCCGCGGCCCCGCGGGGCACGGCGGCGGAGCGCTGCGCGGGGCGGCCCCGGCGGTGCACCTGGGCGGCGCGGCGCGGGAGGGGCGGGGCTACCTGACAGTGACTGGCAGCTCGGCGGCAGCCAATGGCGGCGCGGGGGAGCGGGAGCCGGGAGGGCGGGGCCGGGCGGCGCGAGGGGGGCTGCGCCGCGGAGCGTGTGCAGCGCCGCGGGGCCGCGGCCGGTGTCGGTGCGAGTGAGGGGAGAGACCCTGCGGGGGGGAGAGACGGATCCGGACCCCGATCCCCATCCAGTGCGGCGGCGGCGGGAGGAGCCGGAGCAGCCGGCGGCGCGCCGCGGAGGAAGGAAGCGCAGGGCTGGCCGCTGCCTGTGCAACCTGGCTGTTCCTGCTGCCCGCGTCCACTCGCGGCTTTTCCTGCCGGCGCCGCCTGACAGCCGCCCGCCGCGGGTGTTGTCGCCGGGGTCCTTGGCGGGGGGGGAAAGAGCGAGCCGTTCTCAGCAGCCCGGAGGCGTGATTGAAAGCGAGCAATAATTAACTGGAGGAGGAAGAGGAGGAGGAGGACGGGGGTGGAGGAAGACGAAGGAGGAAGGCACCGCGCGGCAGAGCCCAGCCGAGCCAGCGAGCGGCGGCGGGACGCGGCAACTTCGGCCGCAGCGGAGGAGCCGGAGCCCTGACCGCAGCGGCGGCCGCCGCCTCAGCCCGCGCCTGCCCTGCCCGAGGGGGGAGAGCCCCGCCGCCTCCCCGGCCGCCGGACATGTCGGAGCATAAGGCCGTTGATCCCAAGTTATCGACGACGGACAGGGTGGTGAAAGGTGGGTGCTGCGCCCCCGCCGCCCTTTCGGCCGGGTCGTCCCGCCGTGCCCCCGGCTGGGGTCGCCTCCGGCCCCCCCCGTCCCCGCCCCGGGCAGGTACCGCGGGGCTGCCGGCGGCACGGCTGCTGGAAGCGGCGGGCTCGGCCCGGGGGCTTGCGCCGGGCCCCAGTGGAGGGTTTGCGGCTTCCCTCGCCTGCCCGCCCGGCGCTCCATTGCAGCATTTCCCCCCCTTCCTCCCCCCGCCGCCTCCCCCTCTCGCCTTGAAGGCGCTGCACAGGGCTGGCGCGAGAGAGAGGGGGAGCCCCAGCTTCCTCACCCGCCCCGGTGCCTGGGGGAGAGGGGGGCAGGGCTCGGCCCCCTCCCCCAGCCCGCCTGCTCCTCCGGGCATCCCCCCTTCCTCCTCCTCCGCCTCCGGACTGCGCCGCCCGGAGCCCCCCCGCAGGCTGCGCCGCCGCTTGTCACAGCCGTTCGGCTCCCCGCATGCAGCAGGGATGCCTGGAAACAGACAGCCGGGGCTCCGCTGCCCCCCGACCGAGCCCCCCTGCGGGAGGACCGCCAGCGCTGTCGTGTCGTGTCCCCCCCTTGTGCCGTCGTCCCACCCCCCCTCGCTCCCTGCAGGGCCGCCCCCGCGGCACCCGCGGCGGGGATGCCGGGCGCGGGGGGGGGGCCGTGGCCGTGGGCGCAGGGGGGCGGCGGGGCGCGGGCGCTGTGGGAGGTGGCGAAGGCTGCTGCTGCCGCCGCCTCCTCCTGCTCCATCGCCGGCGCTTACCGCTGGCCCGGCCTGCGGGGATGTGAAGTTATCCCGCAGGCGTACCGCGGCCGTGCGGATGTGCGTGGGGGCGCCTGGCACACGCACGGACCGGCTCCATGATTCTCGCTCGGGGTCGGAGGTATGCGTGCGCTGCCAGCCGCGGCCCTGTAAACAAATTAAGAGTTTGGATTAACAACATATTGTGCCCTGCGGTACAGATCAAGGTCTGACTGGGGCAGTGCCCGATTGAAATCGCACATGTGCATGAAGTGCGTGTGTGTTCAGTTGCTTGCCGCCCCCCCCCCCCCCCCCCCCCCCCCCCCCCCCGGCCGCACCGCAGGGTGCACTTGGACACCGTGTACTTCACCTGGTTGGGTTATAACTCGTGCACCAGTACAGCATGCTATGGTGGAAAAGCACAGATCCCAGATGCAGTATGCATCCTTCCAGAACCCAAGAGGCTGTAAATTGAAATGGCCTTGGTGTATATATACGCTTTTGTACTTACGTGAGTGTACACCAAAACCGAACACTCAGTGTGTTATTTGGAAAGGCATAATACTTATATTTTTGTATTTATATTTGTACTTACCTCCTCGTGCCTTTTAGCCTCTTACTTATTTTTTTTCCCTCCAAGTGAAATTGTAGATCTTACGATGCTGTAAGAAATGTAATTACAATTTTTAAAAAATGGCTTGGGAATTCACCTTACCTTCTTTCTAATATCTAGAATATTTACTACTGTTGTATCACACTAAGTGTAGGCTTTAGAAGCCTCAAGCATCTATGTGTAACTGATGCTTATCTTCTGTAGAAATAACAAATGACCATCCCATTGGGAAGACATTTTCACAATTATGGGATGCCTAACTTATTTTTTATATTTTTTTTATTTATTTGATTTGATCTGCCTTGGTCCTAATACGTGACCAAATGTCCTGATCTTTGCTGTGGCAGAACTTCCTTTGGCTTAAGTCCATGTTCATTATGAATAGGAATTATCTCTATGTTTACAAAACCCTCAGTAGTTTCAGTGCATCTTAATGTGTTTTGTCAGTAACTGCTTTTTGCATTTTTCACACCTGTAATGTCTCAAATGTCTGAAGGCACTATTTCTAAGAAAACTTACAGTATGTATAGTTAAAGAAAACTTACAGTATGTATAGTTAGATATTTTTATAATGCAACTAAAACAGAAATCAACTTTGTAAAACTGAGTTAAAGTATTGAACAAAAAGAACAGGACATACATGCTGCTTAAATGTCCATCTCACCTGGTAACTTGTCTCATAATGTTAGTGTTTCAGTGGAGATGTGAAGATTTGTTTAACTGGTTCAGTCCTTTATTAAATATTGAAATCCTTTCAAGGTCTTAAAATAGCATCTAAAGAGTAGTACACAGTAAACAGATTCTTAATAGGATTATTCTTTGCTGTATTGTAGGGACTTTACACACTGCCTTTGTATAGGTTGTAAGGAAATAGAGTAAGAAAACAATTGGTGGTAATACTAATAGATACAAGACAAGATTACTTTGTGTCTTTCCTATAGGACATGATTTGTACCTTCTTGAGATAAGCAACTGATGAAATAGGTTTGCAAGGTTAAATGAATAAGGAATAATTATAAGAAAGAAAAAGGCACCTTTTAAGCATCTATACAAGCGGTTGGAGGGCCTTGGTATTTTAGAGAGGAAAACCAGATATTCCAGTGTTGGTGAGAGAGAACCTGTGAAAACAACTTTTTATTTTTTTAAGTTGTAATATCATAAAACCTTACTTGGAAAGGAAATGTTTTTAACATATGGATGTAGGCTGTGGATTAAACTGTCTCTTCTGTTTGCATGTGTGGGCTTTTTTTGCTTGTTTTTATTGTTTGGATTTTTTTTAAACCCTTTAAATTTGCTGTTGCATGACAGGAGATGTCTCTTTCTAACAACAGTTCTGGGCTGGCTGGTGAAAATCCTGTCTTGGTACTGTTACATAACAGTGAGGTGGGTTTGGGGGGGTTATGGTTACAGCAGCTTTGTGCAGATTGCTTGTGGCTGAGAACTGGCTCTTCGGGGGGTTGCTGTGGGTGTGCTTTTTTTTTTTCTTTCCCCCCCTCTTCTCATGCTTAAGAAGCTCGAATATACTGAGAAGTAGGGTATTTCCATAGGTGAGGACCTCATCTCATACTTATTTTGCTTTGCTTATTGAATTGTCTGAACTGTACTTAAACTGATTTGAATCAAAAATAAATCATGCTTTTGGGAGAAGGGGAAAAAAAACCTTAGGAGTCCCTAATGCTTATATGGTCCTGGTCTTCTCCCACCTCTGTTATGCAGCTGGTGCACTATTACTTTTGATGGTTGGAGTGAAATTTTTGGATCTGACACTTTTGTGCAATGCGCAGTGTGAAGAAGTTGAAGCCTGTGTGTGACATGAAATTTCCAAAAGCAAATTATTTTTTGTTGAAGTTGACACAACTGTGTTCTGTTGACCTAAAGGAAAAGTATGTGAATCCAGAGGATGCAGTTATGGTTTGAGAAGTAATTCTTTGATGTACTCTTGTGCCCTTCTGAAGATGACATGTATGTTATGCTGCGAACTAGACAATTCACCTTTACTCTCTGCATTTTGTGATCCTGTAGAGCAGTAACAGTTTGGTCTGACTGCAAATACAGTCACCTGTACATTCAGAAGTTTGCCGGAGCAAGGCTCAGGACAACATACTGTTGCAGCAAGTGCTGACTTGATGTACTTACAAATTGAAATTCCTTGCTTTTTTGTTAGAGGGATGATGCACCCTTCACCTGGACAGAGCTGTTTTTAAGTTCTTGTTCTCCTTTAGGACTGAGGAAGCTATTCCTTATCTAAGCTGCTGTTAACTCCTGAGACTTGCCAGCCAGTGTGGGCTAGGTGCTTCTTGTGAAGGTAGTAATACCTGTTCAGGAAAAACTAGACTGAGGATACTAGCTCATTCCTCATGGGTCACATAACAGCTGTCTGATGTCAACAACTTTTGGTCACTACTGACATAAGCAAGATTTGAACCCCACCGACCTGGAGGGAAAAGCTGTGTATCGTGTTACTTGACCTCCTTAAAATATTCAGTGTTGCGTTACTGCCTTCTAGAAATACTGCTCTAAAGCAGAGTAATCCCAAATAAAAACTTTGAAAGTGAACTGGAGTAGTCATACAAAGAAGTAAAGTCAGTATTTCTTGGAAATCCTGCTAACTAGGTACAATAATTGTTGTGATTATTCTAGGCAGATGGTTATGTGCTCTTGAGTGGTTTGGGGTTCCCCCCCCCCTTCACCCCTTGAAAGAAAGTGGAGTTTTAATGAAATCTTTTTATCTCAGCTGTTTAGATGGGTCGCTGCCACAGCTTGTGAACCTTGGTCTTGGTAATCTCCTTTTGTGCAGTGTGTGCGGAAGTGTCCGCATATCAACAATTGACAACACCCAAAAAACCTAGACACCAGCCTCTGCTGCCTCTGAATTTCAAACTGTGTCATTGTTAATGGTCTTGTAGTGTTCATGCTGTTGGTTGTTTGTAATATAATCTGAATGCCAGGTCATGATCAATAGGTTAGCCATCAGTGTTAATTTCAGGTTCGTGAAAGGTAAAATTGCTGTTAATAATGGGAATCAGCAGTGAAGCTTAGAGTTTCCATTAGTCCAGGGAGACTTGTGTGTACTCGCCAAAGGCTTGTGCTCTGGGCTGGAGTCCTGCATCGGTGTGTTGCAGAAGCCTGCCTCTGTGTCTCTGAATCGAGTGTAATTCTTCCAGCATAGACGTATCCTGCGTGGTGCTGGACTGCTCTTCAGAAGTTTTTGAGTAATTATGTGATGACCTGAATGTCAGTAGCATTGGTGAGTTTGGTATGTATTTTGGTGTAAACTTGGGTGTTAGGAAATGTATGACAAGGTCCAGTGTTACTTGTATAGTTACAGCTGTCCAACAACAACAAAGTAAATGTTTGTGTGCCCCCTCTTCTGAGGGTGCTGAAGATTCAGTATCTGCCTGATCCTCATGAGGGAAAGGAAGTAGTTGTTTTGTAGCTGTTCCTGTTGCCACAGGAAAGCTGACTCTACTTTTCTTTTAGTTAATTTATCCTCATAGTACTTAGGAATGTACTCACCTGCTCTGAGGAAGCCTAGTCTGTGTTTAAGGAGTGTTATTAGCTAAAGAATCCACCTTCAGCTATGCCAGAAAGGTGGCACTGCTACAGGTGGGGATTATCTGCTCTTCGCCATTCGCTTTTACCTTCATTCGAAGGGATGGGTGTGCTTCCATCTCAGCTTTGGTAACTCAGTAATTGCAGATCCCCTGGTACCTTTGTGAAGCAAGTGATACGAGATGCATCTGAGGGCAGAACACTAATGAATGAGCTTGCATAGGCTTTATGGTTACTTAATAAAGAAAATGAGGCTAGCTTGTTATTTTCTTGTACGTAACAGCTTTGTCCTTATCTCGTGGTCAAAACTAAGCCAATATGTGTAAGACTAGTGGATTCTGTCAGCTGAATGTGGCTTGGGTATTGCAGTCGTCTTGTGTTTTACATCAGGTAAACCTGTAGATATGTGGGATGGGTGTATAACACTTGTAAATTATTGTGAATGTGGTAATGAGAAACTGAAACAAAACCAAAGTGCAGAGCTTGACAGTTATGCTTGTGTAATAAAGCTGGTGATTTGTTTTGATTTGTGAACTCACTGAGCCTCTTAGTCATTAAGATCACTCTGTAAATAAGCCCTTTAGTGAAACAAGTCCTTTGCTGTATAGGCAGAGGGGAAAAACCATGCTTGTGCTGAAGGCTGCCTGCCTTATGTAGTTATTGCTGCGCTATAGGGGTGGGTGGCTTTTCTCATGCTCTGTATTATGAGTGGCTTGTTGAGTGTGCTGAGTCTCAGGACTGATAGGAGGCGAGGGACAAAATTGCCTTGTTTGTTTGAAAACCTTTTGTATACTACTAAATTCCACTTTGGCTAAAGCTGTCTTTTGTTACCTGCTCTTTTTGGCTGAGCCTAGGAGGAGAGCTGGTGCTTTTGATACCGCTGGTGGTGGTAAGAAACTTAAAAGAGGAGTTCGTGCTGGATGTTATCAGCATTTACATTAATTGGAAACTGTGAGCCAGCTGAAGTCATTTTCCATAGTGGGATGTTGTAGAGAACAGTTGTTTCCTCTCTCCTATCTGTTCCCAAATTGAATGGTATCTACTTCCATTGCATGCATCCCACTTAGAGATGATAGATGTTGCATGGTTAGAGATGATAGATGCTTGCTTTTCTGTGCAGATTGTGGCAGGAAGACCAAATGCAAAATATATTTACCTTTGATTACATAACTTGATATTTTAAATGATTTTTTTGTAGTTCCGTGGCTTCCAGAACTTGTCACATTCCTTTCTGTCTGTTATTTCTGAAGGGTTTTTCTGTCAAAAGTAATTTTGAGTAATGTCAATAAATAAGTACCTGTAGCTTGGAAACTCCAAACTCACGTCTTCCCCCCCCCCCCCCAGTGTATTCTGTTTTGCTGAGTGGCTCCTACTTAAATTACACAGGCAGCACTGTAATTTAAAATTTGCAACTTCATTTAAATATGAATATTAATACATCCAAGGTTTCCCAGTAATGTTGAAGCAGCATGTAGTGGGGGATATTTCCCTCTTTATACCTTCAAAGAATGTGGAGAAAAGTATTTCCTTAAGAGTATTTTAAAATACAGAGATAATGCTTAACACTTTTCTCAAGCATGCCATAAAAGAAGCCACAAGTTTTTGAAGTAAAAGCCACTTCAAATCATCTTTGTGAAAAGGTGCCTTCCTACATTCTTTTGTATGTGGTTTCAGGAGTCAAATGCAAGTTACAATTGCATAATGGTTCTTCAGCTGAACACTTAAATCATTTCCTGTTCTGATAATCAGTCGTTTACCCTGACTTTCCCCCATAAAACATCATTTTATGGCTACTCAATCAATAGTGGTGGAAAGTATCATCCCAGTTCTGAAAAATATTATAGCGTATGTGCAGCCTAGTTCACATCAGTGCGCAGCTCATTGAGTGATCTGCCACTTGGTTTGTAGATTCAGATGTATTATTGCTGGATGTTGTACCCTGGGTATGTTTTTCTTGTTTTCCTTTAATTATTGAATGAAGGAAGAGGTAAAAGATCATATATGCAGAAACAGGGAGACAATAAGTGCTATGATAAATTTCTCTTTTAAAGATAAAAATCTGAACTACTTACCCCTACCCTATTTACTGTTCCACCAGAAAGCTGCTACTGTTGAAATAACATCTCCAGAATACTACCTCCTTGACAGCCATTTACATGCATTTTAAAAATGATACCTATATTTACAAGCAAGGTTAGTCATGTTAATGTTCATGTGGCAATACTGCTGTATGGGGAGAATGTGACTGTCTTATTTAAGATTGAATTACCATGCCAGCATAATCTCCAACTAATTTCCAGCTAATACCATGTATGTTTGGAGCAGAGTGGAAAGGCACCAGAGGTCAAGCCCAGTGTTTTTAGTTAGAAGTTAATTCCATGTGCTTAAGGTGGAGGTGGTGTGCTTTCCTTTTAGGGTGTACTTCATGAAGTTTTGGAAAACACGTCGTTCGAGGATTGCCTACCACTCAAACTTCTTCTTACTTCAAAATAAAGCTGTGCTATATTCAACTTGTTGCAGCTTTCTTTTCGTTTTGGCAAGTTGTGTGTTGTGTTTTTTTTTTTTAATACTTCCTCGTGTTTCAATATGCCCTTTCTTTTCCTGTCTGTTCCTTTCCTATACTTCTGTAAACTTTTCTCTCCTTATTCTCACACTTACTGCTAAGTACCTCGAGCAGCCTAAGTGCTGGTAGTTGTGATTTGGGGGTGCGTACCTACACAAGAGGTTCATCAAACGTGGTGTCTTTCCTTTGGTGCATCTGTAGGCCCATGGGGAAGCATATGAGAATAGGGGAAGTGTGTTCTGCCTCTTCCTCAGACTTTTGTGTTAATTCTGCAGCTAGCTGCTGACTCTGTGGCTTTCTTCGCAGTGAATAACTCTGCTATCAGTGTGCTGCTCAAGCTCTACCCAACTTGTCACAGAAGGATGTCTCTATTTTGCAATTCAGCTGCTGCTTGCAGGTTACTTAGCAGTAACATTGAAAACTCACAGCGTGACTGTTAGTTTCAACTCATGTAGTTTGCAGAAAGCTGTGAGGGCTAGCAGAGACAGTGGTGTGTTTTGGTTAACTTGAGAAGAGAGGCAGTGTCAGCACTTGTGCTTTGGTGTTTTTGTAGCCCAGCATAGAAGTTAGTTAGCAACTGCAGGTAAGATTTGGTAAAGTTGGTAATACTTGGAAAAAAATGGGTTATGCAAATGTGATTCTGCAGACAGTCTTTAACACTCACTTTGGGCATTGTTCAGTAGGCTTAATTAATAGAATCCAAACTACAGGCTTTTGGCCTAATTTAGTGTGTGATTGGATTTTAATTTTTAATTGAAACTTTTGTGACATAGATTGTACAACTTTGTTTAATATTTTTTTTCACTTGCCTGATAGTGACAGCCCAGTAATTGTATGGCCACATCAAGCAAAGTTCCCGAGTTGTTTATGTTTTGAAGTAGCCATCATTTGGAAAGAAATCCTTTGCAGCCTAGTTAGATGGCCCAAAGCGAGAAAAAGAGGTGCAGCTTCTAGAGCTTTTTCCATTGCTGCATTTGGTTCTAAGTACCTATTTAACGATTGCTTTTCTCTTTCTTTGGGTAGGGATGCTCTGTTTTTATTGTGTTTGTTACTGAATCCCACATTGGTTCCTATGAAAATGAGTGTATGTGGTGGTAGTCTTTCTGAAGTGTTTGGAATTCCTCTTTGAAGTGTTTTTATCTCCTGAAGTGGAGAGACTGGTAAAATGAATGCTAGTTTTCTTAATAAATTAGTGATTTCCTTGGTAACAGGGAGGGGAAAAAAAAACAAACCAACAGTGCAGCAGCTTGTGACTTCTTTCTGGTCTATAGATCTACATGGGTGATTTTGCAGGGGAAGGCATATGGCTGGAGAGGAACATATACTCATGTATTTTCTCTAGAAACAACATGAAATTACTTGAAATAGTATGTTCAGGTCCTGTGGAGATTTTTTGTGGGAATACAGGCTTTCCCCTAGCTTTTTCTCCATCTGTCAAGGAGTAATGTGCCAGTAGAGAGAGTTATACCTGAAAATTCTTTCTGCCTCTGTGTGGAGTTTTTTATATTTTAACCTTTTCTTTGTATTTGTGTATTTGAATCCTTATGAAAAATCTGATTTGGTTCATATTAAGTGCTGTTAACAAAACAAGTAAAAGCTTCTAGATGGGGAAGCCCACCCAGTTGTTGGCTCCAGAGAAAAGATGTTTCATCATCCCTTTTGGACTTGAGATAGTTTTACTCAGAACACCTCTTTTCAATAACAAATTTGGAATTTCTTGCCTGCATTTTGCTTTTATTACTGGAAAAGACAATTTAATACTTTTTTTTACCATAGGTTTTTAAGCAGTTTAACGTAATTGACAACTTGAATGCAGAACCATTCATACAAAATCAAAATTCATACAAAACATAAAAAACAACCCGTGAACAGAACTTTAAGAAAAAAATCAAACAGGATTAAAATAATTTTTTAGTCTTTTTTCCATGATGCACGCCAAGTTTCAGTTTGATGTAGATTACAATGGTCATACTGTGTTACAGTCTTTGAAAAAGTGCAACTGGTCATTAGCTGCAATGACACGAACAGCTGTAGTATTTTATAACAGCTGGGAACAATCTAGTTCTCTTCAATAACTTTCTTTTATTGTTCCTTTCATGCCATTTTCAAAATGAGAAAGTCAGATTATTGTATTTGTTCTCTATTTTACACCAGGGATTTCTTCATAGGCAGTGGTGGCAATTAGGTATCAAAATATGTCGCTGCTGTTTGTGACTTGGAACATTTCCCTCTGCAGGACCTGCTTCATAACCTGCTGAAATCTGGGGGAGTTGGAGTCTTTTCATTAACTTGAATAAACTGTGAATCCAGTTGTCATCCTAGAACTTAATTTTGGCTTTCCTTTTCCATGCATGATTTCTCTTTGGTTTAAACCGCTTTTTATATCTGATCTTACGTAGCTTAGGACAGGACAGCACTAACTCTCATTTAACACTGAGCTGAGTGCAACTCTACTTTGCAGTGCTGTCATCTAGCAAGTGCAAAGGGTCCTGTCTGTTTGTAGGTGGCTAGTTTCCCAAGAAATCATTTGCTTTTCTGTTGCTGTGTCTTCAGAAGTGTAGTCTGGAATCTTTTCTATATATGTATGGTTGTGTTTTATCAGTGGAAAACCAAGTAGGAACCTTTCTCATGTGCAATTTTTTTGGATCCCCTTATAATGAGTTTTCTTCAGTAACGAACACATCTGCATTGCCTTAAATAAAATCTGTTCAAACTTGTTATTCTGGTGTAATAGAGTAACTCTTCATATTAAAATCACACTGGTAGTACTAAAGATGTGCTCTTAGACCTCCGCAGGAACATAATCTTCCCTGAGAGACCCACTGTTCTGTGTCACACGAACGGTGGTGGCTGTGATTACTAGAGAGGAGCCTAATGGCATAAACAAGGTGTGTTGGGTGTACAGTTGGGGACTTCAGGGAAGAAGTGAAGGGCGCAGTACACAAGGGTATGTGTTCTCAGTGCAGTAAAGTTTTATTTAGGGAATCCTGTCTAGTTTAGAAATTAAAAGCAGAGAGCTGTTTTAGGAGTGCTTTGCCTGATGAATTATGTTGGCTTAGCTGAATATCTTAGAGGTGGCTGTGCAGTAGCTACTAGGGAGCTTGACTGTCAGTGAGCAGAGAACTGGCAAAGGTAGTTGTGTGAAATTTTTAGTTACATATTCTGTGTGTATAACTTTAAAGTTTGGTTTAGATGGTCAATGAATGGCCTTTCTGCATCTTAAAATTTTCCTGAGATAAAGTGCTTAACTGTTTCTGTTAACCATGACAACTTTTAAGCTGTTTGGGCTGAAGTGAGGTTACTTTAGGTAGAGGGAGGAAAGGAGGAGTGAGCTAAAAAAAAACCACCGTATTTGTGTGCTACAAAACAGGAAGAACCTGCATTCATTTCAGTTGACAAATTAGTTCAGCTTCTGGGCTGTTGACCACCTTAGCAGGTATGAGGTTGTTTTCTTTATCATTTAACCTTCTGCTCACCACTCCACTGGAGAAATAGTGTATCCTTAATTTTGATGAATGATGTGTCAAAGAACTTTTCTCAACAACTTGTAACTAAAAGGTATTAGCTCTGACAGCTTCACAGAAGCACAGAAAGGTTGAAGGTAGAAGGAACCACTGGAGGTCATCTGGTCCAGCCCCAGCTCTCTCAGCCTTTCATCACAGGAGAGATGCTTCACTCCCTTAAATCATCATAGTGGCCCTTTGCTGGACTTTCTGCAGTTGTTCCATATCTCGCAGTTTCTATGTGAAATCTAAATGTAAATAAAAGTTACTTTATACGTATGAAGAACTTGCACATGAGGGAGAAGCATACTTCTTTGCTTTTTAACAAGGTACTGCTGCTTCCTTGGAGCTCTGAAGCTCAGGTGACACCTATCTCACATGCAAATACTGTTTATGTCCCACATAGAAGATGAGGGATTATCACTTCCGTTAATGAAAGTCTTAAATGTGCATGAATTTTTTGTGCAGTATTGACCTCACATCTTGTATCCTGTTGGCACAGACAGTACATCACTGCAGGATATTGTTTGTATAACTTAGGCTAATCTTGAAAGTACTGTGAGTCAGAAAGTTACTCTGCACTTATCTTTGTGGTTATAATTCAATGGCAATGACTTCTGAATGTGCATTAGACTCTTCCCCACCCACCCTGCTCAGCCCCCCAAATGAGTTCAGTGCAGGGCCACAAAGATGACGATGGGACTGGAGCATCTTTCACCTGAGGGGAGGCTGAGCACGCTGGGGCTCTTCAGCCAGGAGAAGACAAGGCTCAGGGGGATCTCATTCATCTGGGAGGAAATCAAGAAGGGGGAGGAAGGCTCTTCTCAGTAGTACCCCATGACAGGGCAAGAGGTGATGGGCTCAAACTGACAGTTCTCACAGTAAGTGAGTTTTCAACACTGACACGGGTTGCCCAGGGAGATTGTGGAGTCTCCATGCTTGGAGATATTCAAAAGCCATCTGGAGGTGGCCCTGAGCAGCTATAGGTGACCCTGCTTGACCAGGGGTGTTGGACCTGATGGCCTCCAAAGGTCCCCTTCCAACCTCGACCATTCTGTGATCATCTGCTGAATTCTTAAGTGGTTAATTAAAATGTGGTTTTCAATTCACAGACCTGTTGACCAAACATGAAATACAGAAATCTCCCTTCAAAAATGAAAGATTGTCTGCTAACGAGGTATTCTACAGGAAGAATGCTTTGTGTGCTTATGAGGATCTTATTTTGAAGATATATTGAAAATACTTATTTTGATATAGCAGCAAGATATATTGTATTGGGAAATTATTCATATTTTTTGAACTGAAGCATTCATATGTAGCTGGTAGTGTTCCTGGCAAAACATTTGCACAGATCACTCTTGACAATTTTCAGAATCTCCCGAGCACATACAGCTCTGGAGTTTGGTGTACCTTGAAAGCAGGGACAGATAGTATGCCCACTGTACTTGCTTTGAGCAGCTGTAAGAAAAATGGAAAAATGCTTTTATGTAAATCTTTCATACTTATTACTAATGCTTCTGACATGACCATCAGAAAGGTCGCTTCTCTAATTACTGGATGGAAGTGGTTATCTTTTACTAGTCCTTGCTTAATCTGATTTTTCCATAGTGGCATGACAATTAAAACTGAGGGTGATGGCAATTGCCTTTCAGCTCCAATATTCTCTGGCATATTTTTTTTTCTCTGCTGCTTTCTTGTGCTTTTTCGTTTCCCTCGGAATATGCATGTTGCCCTGTGAGGCTGACTAGGAAATACCTAAATATTGCACATGTGAAAATAAAATCAAACCTGTGATAAGGGGATCTCTTGATGTGGGTGACAGGAAGTAAACATAAGTATTTGGAAGAGTTTGACTGTGGCAAAAATGTGCTGGCTGCTTCAGAAAACTTAGAGCCTACCACACCAGAAACTTCAGTAAGTTCTCTAGGTAGGATCACCTTCATAGATAATTAATCTGGGTAATGGAGATAATTTTTTTTATAGTGAAAATGCAGCTTCCAGGGTTGCTCAGTTGATGAGATACATTTGAGGAAAATGATAGACATATACTGTAATTTAAAAGTCTGAATTGCCTTGGTGCTCATAGATCATACTGTATAATAAAAACCTGGGGCAACATACATACCTATGAAAGAAGCTTAAATCCATGTACTGTCTTTGCAACACACTGAACAACAACTGGAAAGGGGACTTACTAGTGCAGCTAATAAACCCTTGACCTAATTATTTGTAGTTAGAAAAGCATATGTCAAAAGATCCCTTGTTCTGGAGAACTTCTGCTTGCAAAAATGCAAGTAGTGCTGAAGAGTTGCCTCAAAGATGCTTAAAAAAAGGAAAGAGAACAGTTGAATGTAGATATCATGACCTGGACGTATGACCCTGGCAACTAAACACACCAAAGGAGCTGAAGAGGTGCTTTGAATAGATGGAAATGAAGAGCAGATGAGAAAGCCCAGCAACCTCCAGGTGCTGTTAATAGCGCATCTTCATCTCCCTGAAGCATGAATGACTATTCCAGGAATATCTCTTCTAGCCATGCTGCAGGGCATTTCTTCCAAAGTGGCTCTGACGATGATGACATCTTCTCCTGCACAGGTACAGGCCATGCAAAGAGAAGGCTTGTTTCAGTAAAGTGGACACCTGCCATAGTCACAAATAAGTCACCAGAGGAAATTATTTCTATGGATTATATTAGTGAAAAAACGTCTTCAGAGTGGCCATAGAGGAAAAGTTACTCTATAGCTATTCAAACATGTCTTTATTTGTGAGGGAAGATATATGATGCTGGGATTTATTGTTGAATCTGTTGTATCATGATGCTCTGATATATTGGGCAAGATTAAAAGCTGACTTCAGTTTGTACCATGTTTTGTCTGAACTGATGATGCACGCTGCTTCCAATTAGTAATTTTATCACCAAATATTAACAAATTACCATGGTTTCACAAGGCTTCTAAAATTTTTGCTCAAAGTCTTAATATAACAAAACTGGCAAAACTAAACCCTGGTTCTGTCATGATTCCCAGAAAATAGAGGGCTGTGTGAGGGCAGTGAATTCTTCCCATGCCATGCAGGGGCAAGAATTTTGACTGCCTCCCTAAAGGTTTAGCAGAAGCATTTTTTAGTTTCAAAAATGCAGGTTTCATCTTTTTTCAAAGATAACTGTTGGCAGTAATAACACTTTTTCTAATGTGCAGAGCAGCTGCGTGAACTTGAAGAGCTGGTGAGATCAGATGTTCTGTCTAGCTAGGGAATGCTGCAAAATCCTTTCACTCTGTATTTTAACTGCAGAGTGAATTACCTTCACCTGAGTTTATGCTAATCCAGTACCATGGATTATTTAGGTGAAAAACATTCCTTTCAAAGTGTTCCTTTTTCCTTCAGAGAATCGGTCTTTTAGAAAAGCTGTATTTTCTTTACAAAGCTTAACAGAGCGTTTATAAACAGTAATTTGTAAACACAGGAGTAATACATGGCAACTGTTTCTTTGCTGGAGTCCTTGTTGAAAGTAATGCTTTTGTTTGTTTTCACCTTCTGGACATGCAACATCAAATTTCTTGATGCTATCTGCCAAGCTTTGTCAGATATATTTTAGGTAAGGTCAGCCTTCTGAGAGTTTCAGGGTAGTAGGGACCTAGGGAAGAGCAGGCTGGGTTAGCTCTGAAACTTTCCATGCTGTAGGAGGCTGGAAAAGTAACAGGCTAAACTTATTTGTGGTGCAGTACACAACAGCAGTCAGGATGTGCTCAGCTAGGGGATAACACAAGTGAAGTTTAAATTACTTTTCCTTTTCTGCATCAGCATCTGTGTTGAAGCTTATCCTTATGCCTTCTGCCTGCTTTGCTACCATACTACTAACAATGTAACTATTTTCCACAAACCTGGGAGGCCCTACTTTTGCACTTTTGAATTAAAGTAAGTGGCTTTTGTACTAGCTTGCCCTGGAACACTCCACTTGAATTGTGCTATTTAGTGTAAACTTTACATTTATGTAATTTGAAGGAGAAATCTTATTTGGTAGTAGCCTTCACGAGCGAGGAGTGCCAAATACGATAAATGGGCTAAGGAGGTTAGTTAGTTATTCATGTTTCTAGAAGTCTCCATCAGGGGGGCTGGTTTCTCTTGAAAGAAACTGCCAGAAGCGAACAGGTCCATCTAGGTGATGTGCTTGTATATGGCAGGACTGTAATACCCTGCAAACCTCTTGCTGAGACCAACGGGTGCTTCCAACCTTTACTTCAAAACTGAAAATAGAAAGAGTTTGGATGTTTGCTGTTGAACGGTAAATACCAGGTATGCTACTGGTTTGTTCTGGATAGAACAGCATCCTTAGTCCGTGTATGTGTACCTGTTTCTGATTTCACTGGTGTTGCAGCAGAAGGGGCGGTATTCAAACCAGAACCAGTGTATAAACAAAAGGTAAGACTTAAAAGCTTTCTACTTGAAACCCCAGCAATTCCCTCTTCAGCTTTTAACTTCCCATTTAGATGGGTAAATAACTGTGGGTAGTTGTGTGGCCAGGTAGGTCTTGCAGAGGTACTAGCGTGTTTTGTGCTATGTACTGGCTCAATTTTTTGATGCTTTAAAAAACTTTTTGTCTTTTTTCACCTCAGAAAAATCTTAGGTCACATGTTGCTAAATCTTCCTGAAAATGAATAAATTTGTTCCTGAGTTAACCCAAATGAATGGTTTCAATTATTTAAAAAAAAAAATAATCAGCACACACCTTAGAGAAATGTATGCATCTGTACCTGACTTTTTTTTTTTCTTTATATGCAAATTCGGACTCCTCATGAAAAAGAGGATGTTTTCTTCCTTTGGTGACATAGCTGCCATAAAACCTGTGTTAACGTGGCCTGTCTAATGTCATACCCTTCTTCTGTACCAAGAAAATTGTGATGACTGGAATGCATGTTGTCAACTTCTATAATCAGGGTACTTGAAATATTTACAATACTGTGATTACTGTAGGACTACTTATATATATACACACACACACACAATGTAGCTGCCTTATGTATTTTTGCCTTTCAAGTTTATGTTCTAGTTTGTCTCCTATTCTTGTTGTTTTAACTTAAGGTGTTTGGCAAAAATGCATAAAATAAAAACTTATCTCCCATCTGAGGTTTGCCATGGAGATGCTTAGAAAGTATCCTAGTGAAATAAGTAGGAGGAAGGAGCAGCCATGCAAAGTTTGAAGCTTTTCATAGGCCAAAACCAGACTCTCAAGCATCTACTGAAGCTGCCAAATTCTTGATCAGGGGATTGTCTGTCAAGTGACTCAGCTTTTTCATGGGTCTAGCAAATGGAATTGAACATCAGGGAGGTAAAACCTGGAAAGGTTTTGCTGGAAAGGCCTCTGTGTTTGGAAGGCCACCTCAAATGGCTGGGACCAACACATGAAGAACTGCCCAACCATGTTACTTTCAGTAGGTACGAGATGCAGAGGAATTTCAGGGCAAGAATCTGCAGTCTGATATGTTTCTTTTTGATTGTATGCAAAAGCTGTGAACAGTTAGTGCCATCCTTGGTTGGAAAGGCCAGTGCTTTCTGGAAGCAACTTCTACTTCTTTCAGACCCTGATAGTCACTCCAGTGGTGGTAGCCTAAAACCATTACAGCTATAATATTTCCTGTCTGACAGGCAAAGTTCACATAAAATCTTCTAAACCCAGACTACAGACTCATTTATTTGAATCTCATACTTTAAACTGGACGTGTTTTGGGTTGAGTTGAGGGCATGAAGTTGGAGAGGATATGGTGGCCCTAATAGATGTTGTTCTCCTGTAACTGGATTGCCAGGTATCTGTTGGCTGCCCCGGAGGAGGCAGTGTTTAAGAAC
This sequence comes from Falco cherrug, assembly GCF_023634085.1. Classification (NCBI taxonomy): domain Eukaryota; kingdom Metazoa; phylum Chordata; class Aves; order Falconiformes; family Falconidae; genus Falco; species Falco cherrug. The sequence continues at coordinate 71,077,752 of NC_073697.1, forward strand.
ATGCCCACCCAGAGATAGGCAAAAACCTTCCCTCTTGGATTGCTCCTTCCTGGGGGTCTCATAGAATCTTTATGCTGGAACCTAGAGCTCCAAAATGAGGCTTTTGTAAATGGTTTTACTCCTCTGGCATAGAGAAATACCCACAGCAAGAGGATATGGATTTTGCTTTATTGCTAGGCTGAAATTGTGGGGTAAGTCCCTCTTTTTCCACTGGGATGAAGGCTGGTCCTAGATCTTATGCTCCATGCACCTGTGTAAAATGAGTTTATCTGTAAGCTTTCATATTCTCATGCTGTCCATTGTCTGTTTAAAATCTAGGTGATTTGATATAACTCCTACCTAAGTGAAGGTCTGTTTTCTGTTGTTTTTTTTTTTCTTGCTTGTGCGCCTCTGTGGAAAAGCAAATTGTTCAAAACTCACATTGTTGTTTAATTTGGTTCAGGTTCTTTGGCAAGAAGGATGATGTAAGAACAAGTAGTGAAAAGAAGTTGTGGTAGGAACAAATCATGCCTGCATATGTGGCCATGTAGCTTTTGTCTTTCTTCAGAGCTGAGGGCGTCTCTGTTTGTGCCTGGCTGACTCACCTGGCCTGCAGTGCCGGGCTGTGCAGTCTGTCTTCCCTGACAGGTTTTAACAGTAGGTTGTTTTTTTTTTAGGTCTGTTTGAGGATTTTCCATTTTGCAGGCTTTTTTTTAGAAGTCCAGTCCCCTCCCCCAAAAGTTGTCTCCTTTATGTTGATGTACATAAACTACCTCAAGGTTTTCTTGAAGAATAGTGGAAGCAAGCCCGCTAGTTCTCCCAGGAGGAAAGTGCAGTGAGGTCAGTGGTATTCCTTTTGCTTCCCTTTCAGTTTTGTTCACTCCTATGCCTTGTAAAACAGCCAGGAAGACTTGCCACACATCACTTTTAATTTCCTCTTGTGCAGAATATAATCCGATATGGATGTTTATTTTTCTTACAGTAATCTACCAGAAATTGTTTTTAAAACCTTAAAATACAAACCCAAAAATGATCCTTCTCTCTACAGCTGGGATCCCAGAACAAAAGCAAGAATTAACCTTTAAATGAGAATATGAATTATTACTGTGAAGCTTGGACTTGAAATACAGTAAGTTGTCCTTAAGTTTTCAGTAGCAAATATCTTTCTCCAGAGAAGTCATAGCTTCTTATTTCAGTCTCATTTTTTTACTGCAATATTTGCTATCTTTTAATAACTTCACTTGAATTGTTGTGGATAGAAAGTAGTTGAGCTGTTCACACCACAATATTTAAAGGTTTACAGTGTATTTTAAGAGTCTGTTGCTTTCACAGCACCTTTTTTTTTTTTTATTATTCCTCTCTCTGATCTAATTTTGTCAAAATCCAGGGTCTTTGTGGCTCTGGGATGTAAATGTTAAAGGCCAAAATGTCTCATTTGGACAACTCAGGTGTGCGGTCACTTAACTTTTCAAAAGCTTTCTTGTATCTTAGAACAGTATGTGCATCACTCTGGTGTATCCTCAGACCTTGAGGATGTTCTTGGGCACTCAGGCAAGTAAAGATTATCATGACCCTTGAAAACTAGTTGGATACCAGTATAGTTTGCAGTAATTTGTTTTTATATAGCAGTGATGAATTAAGACAAATAACCTCTGAAAAGCCTCTTAATATTTTCGAAAAAAAAGGCCTTATTTTCTCTAATACATACTGTCCTAAGGCAAAGTTATTATTCTATAAAATCTGAATCTTCTGTGGTGATTTTTCTCCCCCAAGAAAATCTGTGAAATTCACGGAAGAGCTGTGTATAGAGAATATATTGCTCTCAGCTTTTCAGAGGGAGAAAGTGTTCTTAAAAATTGAAAGCATAATAAATTTACATCATTAGGGAGGGCAGCTAAGAAATATTTTTTTATGTTTTTACCTTGCAGCAATTAAAAAAACTAGTTTTGCAATTCAATCTAAAATGGACATTGCTGTTCATAATGGCTTCTAATTTGTGCATTTAATGAAAGGAAGGACCACGAGTATTTGTCCTGTCTGCAGAATGGCTCATGCTGTGGGTTAGGGATGCTGGCTTGCAAGGTGGTGGCATCTGGGGAAGAAACCCTGTCCCATTTTAACTTTACTTCCACTTTTATCCCTTACCTCTAATTTTTCTTTTTCTTTTCCTTTTTTCTTTTTATTTTTTTTTTTGATTTTTAACTGAACTGTGTTGATTTGTGACATGATCCAAAAGACGATGAAAACGAAGTGTGTTGACAGGTTGGTGTTCTTTGAGATCTGGTGCCAGAAGGCTTTTGGAAAAAATACCTAATTCTAGCACATACAGAAAGTCAGATGAAATATTCTATGGGAGACTGCTTTCATTTGGTCAGTAGAAAGGAGGAACAAATTATATTCTTGTAACAGTGTTCTAGCTCAGGCGGGCTGTCAGGAGTCTTGTCCTTCTGAGGCCGTTTGTATACAAAAGTGAGAAAGGCAGGTTGTGTAGTTTTAGGATGAGATTCCCCATATATGTCACTTCTAAATTGCAGTTATTTTTATATGTAAACTGACTTTCCATCTAAACTCACAATTAAATGGAAGTATGCTGAAGGGGATATTTGTCTAAATCATTCCTAGTCATGTAGAATTTTTTCAATATTTCATACCAGAGCTCCTAAACCTCCGTGTACTGGACTGGTCAGGGGTGGAAACGGACCACTGTCTTCAGCCTTGTCTAATAAAATTAGAAGTATTTGCTTCAGCTGTATGGAGACTATGTTTTGTCTTCAACTCAACTAATATGATAGCCAACGAAAGCTATCAGGTAGATGGATTTCTGTGCAAGAAATGCGTCTGGCTGCTGGGCTTGTGGAGCATTTGCTAGGTAGGATGGCTTAGCCCAGGCTCAGCAGCTCACCTGTTGCAAGAAAGCCTCTTCAGGGAAAGGCAACAAGCTTCCAGTTGAGTCTTTTCAGTTCACAGGCTTGTTATTGAGCCAGCTTATTAAAGTGGCAAAATGCAGCCCTTTTTTTTTTTTTTTTTTTTATTTGCTAATGTTGGTTTGCAGTGTGGCTGAAGAGCCTGTTCCTTATAATGCATAGCATGTGAGTCAGCTGTGGTGCTCCCTGTATCAGCAGTTGGTACTGTCTTAATGTATCAGATAAACATAATGGTTTATAGAAGGCTGAGGAAATTCACTTAAGGACTGGTAAATACTGTTTGCCTTATCTCTGTTAATCTAAACAGTTTCTCTAAATGGCTGGTGGTAAATGATCTTGACTAAGTTCTTCTATGAAAATAAAGTATTTAATTTTAAATTACTTCAAGAGGCTAGCCAGAGTTTACTTGTCTGTGACGGTAAGTTCTCAAATAAGTTACAAAATCATGTATGGGTGGTCTTGAGGCGGGCTAATTAAATATATTGGGAATCTTAAACTCAAATTGAAATACCAAGATTTCTCTTCCTTAGTTTTTTGTTCTTAAAATGTTATTTGGTTGTTTCCTACCACCACCACCCCCCCCCCCCCCCCTGAATTATATAAACTGGTGTTTTACAGAACTTGTTACTAGAAATTGTAGAAGTTTCAGCATCGCCTCAGACTGAGTAGAAGAACTGTGTGGTGCTTTTGCAAATATCTGCAAGAGACTGAAGCTTGTTACCTTGTCATTTTGTAGAAGTGGAGATGAGTCAAAAGGCTTTTTCCTGCTGACATCTCGTTTGCTGCTCCATGGTCAGCTGGAAGGGTAATGAAGAGGCATGGTGTCTTGGCTGTGAGGGAGGTACAACCCTTGACATCTTCTACTAAAAGCTAGAGGATGACCTGTTTTCTCTGGGTCTTGCCTAAAGCCAAGTACAGAGCACTTGTTCAGTAACTTAATGATGTTATGTTTTTTATAAGTGTTGCCAGGTCTTGTTCAGCTCATGATATCTTGGTGATTAATATAAAAATTACAGTTCTTTTTAAACTTTGTCATCCTCTTGTGGTATAAAATGCTAGGAACATCTCTGAAATCTTACTTTGCTTGCTTTGCTTGACCTGGGAGAACCTTTTGACTTTATAATTTGTAAAAAAGTCTGTTTAAAATATGATTTTGCTGCCACCTATCCTTCTGGAGGGGATGGTGGGTGACTACCCAGGGTTTCTGAATTATTCAATACCAGTCACTTCTGCTTGTTGAGGATGTCTTGGTTACTGTTGCCCTCCACATGAGGAGGAGATGCTGCTGATGGCCTGCTTCCTTCTGTAGTCATCCACCATCCAGACAGAGCAGCTTCAGCATTTCTGGTGCTGTTGCCATGATCGCTGTAACATCAGGCATATCAGGGAACTTCTCACCTAAGGGTGGGAAGGGCCTGTGGTCCTCTGTATGTTGTAGGATTCTTCAAAGCCTCTGTGCCAGTTTAAATGTTTTCTTTCAGCTTCCCTTTTCTTTCTTCTTTCTACAGAGTCCTTCTGATCCTACTTTTTCCTTTCCAGCATGAAAAAGCTTATTAGCTGATCACTAAAACTTACAGCATTCATCTGTGATGCAAGGCAAAAGTCACAATAACCAATTAAAGTTACTGTTAAATACTATTCTAAAATGAAGAATCTTAAGACTGTTTTGCAGAACATCTGAGATCACATCTGGAGTTCATAAAGTATAGCTGTGGATTTACTTGTCCCTCTTTAGTGGCTTTTGTGTATTTGAAAAACTTCAGTAAGTTCTTTCAAAGGTTTCATTGGGTTGAACACTTCAGCTTTTTAAATGACCAAGCACAGTGCATCAGCTATGAGATTCTCCAAAGATGAAGTGTAAGAGGGAAGTCACAAGCGCTTTCTAAAATCAATGAAAGAGTAAATAGACTTGCTGTAATCTGAATTTGCGTTTATATCCAATATTCTTTATGTTGTTTATTCATACAGAAATCTCTCCCCAATGCTGGAAAGTCCTGAAGTGATGCAGAGCTGTGCTTGCACAGGAACGTTTGTCCTTGGGTAGGGAAGTTTCCTTGCAAATCTCCTTACCAGTGTTGTTCTAGCAGAACTTTTCTCCAGCTGTGTGCAGAGAATAGGCTCTTGTGACTTTAAAAAATGATCCATACTGTTTATGAATGCAGCAGTGAGAACGAGGCCTCTGGAAATAGATTCAAATCCATATTTGTGGGCAGGAGCATGTGAGGCTTTATGGTGGGTTTTTTTTAATCTGATGTCTTAAGACAAGCAGCTGCAGTGCCCCTAGCATTGCTCAAAGAGCTGCAAAATTGAATTAATCAGACATGCTTCTTCTACTGATTATTTAGAAACCAGTGGCAACCCTGCCACTGCCCATGGTCAGCTGAATTTCCCCCAGCTGGAAACCCCAGTGCTGTTCTTTGTTAGTAGTGGAAAAAGCTGAGCCACTGGACAGACCATTGCCTGTGGACCTTTTGTGGTGACTTCCACCTTCCTTTGGGAAGGCTTTCCTGCTCATTGAGGGGTGAAGGATTTAGTCCTGTTGTTCGTAGGAATGTTCTGTGATTCCAAACATTTTGACCTAGAGGTTAAAGAGTGGGGGGATATAGACCTGGGCTTCCAGGTTGAGCTTTTTTGTATCCATCTCTTTTCTTTGGGACCCAAAGAATGTAGGCTGAACAAAAGTTAAATTAGGCCTAATGTTTTGTGCCTCACTAGAATTGACATTTTTTTAAATACAGAGTCTATATGTAATTAGTATGTTGGAAATAGAGCGAGGGAAACTATAGAACTCATCATTTTTGGTTCTTGCACTTATAATATTTAGCTGTTCACAAAACAGATGACCAACACTGTTTTCTGCTGGCATTACAATGCTTGGACAACTTCTCATAGCTTCTGTTTTCAGTCACTGAGTTTCCTTCCCTTGGAGTCCAGAAAAAATAATGACGATACTTGTATGTGTACAGGTGCAGTATGAATACATTTCATATAATATTTTAAAATCTGCTGGGTTTCCTCTTGTAACATGTTAGGTGGGTTTTTTTGATACTGTATATAGAGACAATTAGAGAGTTGATTGCTAATGCTTAAAAGACGTGAATGTGATGGATAAAATGCCTGTCTTACTCTTTTGCTTATTTCTCTTGTTGTTTAAAGATCCAGTACTAACAGCAAAATGGAAACAATATAATTAACCCAGGCTAATGTAACATCAGCTAAATATATGATATTTTGTAATCTTCCAGACTAGCATGAAAAGTGCAAAACTCCTGAAAGGCTGGAGGATGCACGGCCGGCACAGGGTGGTGGCTGCGTTCCTCTGTGTCCCAGCACTCCTTGCCAGTACTGCAGTGTGGTGGGAAGCTCCTCCTGGCACATCGTGTCAGCTGTTGAGCACTGCTGAACTGCTCCCAGGTATCTCCCACCCTTCTCTGGAGATCAGAGTGTGCTCTGGTACCTGGCCAGATAATCATTTTGTGCTCATGGAGTCAAAAGGCAGAGCCTTTTCCCACACCTGGGTGTGGATGGTGCCTCAGTAGGTTTCCTCATTCATTTTTCTTCTAAATGTGGAGATACTTGCCCAGGTCACAGAGTTGAAACTAGACCATGTCTCTTAGTACGTGGCCCCATGTCTTCTTGAGCTGTGGCTATGCAACTTTAATTGCAGTATGGAAGCAAAAGTAAGGGAGGCAGAGTTTTTGCTCACATGCAGTGTAGCATAGTGTGCTGGCCATCAGCAGTGTAAGGTTAGGTGTGTCTTGCCTTTGGTATTTATGCCAGGGGGAGTCAGGCTGAAGGCCGTACCTGCAGGAACGGAGCAGGATGGTGACAGTGGTGTATGGCCCTGCTGGCAGCACAGCAGAAGGCTCTTAGTGCTCTTGGGGGTATTTCCAGGTATCCAATCTGATGAATGTTTGGTCTTTTGGCCTTAAATTAATGCAGATGCTAACCTGCTCTCAGAGCAGTTTTGGGTATTATTCGTTTCAGATTTGTGAAAGCCTTCTGCTCAATAAATCTTTACTATGTGCATTTCACAAGTGGGGTGTAAAGACCAGGCTCTGATAGTGGCAGCCTGAGGGAGCCTTGGCATGAAGCATGTAATGAATGAAAAACATGGCTTGATCCAGAAGGTGGGGTTTGCATTTCATTTGTGATATCTCACCTTTACTATGCTCAATATGCTCAATAAAACCTGAATAATTCATGCAATTCTGACTAGTGCTTGACAACAAGAAGAAGCAGTGCTCTTGCAATTTTTGCGATTGCTGGGATGACTACTTGTTAATTAAACTGAAGTTCCAAAAAACTGAAAGTAGAAAAATATTTCAACTGGAAGCATGCTGCTGTTAGATTTATTTTTTCCCCCCTTTCTTTGAAAATGGACCTGCAAACCTTGTTTAACAGAAGCATAGTGATAAGGAATAGAAACCATTGAAAAGGAGGATGGTATTCATGTTTACTGTTTTATCATTATTTTGTGTTGAGCTTAATTTGTCAGTGGTAAGATTCACATGACCCAAAACATCCTTTTGAAGGAATTTGCCAACTTTAATGACTGTGCTTATTAGTTCTGTGTTTCAAAGAAATCCTGAGTGTGTTCATGAAGAAGCTTACTTTCATTATGTTGCAATATATTGTGAGTTACCAAATACTGCTTTATTTTATTTCACTTTAAAGGAAATGCAGTATGGAATACCTTAAGTTATTTAGTTAGTAGTAGGTGGTCCTTGTACTTTTTGGCATGTAACTTACTGGAAAAAAAATGTATGAACTGAGCCTGGGAAATTTACACTTTGCTTTTTGTATGAATAAACAACAAGGTTTCAATTGATACCCTAAGGAGTAGGATTTAATGTTACAAACCTCTGCCTCCTTTTAGAGTGTTACAGATATGTTACTGTTCTCCCTTGGTCACTCTTGCATGAAACAAGAAAAAAGATGCGAAGCTTTCCTTCAAACTATAAAATAGCTACACTGTATAAAAGCTGTTGAAAGCATGGTGTGACTTGCAAGTTGATGTTTCCCTTTGGGAACGTTTTTGTTCAGCAGTCTCCAAAACTGTCGAGAAGGTCTGGTGGTGAGGTAGAAGGAGGAGATGAATGGTGCTGGAACTCCCCAAAGCAGTGGGATCAAGGCAGCTTCCCAGGCCCACATATGTGTCTCAGTTACACCATGACTCCATCTCAGGCTGAGAGATGATATCTAGCATCTTTTTTTCTTTTCCCCAGTTCTCTTCTGTTGTATTTTCCAACACAAGGAAGCTTGTGAGTGGTGTTTGGCAGGGTGCAACCTTGCCCTGGCTGGAGGTGCTGGATCCTAGGTGGGCTGTAGAAGGCATTTGCAGCTGGGCTTCCTCATGAAGTCTCCTCATTGAAGAAGAAGCACCCATGTACGTTCCATGCAGGAGATGAAGAGTGTGAGAGTTTCCAGGTAATGTGCAGAGTTAAGGGAAAGAATATTATTCATAATGGTCTCGTTTTAAACCCAGAAGCAAATCTAGGGTGTTGTAGAATTAAGAAATGGTACCAATAATGGGCATTGGAAGGAAGAGCTGAGTATTTGTGTGCAGAATGAGCAACAGGAAGGTATGTGTAGCTCTTGAAAAGGCTGGCATTTGTCCTACTGAAGCGATCTGTATAATGTTACAGTAGACTGCTGATGCTACAGAATTTTGATAGATTAAACTGCAGTTTGTTTATATAGTCTTTTCTCTAAGGTTCAGTAATTCCAATTGAAGATGTAGGCCTTTTAATTAAATTATTTTCATCTCTGTTTACAAAGCTTACATGGTGTTTTGGCTGAAGAGTAGCTGCTATTTTGGGATTTAAACAGTAAGTTGTTTTTTTGTACAACTTCACAAACATGAAATAGCTTCCCAGTCAAGTGAATATTCTTCTAATCTACTTAGATGTGTTCCTACTTTATTTGAAGTACATGGATCATACACTATAGTTTTACCTGTGTCTTCTATTTGCTCGGGAAGGGTGAATTCCCATTTAGCACATGGTTTTGGGAGAAGTGCCTTACATCTGAGAACTTGGCAAGGAGTCTTCAGCTCATATAATTAGTTCCATTCCTAAATAGTGACTTCTTTTCCAGGTATCTTTGTGTTTCCTGCTTAATTACATACTTTTGGCAATGAGAATGTTTTTTAGGACAGTAAATAGGTATATGCATATAAAAATTGGCCCTGTTCAAACCCTGACCACCAAAATAAATGTTAGCATTTAACAGTCTATCAACAAACTTGGTGAGGAAAGAAGTGTTTGCAGTGATGAGATGAGATCAGCTTGATTAAAGCAGATGCTGAAGAAATAATTTCTTTCCATTGCCTGGATGATGACAGGCAACACTGCAGTCCACTGAGAAATCAGGCTGAAACATTGAGCTAGGCTCTGTTGTTTGCTGTCAGACTATTAATTCCTGGAGGAGGCTGGCTTAAGTTGTTTACTAGTTGATACTCTCAGTATTCATCACCATTTGTTACTGTTGAAGAGGGTAATTTGAGCATTTTTGGAAGACAAAGCAGGAAAGGATTATAAACAGTTAGAAGGACAGATTTAGAATTTCAGATGATGAATTGGAAAAATGGTTTGAAATCGATGAGGTGAAATTTAATAAAGACAACTGTGAAGTGTTATACTTAGGAGAAATCAAATGCACAAATATAAATGGGCTAGGCAGCATGCTGGCCAGGAAGGGCCCAGTAATTGCAGTGAGTTGCAAACGGAATTTGTTGGGGGTGCTGTGCATAGCACTGAGATTTTGTTAGGGCTGTATAGGTGCTGAAACATGTCAGATAAATAGTGGAGGAGGTAATTTTTCTTCTGTGTTCAGCACTGTACTTTTAGCCTCTGCTGTAGACTTTTTATAAAAGGATGCGGTAGATAAAGGGGGCAGGGTCTCAATGGCTCCAGCAAAGCTAGGGCATGAGGTTTGAAAAACTCAGCCTTTTGGGAAAATCTGAAGGCCTTGAGTTTCTGTAGGCTAGAAAACAGAAAGGTTGCAGAATGCCTGAATCTTCAGTGATATGAAAAGGTGGTGTAAGGAAGATGGAGATCAACTATTTTTCATTTCTGAGGCTAAAATAAATTATTTTAACTTACAGTGGTAGAGCTTTAGATTACACAGGATGGAAATTTTCTAGTACTAAACATGTTTTGTACGCTGAAAGAAATTCTCCAGAGACTTAAGAGTTAGATGCAACATTGACACCATCGCAAAATTGCACAAGTAAAAGCTGGCCTAAGCAGGTAACCCCCTTCGTCCCCTAGCACAGGAAAGGAAATTGTAGATGGACTCTGAAAGCAACAGAGCAGCAAGTTAACCTCACTGAGAGCCTGTCACCTCAGCCTTAGAGCTGCACTGACGTAACCAGGGATATCTAGTTCTGTTCATGTAGCTTCCTGGGATGCTTCTGCAGGGAAATTATGTGGTGTGTGGTAGAACTGGCCTGGAGGCGCCAGAGTCTGTCCTGGAGGCAGGGACTGGTGTTAGTCAGGGCTTCACAGCTTTTCTAGTCCATACCCAATTTTTCCTGTTAAACATTCTTGTCTCATTATGTTATGTGGTTCATGGAATGGGGAAGGGTCTTCATGCCTCACTTGTTTTCTGCAGTGCTTCAACAGTGCATTACACCTCACAAGTTGGGAAGAACAGGCTTAGATGATTGCCAGGGGCTATTTTTTCCGTTCTGGTTTTCTGTCATTCACTGTTAAAATGATCAGTTCTTTGTGTAATTTAAGACTGACTGCAATTGGTTGAGCCCGAAACCTTACACCTGTCTCATTCGGTTTCTTTTCTCTGTATACTAGCTTCTTTCAGGACAGCATCTTTCATCTACCAAGTATTAACACTAATAATATTGCTTTTTAAGATGATGTTGATGTTTACTTATACTCTTGTATACAAAGATTACATTCACTTTCTCTCCAGTACCCTCTGAACTGTGTTTGGTAAGCTAATGTGATACTTAATTTATATTCTTTTGAATTTACCCAGGAAAAAAAAATGCTGTTTGTTTTCTTTCTAATTGTCCAGATTCTTTAGTCCTGGGATTTCAGGTTGTGTCTTTTTAGCTTTGGTAAAGCTGCACGCAGCGGTGCGATGAATTGACGTTCTGTTAGCAAGTTGTAGCTTTATTGCTTCCCTTCTTATTTCTGAAGAGTACAGCATGTACTTCTGGATTCCCTCTGTGTGCGTGTGAATACTTCAATTGGATAGTTTTCATGTTCTTTAAATAGTACCAAGTGATTATTTCTTGGATGTTTTACAGTTTTATCTAAAGATGCATTTCAAAGTTAGGAAAATGAATATGTGAGGATTTGCTTGTGACTTTAAAACAAGTCTCAGATTCCTAAGAAGCCTTTAGTTTAGCAGGTTCAGAAGCAGGTAAAATAACAAAGTGAGCTTTAGTGTACCATCTGAGTCAATCCAAGTTGGCTTCTCAGCTGGGTAACTTGCCTACAAGTCTCTCTGATACAAGGGCTAAATTGGTTCTTGTACCTGAGCTAACGTGTTGGTAAGTGCCGTGGGAGTCTCTGCAGCACTGACCTACCTGAGTTTCGGGCATGTAGTCCTCTGGTAGAACTACTGATTTTGAGCCAGCCTGACTATGTTAACTACTGTATTTGGAGAATTATTAGGTGGTTACTAGAGTCAAAATGTTTTTCTTTTCCTGTCCAGATCTATCCTGCTGCACAGAGCAATGGACTTGGATAAATTGTTTACTTGCCTTTTGCTGTGACTTGTAGTAGGAGTTGCTTGCACTGGTGAATAAGACATGATTTGGGTTTTTTCCTTTCTTTTTTCCCACCCCCACCCCCCACTAGCCTTAAACAACAAAGCTGTAGATTAAAGAATTAGTTATGCTTGAACATCATGGGGGAAGAAAAAAAAATCCTGATTACAGATCCTAATGACTTTTTTGCTTTTTAAATATGCTTGCTACTTTTGAAAATAATGTCTTAACTCCTGCATGCAGACAGAGGGATGAGGCAATTTCAGGGAAAAGGAGATTAACAGTTTTTATAGAAGTTTTGGAGCTCTAGTTCGGGATTTTACTGGAGATTGACTTTTGAGCTCACTTTTAATTTAGGTGCTAAATGAGAAGAATGCTTTTTTTGGTAAGTGAAGGGGGGAGGTTAATCTGAGCCTTCTGTGAAATGATTTTATTCTTGAGGGTGGAGGAAAGTACATAAAAGTGAAATGGTGATATTTATAATAATTCAAAGAGCAAACTGGCAATTTTAAATTCTCATTGTGTAACTTGCAGAGGCTAAAATTTTGAAACTCCAATATTCCTGTAAGTTTGATGCTTTAAAAGGGCCTGATTTTCTAAGTGCTACAAGCATGACATTGATGCCGTTCTGTATTATTTTATTTTGGTCAAGTGAAAACATACAAAACCAAAACATTGGCTTTCAACATCGAGGACATTGATCACTTATATCAGTCTCAGGGAAGTCAAGTTAAAATGCCCTGTACAGAAGTGACACGCATTCCAGATGATTTACAGAAGATGATTATTATAATTTAGCACACTGTGATTTCCAGGCTGCTGCTATTAATTTGTCACTCAGGTGCTTCTTGAGGAGAAGGGAGCATTTCATTTGGAAAACCTTGTTCTTTGGGCAGCTGCACCTGGTGGTATTCAGACTTCGTGCCTTCTGGTATGAAAAGAAGACTAGTCTTAATACCTACATTTTCTCTTTATTGGGGTTTCTATATCTCAGCTGCCGATCTTGTACAATGCTTGATGCAGTTGCCTCTTCAGCTGGTTCAAGGATTACGTTGGAAGCTCATTTTATTGCTCAGAGTAAAATTAATACCATAAAGACTTTCTCAGGTAGTTCCTAGATCTGTTTTGTGGTGGTCATTGAGTTGCAGGTTAAATGATAAAGTGACAGTCATCTTCCAGTGAGCTCTTTCAGTGCACTTTGTTGGCAGCGATGCTGGTTTCACTTGAGCTCCTTTGTTTAGCAGCTTGCATTAGCCTAGTCTGTTTTAATTCCATTTCCTTCCTTGACAGAATATCTACAGAAGTTTCTTGTGCAGTTTTTCTCAAGCAAAAATAACTTTGTTAATTGGCTAACATCACTGTTAGGGTTCCCTCTGCTTCTGGTCAGTTCTTTTTTCTTCAGTGTATGAAAGTACTAGCTTTACTGTTTGCCATAGTATAGTAATGTTTTTTCAGAAAAACACAAATATTTAGACAGCTGTTTCCTTTATTTGGTACAGCACTAAAGAGGATATTTTTACTACCCTGACACTGTGCTCTTAAACTAACTCATTAATTCATTTGGCTTGTTGTTTTGCTTTCTCTGTGCTGTCTGTTTTCTTATTTCTCTGTGGCACTTTCTGCTGTCACTGTATGAGGTGCAGGAGGTATTCATCAAGGGGTTTGGCATGTGTAATATCAAGTGGTGTCAGAAATGGGACTTGACTTGCCTGAAAACCTGAAGTAATAATTTTCAGTGTTGTAAATTCAGGCTTTGTAAGTATTTTATATGTATCTGACACAGGCTTTTTGCACTAAACTGAGACTAGTGTTCTGTGACCAGCCTAGGCAGAGCTCAGCATCAGTTTCCACACACCAGCACTTCTGACAAAATGCTCCAAACACTTTCCGTATTAGTTGAAAGACATTTGTTATTTTTCATCTGATAGGATTTTACATACTGGCAGTACCTCCTACTTCTTGCAGGATGTCAGTATACTACTTAAATATTCCACATGCTTTAATATACTGATTTAAACTTAATACTTACCCAAGATATGCTTTGTGTTTTCGGCTGGTGCATCTTTGAGCATCCTAAAGTAAGACAAATCTGAGGCACCTCCTGACAGAGGTTTGCTGAACTTCTTTGCTAGTGGCACTGTCAGTCCTGTGTTGAGCATCACGTATTCAATGACAATTTGTAGTCACAAAAGCAACTGCATAGGAGGGCTTTTAAACTTGTAATTCTGTGTAGGCTAAATAAATCTCTGCAGCATGTATTCTCGGCTTTCTGAATTACTGAAGCTTTTCATATTTTGAGAAATTTCCCCATGTCTACACTACCACAGAACTTTCAAAATACTCTTTATGGCACCCAGAGCTAATGTTTGAAATGTGTGCAATGCTGGGAAGACAATATAGCACTCCCCACAAGGAGGCTTTCGAAATCTACAGCTTTCAGTGTTGCGAGGTTGTGAAGCATGGAGTGATGTTACTTAGCATGCAATATCTGTATTTGCCAGAGATTGTTCTAAATAGCAGATTCATATGACAGAAGCACATTTACATGAAAATAACCTTGTATATGTTCATGTTGTTTTCCACTTTTCGGATAGTGTTAGGAATAGAGGCAAATTTGGATAATGAGCTTTATAGAGTTACTGTGTGGCAGAAAGGTTCTCCCAGTGGTTCCTTCCTTTTCGTGGGAATTTTCAGTATCATTAAGATGTCCAAAGGTGAAGAAACAGTATCTTTTAAAATATTTTTTTAAAGTCTTCCTTATTTCTTGTTTTCCTTAGAATTCCTTAACTGGCTTGTTTTCCCCAGATAACTATTTATAGCCAGTATCTCTGTTACTGGGAGGACTCAGCTGGCAGGGCTTGGGGGGGGGGTGGGTGATTCCTGGAGGTGACATCATCTTGTCTGCACAGCAGTCTCCTGCTGGCATGGCAAGGAGGGGAAAACCCTTTACTACAGATGAGATAAGAGAGCTTGCAAAATGCCTTTTCTAGAGAATACGTGCAGAGATGTAGTATCTCACCACTTCATACTGCCTGAAGAAATAATGTCTCAAAACTCTTGTTGCAGGCTTGGTCTTGAATTTTTAAACTGTCCACCCACTCTTTTTCTGTCCTGAAGATTGCTTTGTATTTCTTTTCAAGCTTTTTGCAGCAGAGGAGAGAAGAGATTTCCAATTTCCTTGTCTTCCAAATGGTGGAACACGAATTGGATGGAACGTCATTCAGGGCATGTAGGGATAAGGGGGATATGTATTTTATTGTCTCTTAGACCTCTTGGATACTCATCATCCCTCCTTCTACATATCCAATGATTAGATAGCGTCACCATGAGAAGTGAATGTACATGAGGCACATAGGTAGCTTATTTGCCACTTATATTTTTTTCTTATGAGGAGGAAAAAGACTTTCTAAGGGGGAAAAAGGGAAATTGGCATTTTCTCCTGTTCATGGTATGCAATAGAATATTTTTTGACAAGTTACGTATGGACTTCGTCATCTGGGAAACTCCAAGTACCTGAGGAGGGAGGATAAACCTTCTTGTCCCACCTTGCAGATAAGGATTTTGAGTGGACATGGGTGCTTTTTTTTTTTTTTGAAGAATAATACTAAAAACCCAAGTGGCATGGGATCCAGCTTTCTGCATTTGAGGCTTGCATTTCCTGCAGCCCTGAGCCCAGGTAATACAGATAAGCAGAGAGTGAGTGACCACGTAGCAGAAGCAGCACTCGGGCTCCCCAGAAGGATTTTAATTTGCAGTATATCAGGGCTGGAGTTGCAGCTGATGAGCTGTTGAAACTTGACTAACAGTATCCCCACTTCTCTTGCCTCAGTGCCAGAATATTTGAAGTGCAACCCACCTTCCCTTTCATTGTCCCCCAGTGGTCTGGCAAACTCAAGTTCAAGGTAGTGCTTGCTCTAGTGATTTTAGTCATGGTGAATCAGATAAGGAATAAAGTGGCCAGTAAAATGCAGAGGAAACAAGTTCTTTTTAATATACCTCCAGTGACTTTTGCATTTCAGAAAAGTTCATGTGAAAAGAAAGTAGTTTGGGAGATGTACTTTCTGAAAACAAACTGTTAATTGATATGACTGATGTTATGGCTTTTTTGTGGCTGGCAGGACCAGAAGTGTATAGGTATGTATCAAATGGAGGTATTCAGGAAGCTACTTAAAATGGCAAGTATGACTCCCTGCTTCCCTCCTCAGTTCAATTCTATTTTGAGGCACGAAGTGATTTGCTTAGCTGGGCAGGGAGAAGTGTTTGTAGTCAGAATGTGTTAGCCAACTTGAAGATACTGGACTGGGTATGTTGATTTGTTAGCTGTAAAATGACTTATTCTTGCATCTTGATTCTTGTGCATGTCTGCAAAGGAGACAGCTAAAGGTGTGTTAGGGGAAGAGGTGGTCTACGCAGCAGCTGGATCGCTCCTCCTGCTCCTGTCTTGCCCTTACAAAACCAAGGGGGGAAGCAGTACAATTTCTTGGCTGAAAAATACTGGCAAAAAAGATTGCAGCTTCAGCTGTTGAAAACTGATCCTGAAATATTGCTGATAACATGCTCTTCTGAGAGAAGCTTGAACCCTGTTGCAGGTGACAGCTGACCTCCTTACTCAAGCCTGGTTGAAAAGCAGTGGCCAGCCCTGGTGCCTGTGAGGGATGGGGACACTGGGCTGCCCCTGCCACCCCATGGGGATCCTGCCCTGGCCATCTGCCCTACAAGAAATCTTCTGTCTCCTCCATGTAATTTGTGGCAGTGTTTAAGCCAGCACACTGGCAACAGTTTGGAGCTTTTAATAAAAGCCTGTACCCAAGAGAAGAAAGGGACACGGTTTGCAAAACGCCTGCATGGTTTAAGCTTGTGTAAATGGAAGGTGTCTAGTGTAGGAGAGGCTGTAGAAGGAAGGAAAACTTACTATGTAGATTATACTTCTTAACACAGTGACTTGTATATCCTTTGAAATATATGTATTTTTAAAATGTCAGAATAAAAAACTCACTTTGCTTAATCCCTTTTTAAACTCTTCAAAATAATATTTAGTTGCTTAAGGTGAAGCGTGTGTTCAGACTCTTGTACTACCAGTCATGATTAACTCTCCTTTCTTACCTTGCTAACTGCTTCAGAGAATGTATTAATTCCCATCAAATGTTAGCAGAGACCTGTCAGTCTGGGATCCTAATTTACTTGGTTTTAGAATTAGTGGGAAGGAGGGAGAAGGACCAGGTAAGCACATCAGCAGGAGTTTTGTTATTGCCGTTTGTATACTGGTCATTTAAGTCAAGTGAAATTGGAAATGTACATTGCATGCTTTGCACTCTCGCTGGCAGCCATCCTGAGGAAGGAAAACAATTAGTTGCTCTTCATATCACTGGGCTGTGAGTGTGTGCTTGGGGCTGAGTGCATGTTGGAGTGCTGTCCTCAGCTGGGGCCATTAGTCATAACGTGCAGCCCAGTCATTTTCTCTGCGTAGAACTGATGTTTTCATCAACCTTAAAATAAAGGGAATAATGGACGCGTACAGTGCAGCTTCTTAGAATTTTTTCAGTTAGGCTTTTATCTTGTTTATGTGAGAAGAGGTAAAGAAGCAAAGAGAGAAGAGACAAATGCAGCTGCCCAAAGCACAGCTTTTACTGGTGCGAAGCCCGGCATTGCCTAGCTGGGTCTTGTGAATGTGCGGTAGTACTGCTTTCTGGTTAAACAAAGATCTCTCCCTGTAAATGTCTCTATTTTTAAAATAGACCTGAATGTGTGTATGCTAATAGATCTGAAGTCTTTGCTTCATTAAAAAGTTCTGCTAGGGGCCCTTTTGTTCTTGATGACAATTATGTGGAGTCGAAATTTTGTGGGTTTGATCAACTTGAAAACAATATTAATGTAAGGCAGAAGAGAAACATATCTGCCAATTAGAAAAGGAAAAGAAAGAGGGCTAAATATTTTCAATACCCGTTAAAGGCAACTCCTGCTTGTAGTGTCTTGAGTTAATGAAGACACTGTCATGGAAAGCGATTCATGTTGGTGTTTAGGTGCAAGCTGCTGTTCTGGACCCCTCCGAATTCAGTCCTGATGTGGCATATTAATTTCTGACTGTTTAAAGGGTGAATCCCAGGGTTGGAGACACTACACAGGATTTAAATTTCCCAGTTATTAAACTAATGGTGTGGGGTTTTGGTTTTGCTTCTGTTGTTTAGCATGATGTTGGGGACTGAATGATGATGGGGAAAAACAGAATAAAACAGATAGTAACGGTCAGTTTACCTGAGAATTAAGGTTGGTTTTTCATTGCCGTGTCTGTTTTGGTGTGAAAGTTCACATTTTGCTTTTATTTTAAAACAAACATCTGCTTAGGATTTCAGGATCGTAATTTGTGGATGAGAAATATGTCACAGGCAGCAGCTCAGATGTGATGCTTGTTTGGTAGGACTGCTTCCTTTATTTTGGTTGACTTTCCAGTTTAGCTTCCAGGCCCTGACAACATGGGAATGAACTAAAAAATGTTCATGCTATGGGTTAACTTAACGCTGGCATTCCTCTGCTGCCCCAGGTTGCCATGACTCCAGTGTGTATGATCTCCTGAATGCAGAGATGCTGAAACATCCAAAGCCATGTAGACAAAGCTGCAGTAGAACTTGCTTTTAAGCATCAGAAGGTGGCCAGCTACAGAATAATTCTTCAGGGTGGATTTATTTGCAGGGGGTTCTCAATGGGTCCATACCCCATGGCCTTGAGTCTTCCTGGTGCCAGGAGCCAGTGGCATTGTGATAGGTGTGACAGGCCATGTACTACTGGTTCAGGATCAGTTAAACATGGTGAGTGAGTGGCTACACCTAGGTTTTTCTTCCCAGTGGCTGTGACTTGTCTCAACCCCAGAAGTAAGATGCAGGAATAGAAAATAATTGAGCCTGTAAGGTTGAAGATGCGAAGAATGAAGTCTTGACCAGCTCTGTCTCATTCAATCACACAGAAGCTGCCGCTTTCTTCTGTGGAAGCTGAATGCCATGTGTGATATCCAATACATATATTTGTGGGAGGTGTGGGGGAATCCTTGGGTGACCCAGGCTGTCACACCCCCATCATTCACATCCCTAATATCCCTTTTCACAGTGGCATTGTGTTACGAGGTCTCTATGGCTCTGAATTCAGTGTTTGACTACTCCAAATTCCTTGTATGCAGTGCAGCATTGAAAATCCATAAGCTGTAAAATTATTATATCTTAACATCAGTTTTCTACCTCCTTCTTCCCATCCTGTTTCTTTGAAAAGGGATGTTTTTTCTGCAGAGCTGTTGATTATGGCTACAGAATTGTACAATGTGGATCCAAATACTTAATAGTACTAAGTAAGCTTTTAAATAGCATTCGTAAGTGTCACTGTACCATCTGTGTTACTGAAATACAGTAGCTAAATTCTGACCCTAAGACATATTTGTAGAGTTGAAAATTTTTTGTGTGTTTAAGTGAGTCAAGACTGCTTTTAGTCAAATAATAGCTATATTTGAAGTCCTATGTCATTGTCAAGGCACTGGCTTCCAATTTTCCACATCCTGTAATGTTGCATCCTGTAATATTACATTGACTCTGCAATTTGTGCTGGAAGGAGAAGAACCTGCGTGAGATTTCTGTTAACTGCTAGCCCACACATTTTGGGGCCCTCAGGTGTAACCTTCCCACCTTTCAATAAATATCTTTCTGCAGTTTTGAGCATATCACTGAACATATACTAATCTGTAAAGAACATTAATCTAATGAAGAATAATAATGATAAAAAAATTGCCACTAACCTACCTCTGTGTAAGAAGTTTATTATTTTATATTGAGTTTTGCTTTGGTTTTAGTATCTTGTCATATTCAGTAATTAGTAGTTGACAGTGCCTTAAAGAGCTCAGCAATACACATTAAGTATTTTTCTCTCTAGTTGGGCAAAATTGGACTTTGGTTGCAGACAGGGCAAGGTTGGGAGCACCTCTGTAACAGTGTTAGTGCATGTGACCCTTCTGAAACCAGATTTTGGGATTGTTAGGACAGTGACTTCATTGACAGTAAAAATAGTTACAGGGAATGATGTTGGAATTTTACTGCAGCTATTTTCTATCTCAGGATTTGCAAATACAACACTATACACCTACATTATGCAAGGAAAAAACCTACTTTCTGGATTTTTTGCAAAGCACCAGGTTTCATTTCCACGAGGAGCGAATGCTGTTTCAGAGTGTGTTGTAGTTGGAAAAGGGATGTTGGAGAGCAATGCTGCTGCTGCTTGCAACAGCATCCTTGAGAAACCTGTACAGCTGAACTACCAACAGTTAAAAAGTGGCAGAGGCTGGGGGAGAGGCAGGATATTGCTTACCTGGACAAGGACACAAACATTGTCTAACAGTGCCACCCAGTGATGTCTGCCATAACAGCACGGGGAGCAAGGTGCTGTGTGCCTGTGGGAAGGGGGCGGGCTGGGGGGGTCCCCAGCCCCATGGGCAGGAAGCCCTAAGCCACACACAGTATCAGTTTTGCTTGTGCTTAAACTATCCTCTAAAAGTTGCATATTTGAAATGAGGGAAATAAAGCTACCCGTTGACAAGATACATCTACTTCCAGCTTGAGGGGGGCATTTTATTTAAATACACACATACGGGATTAAGCTTTGTAGGCAGGTTTTGGGAGATAATTCTTTGAGTGTACAAAATGCATTTAGTTTAGTGTGCCTCCTTCATGTACAGCAGGATTAAAATGACCGTGTGGTCCTGTTGCTCTAAGTGTGGTAAGAGCTCAGTCTAGCTCTTTGACCCATTTCTGGTCTGTATGTACTAAGAATGCAATAATTTTGAGGCTGGGTTCAGGGGCTAAATGTGACAGTAACTGAGCATAACTGGGCTGTTAAATCACATGACCATGGCGTATTTCTTCGTGATCTAAACTATAAATAAGTCTTGCAAGCACACTTAACTTTCTTTTTTTTTTTTTAAACAGAGGTGATTTTTGAATTGTTATGAGAAAGAAAGACTGTATAACTTCATCTTTAATTGGCATCAGTCCTTCTCTGTCTTCTGCTATGTCTTCCCAGTTATGATGCTGGAGAACAGCAAAGTCTAGAAAGTTGGAGTTTGACTTGCAAGTACTGAGTCCAAGGTTGGAATTCAGCAGAATTGTAACTTTTAACTTCTGAAAGCTACCTGTGCAGGTGGAAAGGTGACTGGGCTCTGCACAGGCAGGCTTAACATTTTAAGAGTGTAGCAGCAGCTATCACGTTTTTTAGGAGGGCAACACAGTCAAATCATCTGAACGTTTTCACAAACCATTTGTATTCAAAACTGTAAGTGGAGATCACATGAAATAAGATTAATGTGTATTTAAAAGAAAGACAACAGTGTGGTTTGGTCTGAAACTAAAAAGGATGGGTTTGAGGATGAGCTGCTGCCTTTTAGGGTTTACACTTTTTAATAGTATCTGGCTCTGAAACATTTTGGAAAAAAATGAAAGTAAGTGTTCTGAGTACTGATGTTATCATTGGCTAATATATTTTGCATTCTTTAAAATATTAAATTAATGTGTTATTGCTTCAAACTGTGAAATCTTTTAACATCATTTTAACATCACAAGGAGGAGTTGCATGTTCATACATCGTGCTTCCTAGAAATACTTTAAAAGAAAGGAGGGGTAAAGTAGACTTTCTTCAGAGGTCGGTGGTATAGTTGCCAATAAGAATGTAAACTAGTAGTACTGTTTCAGAATATGTTTGATTTTTTGGGTGAAGTGTAATAGTGTTGAAACAGATAAAAGAAATGCCCTTGAAAAAGGGAGTGATTTTTTACTTTTATTTTTCTGTCTTGTCTTTGTTTTTATTTTTTGTTTGGCTTGAGAGATGTAAATTCTTCAAAAAATTAGGAAACTGGAGTCTGAAGGCAGGTGCCTTTATGTAGATCAGGCTTTTCTGCATCCAGTAAAAGTGTTGGCACTGGCACCTAGTCTGCAAAAACGGCTTCTTTCTAAAACAGGACTAAATCTTTAATTTTGTTTCATAAACTATGCAGAGTGAAAGTAAAAATTGCTTGTAGGTCTTTTCAGACTCTCCCACCTTTTGAATTTATGGATGGTGGTGAAGACCTAAAGGGGGATGTCTTTTCTACTCTTGTCTTTGAAAATCTGCAGGTATAAGCTGGGTTTGGCTTTTGTGCTGTCTGCTTGGAATTAGCTGAGTCTGTTAAGCAGTGTGTCACTCTACAATTTTATTATTGTACCTTGGGACTAATGGGGTTGGGGTGTGCATGAACTCCTCATGTGTTCACAGAGAGTGGTGGTACCTGAGAGAAAACTCCCCAGCTGAATGAGTTCAAAGCACTGCCTGAATGCAAGGCTGCCTAACTGCTGACTGGAAGTGTGCAAGGAGATTGGCACTGACTTGCACAGAACTGCTGTGAACCTTCATGTACTCCAACAAGCAGAATTTGACAATTTTCGTTTAGTGCTCTTCTCTTGCTTGTAGTTGTGTTAGGATGGAAGAGAAGGAAAAACATTAAAGCTCTGTACTGCTTGGAAATTCAAACAAGTAACTTCCAAAAAAACCACTACTGAGCCTTTTTGGCATGAAGGGATCTCCTCTGTACCATCACTGGTTCTTCTTGATGTAAATGTTTTTTTTTCCTAATGATTTTTAGTGTTGAATCTTTGGTGTATGGACATTCTGTGGTATTTTGCATTAGTAATGTCTGAAAAACATGCTGTATGGAACAAATTGGCAGTCCCTTCTTTCACGTCAAAATATTTGGACCTGTAGCTTGTAAGGAAGAGTTACTGAGCCATCTGCATTCAGGGCTGCATTATAGCTGCCTGTGTGACAGTTACGATCTAGTACTGGTTTCTCCATAGCAGGGCTGTTGCTCTGTATGCTTTCTGGAGTCCAGGATTAATGTCTGTACACATGGAAACATAACGAGTGCTTTTCTGCAGTAAAGGCAGTTGTTATTTTTTTAAGCTATGTGCATGATGGTGTATTAAAACTTTAAAATATATTTCCCCATATTGCACAAAGGATAGCTCTTTCTGCTGCCAGAGGGGAAAAAACCAGGAGTGATTTCTCAATGTATTTTTTCAAGTAGTCTTTTACAGAATCAAATACTTAGACTTTACTTGGTCTCACAGTCTGAATTCTGGTGCTTGGTTTTCTTTTTGGCCTTTGTTCTAGTATGTTCCATAACTAGAGTTAAACAATTCCACTCCCCTCCCCCCCTCCCCTTGGTTTCTTAATGTCAAATTTTTGTAACATGCTGTGTATGCACCAGGACATGAGTGTGTGTAGGTGTTCTGGTCCATGTTAGTTCTGTACTCAGGTAATTGTTAGCACAATTTAAGTATTTGCTTTCCTAGCATAATTTGCTTGTTCCTGTTGGGTTTCAAAAAAGTAGTCTGGTGCCATCTGTTAGTTTCGGACTCCATATAGCTTGAACTTTGTAATCCTTGTCAGATGTAGCATAGTGCTGCCTTGGCTGGAAAGTGTTTCACAAGGGAGACTTATTTTCCTCCCTGCACACTTGAAAACAAACCTGTGTGATTTCACTGTTTTGTGGGGTTTAATTGCTATTGTGTGTTTTGTAAAGGCTTTTTCCCATGGAAGATGGAAGACACTTGATCAGTGTATGGGCTCCAAAACTACATTTGCTTACTGTTTGTCACTGCGTGCAGGCCATCATTTTGGTCTGCCATTTATTTTAGTTCACAGGACTGTTCAAAATATGAGAACATATAGGAAACTTGTTCAGTTTGTTCTGCAGAAGTATGGTTCATTTTCCTTTTTAAATTGGTAAACCACTAACCTTTTAATGCTCAACCCAAAACATGGAAAATCTATTATTAAAACTGTGTGCAGTCTTCCTACTGCAAAGGTAAGGGGGGAAAAAAGGCAGTAAAGGAATATGTGAATTGTAAACACCAAAATTCTCAAATCTGAGTGATTTGTTTACTGTATTACTGTCTTACTAAGGGACTGATTTAAATCTTATTGAAAGGTCCATCAAAATTTCAGTTCAGAAAGTGAACTCTCAAATTTGAAGTCTGTGATGAAGATTCAAACGTATGCCACCATTTAAAACTTAGTTACACTTAGAATTAATTCTGATATTTATGATGATGATATTACAGTAGCAAAGAAAAAACAACTACTGTGGAAAAGTCCAGGAAAAGAAAGGGTGTTAAGACTTCTGCATTTTCAAGAAGAATGCTTAGGAACTTTTAATGCTTATACATGGGACAAAACCATTGGCATTCATAGCCTTTAAATACTTAACACTGCTGTTTCCTAAACCAAAGGTGTCCAGTGTTCTTCAAACTATTTAATGCCATCTTAGTGATTAAAAAAAGATTGCAAAAAAAAAAACCCCAAACAACCCAAGCCCCTCAACCCTAAACCAGCCACTCTCTCAGAAACATGGCTGTGTGTTTTTCTGTCCAATTCAAAGCTTTTTATCCTTCCCAAACAGTAGAACATTGGATTTGTTTTTTGTTAAGATTTTTAAGCTCACATCTGTTAACATGTTCTTTGTTTTCATAGCTAAGCTTTTTTAATATGTTTTAAATCATCACGTTTCTTTCAGTAATTGAGCTGGGAATTAGCAAGACTCACAGTTAATTGTGCATTTCTAAGCAAATGTGTAAGCCTCTGACTAGTACTTCCTCTACTATTAGTTTATCTTAGAGAAATTAGGTTGAGTGAAACAGCATGGTGATTTTGCTTGCTGAACTGCTTTTTAGAAATACATTGACCTGTATATTAGGTAATTGAATTGTTGGGCAGATTAATTGAAGTTAACTAATAAATAATAATAATGTTGTAGAAAGTCTTACATATCAAGCATTTGATGTCTTAATGACATCTGAGACATGTCTATATATATTTTTTCATGCCTGAAGAATACCTTACATATGGGGATCAACAGAGGTGATGTGCCAATGTCATAAAAATGTATCAGTGAAAGAAGAGAGAAGTTCCAACATGTAGATTTAAATACAAGTTGGAAGCAGTCTAGTTTTATAGGTAAATAAAATACTGGTCTTAGATGATAAACCCTCCTTGCATCTGGATGTTAAATTGCAGGAATAACATGTGTGATAAGGACAATTATTACAATTTCTATTTTGTCTTTAGCCATGTGCGTTTTGTGAAGTGAAAGTGCCTAATACTTAGCAGGGTTTCATAATGGAAACAGTTGCCAGAGTGTCTCTGAAGATAACTTATTATCAATAGGGGAAAAAAAGACAATGATTAGGAAAATTATTCTGGCTTTTTGAGCCAGAAGAGACCTGATGGCTCAAAACCGAAGAGCCTCGCTCAACAAAATGGATTCCTTTACAGAAAGCACTGTAAGATAAGTGATGTGGAAAGGTACACAGGGCATAATGTTATTTAAACTACATTGTAAAATTATTTATATTTTTATTCATACTTTTGCACCAAATAAGAAAACATAGAAATATTAGAAAACAGTGAAACTGTATGTGAGCAGTCTTCAGCCTTATGTTTAGTTGAGAGGCTACTGTGCAGTAGTACTTTCCTAAGTATTTATGTGAAGTAACTTTTGGATAGGAATGTGTGATATAAATATATACATTAACACACACATAGATAAGCGTGTGTATGCACACTATAAAATTACTAAAATAATTTATATGAAATACATTTAAATGTTATATAAAATATAAAGATATCTTTTATATAGTAGCCACTGAGTAATGCTAGTAGTGCCCACTGTGTAAGGGTTGCCTGTGCTGGGCAGTATTACCGAAACCCAAACCGTAACTGCAAATGTTGATCTTGGAAGAAATTTCTGCCTCTCAAGTC
The DNA here is from genome assembly GCF_023634085.1 of Falco cherrug. Lineage (NCBI taxonomy): Eukaryota > Metazoa > Chordata > Aves > Falconiformes > Falconidae > Falco > Falco cherrug. The sequence goes on from NC_073697.1 coordinate 71,103,213, forward strand.
AGGAGCTGATGTTCTCTCCCTCCTGTAGCAGTGCTGCCTTACTGCTGTTAGGGCTCTTCCCTGTGTTTCTGCATATATAAATATTGGTTGATAATGAACTAGCAGTTGCTAATCCGCTGGGAAGCTGCTTATGTGAACTCTGTGGCTTGTTCGCGAAAGCAGAGCACTGTAAGCATGGCACCGCTGCAAAATTGGGAGAACGGTAATGGCAACTGTTAGAGAATCTGGAGGGATTATTTTAAAATCACAAAAGGAGAAGTTGCAGGACAGGGAAGGACCTCTCCTGGAGCACTGAATCCATTCATCTGGTACCTTCAGCACTCTCGCAGCCCTCTGCAGAAGTGGTTTAAGCTCCACTTCAACGCTGTTCAGATTTGTTTCTCTCTCTACTTGGATTCAAAGACTGTGTGAGACCTTTTCAGTGCTTATGTCTGGCAAGCTTCTTATTTATGAACCAGTTTATACCCGCTTGTTGTCTGGTCAGTACTGCCCACTGGTTTCTCTCGAGCCCAACTTCCCCCTTTACGGCTCTGATGTTGCTACAGCAGGCAACCATCTCCCTCCCTTCCCCCTGCTTTCATTTTGCCTAGCAGGAGGAGACAAACAGTTTTAGCTTCTCATAAAACAGACGCAGGATTGCTGTTATCATCTTAGGGTACCTGTTAGGGTATGAATTTATTTTTTTGATCGCAGGTGGCCAGAGCTGTATATGGTGTTCCTGGTGATTGCTCACCACAGCCTTCCCAATTACTGCATCTTGGACTTGCCTCATATGTTCCAAGGTTGTACATATTAAATAATTTGTGGTGTTTACTGCCTTTCTTTCCTATCTCATAAGTGTATTTAGAAATAGAAAGACTGAATGTGTGTAGCTAGTTTAAGCAAGGAGTAACCTGATTGTGAGGGTCTAGAACCAGGGCAAGTTTTGAAATTACAAATCTTGAGAAATAGAAATGTAAAACTTGGACTAATTAAATGGAAAATTTTAGTGGAGTTTTTCAGGAAGAAAGCAGAAGACCCTCAAACCTCTGCTGGTAAACAGGTATCAGTGACAAGAATAGTTAAAAAAAAATTACTAGTTGATATTTTTCAAGTTGGAATGTGCAAAACATCCTAAATTTACTAATAGGAACAAAATCCTGCCCTGTCAGGAGAATGCTCTGGGTGATGCAATCAACATTTCCTTTTTTAACCTCAATATTTCTGTAATACACCATTGATACTCACTTCAGGAATTCAGGTACAGAGGCAGCCTGAAATAAATAGGGTGCAGTGGAAACGCGGAACAAAAACGGTCTTGAATGTGGTACACCAAGTCTCTTAAGTGCAGTAACTAGCTTGAGGGGAATCATCAGCTGTTTTTGCTTGGGAATGAGTTAATTTTTCTTCGTAGTAGTTTGTATCGGGCTGTGTTTTGCATTTGTGATGAAAACAGTGCGGGTAATGCAGGGGTGTTTTAGTCATGGCTGAGCAGCGCTTGCACAGAGCCAAGGCCTTCTCTGCCTCTCACCCACCAGTGAGTAGGCTGGGGGGGCATAAGGAGCTGGGAGGGGACACAGCTGGGACAACTGACCCCAGCTGACCAAAGGGATATCCCATACTGTAGGGTGTCATGCTCAGCATGTAAAGCTGGGGGGGAAAGGAGGAAGGGGGGGGGGGGGGGGGCAATGTTCTGAGTGATGGCGTTTGTGTTCCCAAGTAACCGTTATGTGTGATGGAGCCCTGCCTTCCTGGGGATGGCTGAACACCTGCCTGCCCGTGGGGAGTGGGGAGTGAATTCCTTGTTCTGCTTTGCTTGTGCATGTAGCTTTTGCTTTGCCTATTAAACTGTCGTTATCTCGACCCATGAGTTTTCGCGCTCTTCTGATTCTCCCCCCTGTCCCACTGTGGGGGGAGCGAGCAGCTGCCTGGTGCTTGGGTGCTGGCTGGGGTTAAGCCATGACACTCTTCACCCCATAAACTCAAAGCTCAACACCTAATATGAACTGGGCAGAATTTTCAGTTGGTGTTTGTGGCAGAAAGTACGATTTTAGAAACACTTAAGTATTTCTGGATTCATTTTGATTTTATGCAGTGGTTTATCTCCTGCGGATAGATGATATTTCAAAAGCTGAGGAGAATGTAATCCTGGCATTTAGAAAGAAATTAAATATTTTGACGTAAAAGTTCCATTGGTTTTCTTAAATATGATATTATTTAACCCAAATCAGGCTCCATAAATTCCTGGTTGCCCTTTTTCCTATGTAACACTCTCATAGGAGGTGAGCTTCAATGAAGTGCTAGTGAATCAGAGCTTGTTTGCTGTCATGATGCTCTCACAGCCAGTTCTGAAAATTTTTATTGCAGGGAAAATGAACAGGAGAAAGTAAGGCTGATGTTTGATGGCATTCAATTTAAAAAAACAAACCCAAACAAAACTGAAAAGCCAACAACCTGTTGGCAATCTACAGAAGTAATCTGTTTCTAGTATAATTACTGCTCGGTAATTCTCTCTTAACTCATCACCACCTTCTGTTTGATGGGGGGAGGACAGAGTTTGCCATTTTCTCAGCTCATAGGCCTCTCCTGCTGTCTCCCACAACATCCTCCAAGCTGGCTTCCCATCCTTGAATAATTTCCCTACCTGTGCGTCCCGCAGCCGTGCGGTCGTGACGGTTTTCGTTGATTGCTCTCCGGCTGGCAGAGGAGCCCCGAGCAGCAGGCAGGGGCAGCTGGCAACTGGAATCTCAGGGAGCTCAGCTCCACCAGCGTTGCTCGAACTGGCAGCCAGCCACAGCAAGCTGCTGTGCAGCAGCCCGGTGCTGCTTTTGGACTTGGCACAGCACAGCTGCAGTCTCAGGTAGCAGAGGAAGCAAAGCGGTGCTTTCCAAGCCATTGTGAAAAGAACTCGGGTTACTGCTCTTTGGAGTTGAGCAGAAACCTTTGCTTCATACACCTGAATCAGCACCTCGGAAGGACTTCTTGCACCCATTCCAGTTTTGCATCTTTTTCTTGCTCCTTCCCAGCCCTGACAGAAGGGGTGCAGTAAACGGGGGAGGCAACTGAAGTGAGGCTGCAGAGGGGAGGGTCTGCGAGCCCCGAGGAGGGAAGGTGGTATTCTAACATGGGCTGATTCTTGCAGAAGTGGTTTAAGAGATGTAGACTGGAGGACAAGGAGGTAGCCTGCTACCGAGGTAGTAATGAAAGGGAACTGTCAGGATCATCTAATTATTCATTCCCTTTTTATTAAGTATTGCTTGCTTAAATATGTATGAAATAGAAGGTCAAAGTTGTTGCAAGCTGACTAAAAAAAAATAGCTAGGATTTTCTATAAATGCTTCATATAAAGGCTTCCAGTTACAGTTTCTGTTTCTTAGTGGTAGATAGTTACACTTTGTTCCTGAGTAGGACTTTAGGTAGCCTGTTGTGATTGTGGTATTCTAATAAAACTGATGTGATTTTAGCATCTTTTTGTCAAGTAAAATAGAAGAGGTACAGGCATACTACTAATGCAAGTTGTGTCACCCTTAACGATGTTGCGTTTTTATGATTGGTAGCTTGTTCACGGTCACTTCAATACAAAGTTATTTATTTACAGTCATAACAGGAAAGAAGATGGCACTTTGCTTCAACAGTATTGGTCCCTGTCTTTAATCTTTAATTAACTCTCCGAGTTTGACTAGATCTGCAAATAGCAGATGGTGAAGTGTTGCCAAATTGCCACTCATCATCTGCTTCTCACATACATAATTTGTAAGAATATAAGTATAAAGAAAATATATCAAAAGTTCTCGGTGCAGTATTCCCTGATAGCAGGGAATTGTGTTTGTTTTTCTTTTGGCAATTAAGTTTAACAGTGAGCAAGAGATTAAATAAAGGATTCACATAAAAGAACACTTTCATGATTGATTTTTGAGAATAAGCAAATGTGCAGCTACTCCAATACTTTGCCTTGTACTAAACAAAATGAATAATTGATCTTTGAGATGTTCAGATGAAATGGATAGTGACCTACAGATGAAATATTTTACTTATTGCAGGTGCTAATAAACGATGCCTTCAGTTACTTGCAGTGGTGCTTCTGAAGTCTGGCTGGGTTGTAGTAGCTGGATACAGAAAAGGGAAGAAGTGCGCATTAAATGCAGGAGTCTCTTTTGGGGCTGGGGGAAGCATGGTGACTCTAACTTTACATGGCAGAAATACAGAAAACTTTTCCTGTCAGTTCTGAGGAAAGCTGGAATGAGACTGTTTCTTGACAGCATCTATAAAAACTTGCCTTGGTTACTGAATATCTGTTATTGCCTTTAAAGGATAAAATATAAAAACAAATTTAAAAGTAAAATTGGAATATTGAGAAAACTTGCTGCTTGGTCAGTTACTCGTTTCCTGATTGAAAGGTATTTCATAATCAAGGCTGGTTTTGCTTTCTGTTTTCAAGGCATAAGTTGGTAGATGGTACAATCCTCACCTTTTAATATTGCACTTGTTGTAATTCAAATGTGGAGTTACATCAGCAGGTCTTTTTAAGGCAGTGATTTGAACCTTAATGGTGTGAGCTTGACCATATTGCTTCTACAGATGGCCTTACCATCCTCTTATTTAGGAGTCATTTAGACTTCCGCAGCTGGGGGATATGTATGTGAAAACCTACCAAGGTGGGGGAGGAAATTGCTTCTGTCCTTTAAGAATTTATTTAGTTGTAGAAGCTTTTATGCCAGAAGAAGAAATTAGTCCAGATTTTTATAGCAGGAGCAGAGCCTTACAGCACTCAATGTTTAACAAATGCATAACTAAGCAAAATATGTCTATAGAAGCAACAGACTTCAGAGAAGGACTGGGGAGAAGTAGCGGGGAGGGAGGGGACAGGGAGGACTAGGAGTTTTTATCCATTATGTACTCCTTGGCAATATTTTATTAATGTTTTTTTATGGCGCCTTAACTTTTTGATTCCACTCTAATTAAGTTTGCATTTAGAATGTACCCATTACCTCGAATGGATATTTGTCATACTGTCAGGGTTTTATACTTATTTTTGCTGTCTAGCAATAGACATGTGGAAAGCTACAACTTGAGTATATGGGTTGAAAATGGAGGCATTCATTTTTGCCTTCTTCACAGATCAGTCTGTCATGTCACTTCAAAAAATCTGTTTCTGAAGATAGTCACTCTGAGCAATGTTCTGACATGCTTGTAGTGGGGGGGGAAGAAGAGGTTCCTGAAAGGGAAAAAGTAAAATATGTTTTGCCAAGTGTGGCTTGGAAGGTTGGTTGACTTGAATCAGATTAAACCTCAGAGCTCAGATGGTGTCATCTGTGTTGGTGGGAGCCTGGTGGAAGTTGACAGTTTCTCCTGTTGTCGGTATTATGCATGTGGGTAGTGTGGTTGCCATCATTTTCAAAAGAAATTCACAGAAAAGAACTGTAGCTTCTCATTTCTGATTACTGTCATGTAAGCATTCAAACAGAATAGGTGGACAGCCCAGCTATGTCACTGAGAGGTTTACATGTGCCCCTGTCGTGTTGTATATAAGCAGAGGATGGACTGTGACTGATGGGGTTTTTGTTTTAGTTTTGTTTGTTCTGCTGACTCAAATCTTTTAATCGACTATTGCTGAAACTGTGTGGTGGTAGCAGCTAGAAGCCTTAGCTGAAAAGGAGAAGCCATTTCATGAGGTATGTATAGAGAATTGGGGCTAGATTCATCTTGCCCTGTGTCTCCACCTCAGCTTAATCTCATTTAGGCAGCGGAGAGCAACATGCATGTGGGGCACAAATCCAACCTATTTAAGATTCATCCTGTAGAATGAGCTCAATCATGCCATCAAAATGCTGGTAAAGGGAGTCTAAAGATACTTGGTTAGTCATGCACATCTGTAGGTAATCGTATGTTAGGGATGAGCTTTGCCGGGATGTTCCTGCAGTTGAAGTCTCTGCTCTGGGAAAGTGTTCTGCTTTAGGACAGCATCTCAGCACTTGTTACGTTGACGGAAAATTCAAAGGGACTGGAAAAGGTGTTCAGCGTAGTTCTGTCTGGGATGGTCACCAAAGTGGTTTCCTAATCTGGGTTCTGGTTTGCCTGGGTTCTCAGACAAAATGCAGAGTAGGCAAGCAAAGAGTATGGGAAAGTGGTGAAACTTGCTTGCAGTCATGGAGCAGGTTCATGGCAAAGCTAGAAATGTTTAGAGCATATGAGAGCCAGTCCTCTGGACTGAACTAACTTTTAGGTTCGTCTAACAAAGCATGAAGGAATAAGTTGGTCTAGCTTTGATGTTCAGTGTATTAAATAATCTCTGGGAGTCTAAATATGACCTGACTAATTTTATAACTGGGTCAGGCAGAGCTAGAGGAATTATTTTTCATACTGGTTTTAGTGTAGCGAATGTAAAGTGGTCTTCAGTAAAATAAGGGAGGTCCAATATTTTGAGAAAAAAACCCTGACTTTATCCCCCTAGTCCCCTCTTCTAAGTAAAAGAACTCAGACCAAAACATTACTTCCTCCTGTTTGTATTTTACTTGGAAATGAACGTATCTGATGTATTCATCTGAATTTCAGCTGCTTTCTCCTGAGAGCTGTGAAAAGATGATTATGCTTCTTATGCTAATCTATAGATTAAATGCATAATGTCCTATATTTTGTCTCCCAACAGAGAGAACAGACAACTCTTGCAACTGTTAGACATAAACCAAAACTGGAAACCCTCTTTTGCAATAAAATCATGGGGACAGCAACAAGCTAAATGGATTTATGATGACAAAAGCATGTTGAAACCAATGTACAACTGTAACTTTTAAAGCCAGACATTTAATTTCTGCTTTGTAAATCCCTGTCCTTAACAGGGGATAACAAGAGATATAAGAGATAGGAAGACTTCATAGTTGCAGATAGAAGTGTAGTTGGGGTTTGGGCTAAAACCTGATTTTCTTTCAGCCTGCCTTTAGTCCCAGGAAATATGACAAGGAAAAAGAAAAGTGACAAAAAATATGGCTGGAATCAACATTAGTAGATGAAATATGTGTGTTTGTGCTTTTGTGATTTGTTACATGATCTAAAGCTAATTTTGAGTGTTAATGTTTAGCAAGAGTGACTGATCGAAGTGGGTTGTTGTAATCCCTTGTACGTGGGAGTGTTACAGGAGTACATAGGAGGGGAAGAGAGTCCCTGGCAGAGTCAAGCTCTGATGTCAGGGTGCAGAAGGTAGCAGACAGGTCTGCCTGCACGTCAGAACTGCGTAAAGAACCAGAGATTATCCACTTCTTATCCCTCGCCTTCAAACCTGGTTATGTCTTTGACTCCAGTATAGTCGTACAGTGGTAGGAGAGAGGTCGGTAGTAGTTTATTGGTATTCCTGTTACCTTTCAAGTTAGCCGTTGTGCATTTGTAACGCTTCTGGGTTGCGCACAATGGCTTTATCTTGGCAACTGCTTTGTTTGCTGTAAAGCAGATAAAAAGCTGTATAATCCTCCCGGCCGGGATTTGCAGGAGATCTTAAAAGTAGATGTGAAATTACTGCCCAAGCAAGCACTGCCATCACATGGCAGTCCCTCAGGCAGCGTGTTCTTCAGCTGCTGTGTTCAGAGTGGGAGGTGGGCATGCCATTCCCCCCTCAGTCTTGCACTGATTTCTGATGATGACCAATGAGGGCATGTGCAGGGATTAATTTTATTGATTGTGAATGAGCAATGTACTTGACATTTGTTCTTCCTTCTTGCTTCTTTTCTCAGCGACAGTAATGCCAGTACTCAAAGGAATGAAGTTTCTCATGGCTTCTTGCAACTGTCTGTTCCATTTAAAGAGATGTTCATGGCATATGGATAGCAATATTAAATATGAATAGGAAGGCCAATGGTGGTAAGCCGTGAAGAACAAGAATATCAAAAGGACGAAGTAGGTAGAGGCTCAGTATTCAAGTGCTAAAGCTTTTCCATTGTTTCTGTGTGCGTTTGTGTCTTCCAATTTTTGAGAATACAGTGTTGAAGAGAAAAGTTTTGGAAGACCTCATCTTGCTCTCTTGGTAACTCCCTGAAATCAAAATATTAGGAAATTAGGGCAGTAGGGAGTATAGCTCAGTGAAATGTACTCATACGTCTTTTTGTTCTTCTTGTAACTGCTTGCAAAGATATGTTAAAACAAAGAATGAGAAATGCTGACTGGCCTTCTTGTTCTGATGTAGCAGTATCACCCCTGAAACCTGTCATCAGCTAATTTTAATTTTGAAAAACATGCTTGTGGGTTTCTTATTTTAGAAATATAGACATTTTAAGAGTAATGCTACCCTCACTCTGTTCTTCTGTAGGTATATTTAAATCAAAAGCTGTTTCTTACAAGAGCAAAGGCAGTTTATCAAGTTTCTAGGGAAACCTGCAAATTGATTTCTTCCTCTCAATCATATGCTAGACATAAAAAGGTATTTTAGGTATTGATAACCAACTGATCAATGTACTGAGTGTGCCCTGTCTAGTTTGGATGTTGATAGTAATCTAGAGGTTTTGGGCCTTTGGAATGAGAGCATGGTAAGCTTTAATCAAAATTAGCTGCTGTTTCTGTTCGTTGAGAGTTATTGGAAGAATAATGGCACAGTCACAGCTGAGAGTTGCACAAACCAAGCACTTCTCCTTGGTAAGGTTTATTTAGGCTGTAGGTAGCCCTGGGTTGCTTAAACCTCAACAAAATACAACATTTTCTCAAGTTGTACCATAAAAGAATTGTCTGGTTAGCTTCTGATAGGATCAGGCTGATGCTGCAGCTTTTGTGTGGTTGCACTGTATGATGGGGTAGGTAATGAATGCATTTTGTTCCAGTTACTAACACATTAGTACTTTTTTGGGGGGGTGTTGATACTGTTTTTCCTCCTTCTTTTAAGATTTTCCTGTGGTCTAACATATAGTGAGGACAAAGCAGTTCTAGGTTTGTTAAGTTAGTGTGTGTGTTATGTAATGTTTTAAGTATGTGCTGAGTGAAAGTCACAACTGGGAGACTGATTGCATATCCCTGTTTAGCCCTTAGTGCTTTCAAGTAATTTTTTTTGTGTGTGTGTGACAAAAGAGGATTTTTGGTGCTTAGAGGTGAGATTTTTTTTTTTCCCCGTAATTAACATCAGAGAACTTTATTTGCAAAAGTACATCAGCAGATGCTTTTTAAAGTATGATTGATCATGACTGAGTTATGCTTTTTTTTTTTTCCTTGGCTTGTAGTTGCCAGCTTTTTGATCATACCCTAGAGCATGAAAATGAAAAAACCCACACTATATAATATGTATTTTTAGTACATACATTACTCCTGTTATGTAGAGGTCCTACAATTAAATTTAAGAGCTTTTTTAATGATTCATGAGTCAGAAGAGACTCCACCTACCCCTGTAGGTTTCAGCTGATGGTTCTGTGTTGTTTGTAGGGATAGTGGGACACAGGCTTTTGACAAAGCAGAAGACATGAAGTCAGTACAAAACACTGGAGCTTACAGACCAAGCTTTCCTAAAGTGTGAATACCTGTTCAGCTGCTGCTTACATATGCATCATGGTACCACTGTCAGTTGTGCGATCACAACTAAGTCTCCCCAGAGGGCTTATTTTTTAGCTGCTGTGGCCTCCCAGTTTCTCTTCCTTTGTGATACACTTTCCCTTTGCCTCTGAATTTTAACTCCTGTTTTTGTGCCATGAAGTTCCACGTGCTGAGTGAGGGAGGAACTGTTCTGCAGAGCTGACCACTTTCTTGTGGCTACTCTTCTTTTTATTAAGAAAATGTAGAAGTTCCTCATTGCCCAATTTCCTTTGGTGAGCTGTTCTCAGTGTCAGAATACCGGTATTTCTATGTGTCAGAATAAAAGTTGAGATTGTCAATTGAATCTGAGTGCAAATGGATGCTCTGGTTACCCAGAGTATAGCTAACTCAAATGTAAATCCATGTTTGTCATTCATTTTTTTTCATGGGTTTTGTCATTTTGTGACAAATTCTTCTTTCGAGATGAAAGCTTAGTTCATTTGTCATCTTAGTTTGTGACGACATTATTCCATTAGAGTAGTAATAAATTCCTGCAAATCAGTAGTGCATCAGATCACTGTGTGCTGTAGGACAAGCTGTAGAAATCCAGAACTGTGCTCATTGTTTAAATATCAATTGATACTGATTTGTATCAATTGTGTAAATGATGCACATATGGCTCTTTGGAGCCAACAGATAAGAAGACTTCTTTATACACAGATATGCTGCAACATAGATTTATATTGCTGTAACTGTGTAATCTATATCTTATTATCCAACATGCAATACATTACTTAGATGCGCAAAATTCAGTGCTTTACCAGGCAGTGAAGTGAGGAGCATATATATGTGTTATGTAAAGCTGATGGTTCTCCACCAACATCTCGTCATGCGTTGGGGTATCTTGGCACAGGCAGGAAGTACCAGGTTGTAGGATCAACCCTACCCCGCAGGGGTGAGGTCACACCTGCAGTGCTGTGTCCAGTTCTGGGCTCCTCAGTACATGAGGGACACGGATATACTGGAGTGAACCCAGTAAAGGACTATAAAGGTGACTAAGGGACTGGAGTATCTTTCATACGGGGAAAGGCTGAGAGAATTGGGGCTATTCAGCCTATAGAAGAGAAGGCCTGGGTGGATCTTGCCAGTACGTATAAATATCTCAGCAGGGTGGTGGGGAGCGGGAAATAAAGACAACAGAGCCAGGCTTTTCTCAGTGGTGCCTGCTGATGGGACCAGAGCAGTGGGCACTAACTGAAATACAGACAACTTTGTTCAAACGTAAGAAATTATTTAACTTTGAGGGTTATCAAACACTGGCGTAGGTTGCCCAGGGAGATTGTAGAGTCTCCATCCTTGGAGATGCTAGCAACTCAGCTGGACATAGTCCTTGGCTTCAGAACTTTTCCCTTCTGTGAGAATCTAAAGATATAAATGAGAATTAATGCAAGGTTGATGAAAATTCTAAAACAACTAAGATTAAAAATTAGTATAGTACAGGTTTTAGCTTTAGGTGAAGCTGTTTAGTCATGTTTATCAGCTCATGCTGATCTGCTGGGTCTTCTGCAACCACTGTATTTGGAGGGATGGGAGACTCTGGAGCCCAGGCTGCCGCCCTTTCTGGTTTTATCTTTCCTCCTGGTTGATCTCTTTGCATCCTCCGCTGCAGTCTGCCTTAGCTGATCTTCCTCTCGCTGCTGGACTGAAGTGACAGATTCATGTTGTTAGAGCTGTCATATGCAAGTGAAGCAGCATCACTTGGCAACTGTCAGAAGCCATGCAATTTCAGAGTAATCAGGGAGAGAACCATGCAGGAGCTGCACCTCTGACAGGCCAAAGTCTGGACACCCAGTACTGCTCAAATCCTTGATGTCATGGGCTTACAGTTCTTAGGTAATTTCTTCTCCCCTCCTTCCAATACCGAAGTGCTGAAAACACACTACCTAGAAGGATGCACTACTGGTGCAAGACTGTAAAAGCGTGGTATGTGAAGAGATTATTAAGGATACCATGATGAACATGTTTTAATGAGTTGAAAAGTCATTAAAATAAATATTTTGGCAGCCAAATGTTTTGTGCAGGCCTCTGAAATGCTCATGAGTAGGAGTCTGAACAGAAAGAGCAATTGGGCAAATGAAAAAGGGCGCACAGAGGTACGGCACCCCTCTTCTCTTTCTGTAATTAGGGAGGGGACAAAAAGGGGAGGGGGGGAAGCCTGTGAAGAAGCACAGACCAAACCAAATCTACATTTCAGAGTTACAAGATAAAAAAGTTTTCCTCAAATCCAGTGTTTGAATTTCTAATCGAGGTCTTTCACTGTCTCTTGCATTCTGCTACAAGCAATAATTTCTGGTAAAATCAGAAAATGTAGGCAAAACTGAAAAAAAAACACTAAGAAAATCACAGAAGGAAGAGGTTTTTTTCAGTAAATTAAAAAAAATATTGTATTAACTTGTAACTCACACTGGTTGCTCATATTTTGTTGCCTCTACCTTCTATCCTACATTATCTTCCTGTTTAACTATTTCAGGAAATCTATGGTAATGGATGGTGCTATGTGGCTGCAATACAGAGATGGTTTTACGAATAGAAATTTGTGTTTCTGTATTTAAGCCAGTTTCTAGCTACTAGACGTGATAAGCAGTGGTGAGGGGGACCCCAGCCCTCAAATGTTGATGAAGTGTTTAACAATGTGTAGTGTAGAGAGACGTGTGTAAAAGCAGGAACTGTTAGGATACTTCACTGTGTAGGGAAATAATGTCATCCCCTCTGTGCTGACACACACACGCGTGCGCGCACACCCACACACACAGCTTTATAATCCTAGTATCCAGACCTATGTGGACACTTAGCAAAGCATTTACTTATGTACCCAAAACCTGACTTTTTTCAGTTGATCTGAGACCTGCTTTTCTTCTGGCTTAGTTGCTACAGCATATAATGCACATTTTTTGCTTTTGTGCTTCAGGAAGAGCTCTTACTGCTATGCAGGTTGTAATTTCATGTAATATTTTTATAATTAGACCCAGATTTTTGTTTGTACCTGATCTTTGTTATTTTTTAAAAAGTGTCAGCTGCTGAAACTGGTGGGGACAGTGATAAATCCATTATTATCTTTTACTGTAACTATGTATTGCATGCAACCAAGATATGCTGGCTGGAAGTTTTATTCCTGACTTCTGTAGCTGTTGATTTCATCTTCTGTCTTTTAGGTCATAGACATTAATCTAAGCTTCAGCTGTGTACTTCAGGTTTATGAGAAATTCCTCCTTTATTAATCTTTAGTAACTTAACTGCAAGCCTTGCACCATCTCCTTGTTAGGCACAAGCTACTGAGGTAGATTTCTTTTCAAGTCTAAGCACCCAGCTGTTTCACTGCCTTTCCTCTCTCCTCTGAACTACTGCCTTGCTCAAACATGTGAAGTCTCACCAGGTCTGCCAATCTGTGTTTTGTTAACTCTTTTAAAAATAAATCCCTGTGCTTTAGATGTCATCAGGGCAAGAGGCCCACCAGATTATTAGTTCATCTTGCCGTGAGACTGCAGTAGCTAGTGGACTTGAAATTTTATGAAATGGAATGGAAGATTGTTGGCAAAAGCCAGAATGTGTATTGTGATCATGGAAAAAGCTTCTTCTTGTGCTGAAATGACATTTAAACAATCTCACTCTAGTTTTCTAAGTAGCATGGCTCAGTACTTGCCCTGAAGTTGGAGTTCCTCATTTTACATTCCCTTTGAGCCAAGTCCCTGATAATAGATCAAACTGTCATTTGTAATAGAGTCAAGAGCAATAAAATAAGGACAGTGTGTGATGTGTTGTAACAGTGTGAAACTGGAATCAGGTCTGTTACTGCAAGAGACATAATGGCACATAGCTCATTCCTGCACGCAGGCTGCATCATCTCAGGATAATGATCTCTGTGATGAGACAAAGTGTTTCTGAGAGAGGATGCCAAAAATGAAGAGTATGAGTAAGACAGTGGGGTATTTTTCCCCTGCAGAAAAGCACTGTGTTCTGTAGCCTTAAATGTCAAATTCAACGGTAACTTCCAAGTATAAATACACTTTGGAATAAGCAGTATCAACTGTGGAAAACTGGAAACCTTGTAATACGTATTGGAAAAATAAGATGAGATTTCTGCTCCCTGTTGTGTTGGCTGTATAAATTATCTGGAAGAGCAGGTGAACAGTGAGGTAATGAAGTACTAATTTATTCAGGGTATTTAAGGGCCAGCTCTAAAGATTTGTGCAACTGTCTTACAACCCTGCTTAACTAAGCCACAAAATTGTAAATGAAGCTCGATGTAGAGAAATGTGAGTACACACGTGGGAATGGGAAACATGAGAAAATTACAGTTCTACCATGCTAGGCTGTGACCTGGCTCTTGTCGCTTAGTTGTTGCTCCAGGATCATCTTCCCATGGGTAACTCTGGAAAGGCAGCAGCTTGTTGCACAGTAGGGCTAAGTAGTGCACAGCAAAGGGAATGGCAAGTATCACTAGGGGAAAGACAAGTCATAAGACATTGTTGTACAGCGTTGTGCCTACATCTGAAATGTTCGGAGCAGTTATGGACTACCATGCGGTGTAGTTAAGCTATAAAACTGTCTACCACAAGCTGTTCTGAATGCTGTGGTAAGCTATGGTGAAAGTTTGTAAGAATTAAAGAAATGAATTAAAAAATTGAGGGGAAGAAATCCATTGAGTGCAAATACAAAAACATATCTGGCTAAAAAGTTCCTCAACTCCAGGTGTTTTCATTCCTCTGTTTTTAAAAGTAAGAGTGAATCCTAATATAACAAAAAGCTTCCTTGGATTACGCTGCTGCTGCTTGTTTATATTAGCGTAGTGAGATGTTAGATACTGGTTTGATATCTTAGCACACAAAAACCCCCTACAAATTAAAAAAAAAACAAACCCCAAGTACCCCCACACCATGACAGCTATGAAGCCCTGCAGACTGACTTGCAATGTTACAAATACTTGCTCCTAAGAGGAAAAGAAATATTAGGGGGGAAAAATTGTTCAGAATTTTCTTGGCAGAGTCTCTGAGGGTGAATATTGCCTGACTTCTATGGCAAACCTTGGAGAGCTTAGCTAATGCAAGCTACCAGATGTTATGGGGTTATTTTCAATTCTGGAAAAGAAGGAGCCTTTCCTTGGGCCTAAGGCTTCATGAAAAGGAAGCAAGGGAAAGAAAAAACATCAACAACATAGAGGCAAAGGCAGGCAACACAGCCTCCTGTTTGAAAGAACGGCTTGTCTATGTGTTATGTTTAAACTTACTTTAAAGAGCTGCTAGGTATTTACACCAAAATAAGTATTTGGAAATAGTGTGTTGCCTGTTACAGCTGCAGGAGAGATTATTTGTTGTTTCTGGAGGTGGTTTTATTTTGGTTTTTGGATTTTGAATTAACTATACAAGCCTATTAGCAGAGAAACATGCACGGCCCTCTTCTATCCTTGCCTCATAGATGTGCTTATTCTGTGCTTGTGGTTTGCCCTTAGGGTTTTTCCAATATGTGCTTCTGAACACTGGAAGATGAGGGGGAGAATGTTTTAAGTATTGTGTTTGAAATGTCATTTCTCAGGTAACCAGATAGAGTTAAATGGCATGGATGGCAGACTTCGTTTAATGCTGGAAAAAGAATACAAAATGCAGTGTGATTGCATCTCCTGCTTTATTCTGAATTCCAGAGGAGATAATTTTAAGCTCTCCCCATTAACATGTGTATATAGAAGTATTTATTTTGGGTTTTGATAGTAGATATTTTTCCCTGTGGCAAGATTTTTGCAATAAATACAGCTTCAGCATGCTTCTGTATTGTGTTTTGCTGGAAAATATATGAATTTAGTTCAAATGAGGGAACTGTTGGTGTTTTGCACAATACAGCTCTCCTGCATGCTGTAAGTAATGTCTTATTACTGTTTATAGACCCGGTGCATGGGGAAACAGGCCTCTTGCTTTTGTGCTGAAACATATGGCTGTAACACAGATCAATTAAATCTAACTCATTTTGAAGTTGTATGTGAGCATTGATGGAGTTGTGATTTCAGTATTTTCATCTTGTTACTGGGGGATTCCAAAGAGAAGAGCAACTTTGGATATGCAGCCCAGCGTGCATCCCAAAAATTTCAAGGTGAAGTTTGAGGAAAGTGGGACTGCTGTGGAAACTAGATCAGTTCTATTTGGCAGGATCTCTGCCAAAGCCCTTCATTGGTTGAAGGTGGCATAATTTGTTTTTTCGGCTTTGTGGCATTATAAAGTGCAGTCCCTTGTACAGAAAAGATGGATGTGCAGTGTTTTCTTTCTGTTCTCTGGGACTCTGTGAACCTCAGAAAACCCATTCATCGTCTCCTGCCTTGCATTTGCTGTGAGGAACAGCATTTTCTTCTTGCCTACTGGATTAGCCCAAACTACTTTTTTTCATCTTGAAAACATAGCTTCATACACAGCTTCTAGCCAGGAAATATTCTGGGTTTCCTTTTAGAAGGTTTTAAGCATGTGGGGCAAAGAGGGGGGAAATAGGCAAACAACTTAACTTACTTGACATCTGCTGCTAAAGTTGACATGCATAAATGTGTTGGAGCATTTTCGCTGCCTGCAGAAGAGGGAAACACTAAAACCATAAATTCAGTACTGTTTTGTTTGTCCTGTCAGCTGAGGTTGCAGATTCAAGTGATGATTACGGGTTAAGAGCTTGTGATTCAAATTAACAGATCTCCCCGTGTACCTGCCCCTGACTATAGGCAGGATAGATTCTGACAGTGATACTACCAACATATGAAGTGTAAGCGTAGGATTTGGGTAATTTAGAAATAGCATTTTTGTAAGACTGAGAATTTAGTAAGTAGGTGGGTTTGTTGGGTTTTTGTGGTTCCCCCCCCCCCCCCCCCCCCACCCCGGAGTTAAATCAGAAGCTATTAAGTTTAACCGTAAAGTTTTAAATGTAGAATTTATCCATTTTAATTTGCCATTACGTATCCATTTTAGTGTTTAAATATTTTTAAATCATTAGGGCAGTGACATGGGCTTTAGGAGCTTCAGATAATGAAAAAAGACTGGATATCCATATACTGTGATTCTTTAATGCATCCCACAGGGCACAACTGTCAAACAGGTCTAAGTTTGAACTCAGAGACCTTAAAAAGTGAGATAACTGCCCTCATGCAGCAGAGTCTCTTGGTTTTCAGGCTGACAGGCTTTCTATGAGGTTTAGTCTATAAAAGGTGACATTAAAGCAGGGGTCTGAAAGAGCCTGATGATGATGATGATGCAGGTTTTGTCAAAGAACATTGTGTGATGATGCCTTAGAAAATGGCATTGATGTAGGAGTCAAGAATATTACTAAAAATTAATATGATTATTTAGCTTATAAGGTTTAGTTCTGACATGTTATACTGAACTAGCATGAGGAAGAGTGGAAACTATAACATTATTTGCATTTAGGGGAGCAGGGAGTAGTTTGGGACAAATCTTTTAGACCCATGTTACTGCTTTTTGGATGACAGTGCAATTAGTCCAGCATTCTTTGAGGTTATGGTTAGGGTAATCTTTAAACAAAGAAAAATGTGAACATTCTTCCGTGACCAACACAATCTAAAAATGATAAAACTTGAGAAATTGGAGTTTGAGCTTGCTGATTTGCCAGCATCTGGATAAGGGGTGGATTCTTCGCTGCTTCAGGAAATTCCCAGAGGTGGTCTTGGACTTTGTTAATACATGTTCAAGAAATTAAGCACAAAGGATTTTGTTTCTTCTATGCTAAATCCTATTTAAGTAAACATTAGTATCTTTATGTACTTAATGCTAAGATAGTATTAATCTTAGAAAAGCCTTGGTGTCATATGCATGTAATATGTAATACATTGTACTTGCCTTTTACTTACATGAGAGAAGGGCAGGATTTTCTATTCTTTATCAAGTTGCTGAGCAATTTGAGACTGCTTGATTCTGCAGAAAATGATTCAGTTGAAGTGCACTTAAATTAATCTCCTCTGTTTCACTGAGTATTTGATAAAAGATAATTGAAAATGCCTCAACTTGTGCTTCAGAAAGTTGTAGTTAAACCAGTCTTTGCTTTGCTCTTTTTTCCCTACTGTTCCCTCTTAAAGGTCAATAGATCTTCCTTGTAATGTAAAAAAGCCATTTATGAATTCAGTCCAGAGCTGATGGAGCAGCTAGTTAAATGTGCATCTAAAACATAGTTGTTGCATTATTCTCTGTTTTACAGTGGGAATACTGAATTGCTAATCCAAGCAAGTTATTGCTGGCCGCGAGGTGGCCAATAAATGATTCAATATCCGATGAGTTCTAGATTTTTCTAACATGCCTCTCTTTGTTCGTTTGTGAAGCAACTTGGAACAGGTCAGGAGAACACATGAAAGGTTAGGATTGGTTTTGCTGCTGATTTCACAGACAATAGCTTGCTGGAAGGCTGATCAGGGTGCTGGTTCTGTAAGGTGAGTTCCTTACCAGTTATCATTCCAGTCATTGCAATCACCTTGATAGTGACAACAGTAAAAAAGGCAGCTCTTTCTGTCTCACTTGCATGTCCCAAATTTTTCTTTTTAAATAAAGACAAAAATGGTGTCTCCTTTTTTTGTTGTCAGTGCTTTTGTACTGACTTTCTAATTCAATGTGTAGGGTGTTCTGGTTTTTCCCCAGCCAACAATGCTAGAAATACTACCCTATCTTAAACAGAGCAAACTTCCTCCCTGTCTTTCACCATCCTTTTTCTTAGAAAATAAAGTTGTCTCCTCCTTGTCTAACAAAATGGTGATGGTTTTGTTAACAACTGTTCTTTAAACCTTTTCAGGAAACCTAAATGTCTCTTAAAAAAGAAAGATCAGACATGGTTTATGAGCAGAGCAGTCAAAGAGATTAACCAAGTTTGAAGGAGATAGATAGTGAAAGGAAACAACTTCTAAGAAATAATGACTGTAATTAAATCTACTATTTTGTAGTTCAAAGTCTAAAATAACTTGCCAGTTGTGAGGTGAAAGATACTCCTTCTACAATCTGTGTGATATTGCTGCTGTGCATTATTTCTTTGCATTAACGAAGAATTAATATAGTAGATAATTGTGGGGTTTCACTTATACTAAAAAGAGACAGAGGGAAGTCTGTGGCTGCACGGCATAAACCCTTGTTAATTAAAGAATTCCATAAAATTATTTGGAAAATGGTTCAAGAAACTGAAGCCTACCAGTTCTGGTCAGGAACTTGAGGTGGAGTGCACCAATGAGCTGCCGTGCCAAGGAGTTCCCACAGCTCTTGGCAGGTCTCTGGCAAAGCAAAGCAAGTAATGATTGTGTGGCTCAGGTAGGGCTGGAATTATTCCAGCAATAGCTTCTCTTCACCTGATATACCAAGTCAGGGGATGATATGGCATAATCAGTGTATTTCACTGGAAATGCGCTGTTGGAAATGAATATGCATAAGTTATGTTGGAAAAAGACTTGGACAAGCTTTTGCCATAATGTGTAGCACCAGAATACCTTCTTTTTAGTATAGTGGACTTTCTTAGCAGAGAGGTAATATAAACAAAGGCTCTGTGCATGTGATGTGAGGCATGCATGGTTTAAATGAGCTACTTTGAGCTGAAGGACACTGTGCTGTGTCTTGTTTGCTTTGACGGAAACCTTACTGGTTCTGCAAACTGTGATAGAAGGAAATGAGGCGTGCTGAAACAAAGAGCAAAAACCTAAACCCTCTGGAGCTTGAATATACATAGAACTAAATTTTGATAGTTATGTATTCAAAGATGGATTACTTCTTGGATATGCTCCTCCAAATAGGAAAAAACCCAACCACAACCCAATCACCAACTTTTTTTCATAGACTTCAACAGTGGTGGCCACCAATGGTGGTAGGCAGAATACATAGAACTAGTTACACTTGGAGTGCTAGCTGGGTTTTGAGCAGTTATAGAGTTCATAACACCACCACCATCACCACGCACTGCACTCCTCCAAGCCATGGTAGTTTATTGCATTGTAATAAAAAGATGTAACTTGGATGTCAGTGTTCAGAAGATAGTGACATATTTTCAAAACCAAATTAGATGCAAATCACTTAGGTCTTTGCAGCTCCTATTGACGTTTTGCACATGTTGGATGACAGGAATTAGTTCTGATAAGTAAGTCTTAGGCAATACAGTATAAGCATAATGAAAAATACAGCTTGCTTTTATGGTAATTGAGATGATTAATCATAATTATAGTATGTTTTAGTATATGGGGGGGGGAGCAGAATAAGAGAGGCTAGACATGTTACTAGAGAAGTGTGAAGTGAATGGTAAAAGATATGTTTTTTTCAATGTCAGAACTGGAACCAGATTAATGGATTGGGAGCATTCTGGACTGAAAGAGAGCCTTTTTTTCGTATGACTTTTATAACAGTGTACAAGGAGCTGGTTTTAACAAGTACAGAAAAATGCTTTTGTGTATCCAGTCATAACATGCTCTGGGGAAAAATAGAAGTTATTCCTTGTGCAAAAGTGGTTATTGTTCTTTATTTATAAATTTATTTATCTTTAAGCTATTTTCTTTTTATACTGGAATACTTTATCTTTCTGGTGATGTGCATACAATGTATTAATAATGCAGCTCTTGGCTGCATTCGAAGAAATACTATTGTAGGCAATTTTGGAAAGCTGTAGTTAAGTCAAGAAAAGCAGCCATTCCACTCTGCTTAGTATCTGTTGCATTACAAATATGAAAAAAACCCATTAGAAAAGTGTGGAAGCAAGTTTTAAGTATTGTTTCAGGTCTCCAGTGGTATTCCAGAAGAACAGTTAGCCGAATGGGAGGGTTGGGAACTGCTACCATCTATCTTATTTGTTCTGTGCTGGAAAACTTAAAAATAGATTATTAAAATGGAAACAAAGGGGTTCTGTTCCTTTTTGATTGTGTTTTGGAGACCTTCATAACAGGGCACACATTTTTTACCTGATCAAAAATTACTCCTTAGGGTAAGGAGGAGACAAACATCTGTCCCTCATTTGAGCACTTACCTGCAATGTCTGCCTGGGTTTAATTTGTACAGAACTTACTGTGAAATGGGGAGGGTTTTTGGAAGGCTTACCTTCTCTCTCGAGTTTTCTGGTGATAAAAGAGGGTACTTCAATACTTCAGACCTGGAGCTACCCACTAGCTGCCCATAGAACATGAAAGACTTTTTGTGTTCTCCTCTCAGAGCAATATTGCCTCTGGAGATAATGGCTTTGCTGAAGATACTCTTTGAACAAAGGCAAGGTTGCTGTAGTGATTTGGGTCAAAATGAAGGTAGCCTGTACTGAGAAGTTTCTTTGGGCGTGCACTTTGGATATAATACACATTATTTCTGAAGGATCCAAATTGCCTGGGGTGCATGCAGCCCCAAGACACATTTCTTTTTACCCACTCCCTCAAAAACTTGTTCAAATGGAATGGGTATTTCTGGTGGCAATGTGCTTTGGGGGCTTTGTGCTTGAATTTATATTGATTGAGAGTTAGTATAGCTTAGAAGCCTTGTAGCTGTTCAGTGCGTTTGCTAGATATGATCCTTGAGGCTTTGGGGAGCATATACATTAATGTCCATTACCTTTTGAATTCAGCTGGAATCTCTCATCTGAGGCGGTGAGACTATGAGATGTATACTTCCCCCAAACTGTTACAAAGTTGGGTTAATTTCTTAGGGCAGTACTCTCAGAAGTGATAGTTTGTTCACACCTGCACAATGTAACATTACCTGTCAGCAAACTTAAAGAAGCATTTTTACTTTCTCAATTGTATGTCATGTGGGATGCTTTTAGTGTGGAAAGGAAATAAAAGTTGGTACAGCTTTTAGTAATTCTTTATAGTTCTGTATATCTTTAAAAGACAAATTCCATAGTCCGTATAGGTTTTATTTATGTGCATGAACATGTAAACAAGCACAGATACGTGGAATTTACAGTTTCTGTAATCATAATTCACTACATTATTAAACATGTAAGAGAGTGTAATGAGGGCATTAGCCATATGTCTTGATATCACTGTGGTGTGTGTTATTTCCTCAATAGATTGTCTGTTAGATACAAAATGTATCACTGTTTTGTTAAGAATAATTGTGCACAGACAGGTACTATGAATACTTCATGTCTGTGTGCAATCCCTGTCCACCTTACAGGTACTTCTGCATTCACTGCAGATGGTGCAGGTTAACAGAAGTTAGAAATTACTTCAAGAAGCATAATCTCTGGAACTTTTGCTATTAATTTTAATTGTGTGAAGCAGGTGGGTTTTTTTAAAAAAAAAACAACCACAAAACATGATTATTTTGAAAACATGTAGGGCAAATTGCTTACTTTGAGTTACTTCTGTGCACATTAAAGGTGCTTCCTTCTGTTACACTGTCCCCCAGAGTAACTGTTGCCTTGGTCGCAGCATATCCAGAGAAGGGGTGATGAGGTACTTACTGGCTATGCAAATCTTCATATACCTTTCAGGTCAGTAAGGTCTATATTTCAACTCCATCTTCCAGTTAATTATATTATGTACCCTTTTTCAATGTCATCCCCACATACGCTCAAAACTAGGTGAGCTTTGCCCTTTCCCTGAACAACATACCACTTTGCTAAGGCATTCATCCTCTTACCGAGGAGAGAATCCTAGCAAGCCTTGGCAGAGATGGTTTGAAGTACTTGTCTTGCGAGTAAATACCAGGCATGTGCAGGATCCCTGCTGGAGGCTCAGCTGAAGAGATGTAGCAAATATTTTGCTCCTTCTGTGGTGTTTTCACCCAGCACAGTCAGGGTTGCATCAGGCCATTGGTCAGCATGTAGCATCACCTCAGAGGTTTTGCTGCATGTGTATTACCAATTCACAGGTCAAGCTCACAACACAGGGAGGCTGTGCCAGAGGTTTTGAATATGTGGTACATCAGAAATTTGCCTTTAAAACAGTGAAAAAACCCTGAATATTTCTAAATTTTGGATGCCTGCAGAATTGCCAGGTTTTATGTATTTTTACCCCAATTGATTTTAGAGGCCAGCTGTACACCAGAGTTCTTGAAAATTGTTTTGTGTAGGAGAAATAAAAAGTGTGTGAGGAGCTGTTTTGTTGATTGTTTCCTAAGGCAGTTTATTAAAACTGCATGAGTACATACAAATGTAAAAGAGTTAAAAGACTTGAATCAAACAGGAGAAAGTCTTCTGCACGGTTACAGATCTCTTTCAGGAGGTGTTGAGCCCTGAAGCTCTTTTCCTCACTCTACCCCCCACCCCCAAAGCTTGTGTTCCAACTGCTTGTGCAGGCTGTGAAGTTTTCTTTTCCCCCAAGCTTCTCCGTCCATCCTGCTGCCTCTCTTGCTCCGGTGGGGCAATCTGCATGGGGCAATAGATGATGAATTCTCTGTCCTCGTGCTGCCTTGTGCCCCCTCATTTTGAGTTGCGAAGCATGCCTTTTATCTGTGCGTCTTTATTATCCACTTAATGCAAGCCCATTGTTCAGTCTGAGAAGTAACTGTAGTCTTGGAAAGATGCTTCTTTCATTTACAAGTAGCTGGAACTAGATCCTTGATATTTGAATAAAAGCACTAACAATCCCATGTTCCACTTAAGTCAGAGTTGTTTTCCTTGAGTCAAGATGATACGCAGAAATGAAGTAACACATCTAACAAAACAGAACAGTGCAGCACTGCGTTGGGGACAAAAAAGCGGCATGTTCATGGAGTGTGTATGCTGGATGGGTGTGTATGCTGGATTGCTTTTTGGTGCTATGTTGTAATTACGGCTTGCTACTCTAGGTCCTGCTTTGCCTTGTACTACTTTGCTTCATTATGGTAATAGCCTAGTATGCCAGCTATATTAGATCAGTAATGTCAGTATAATGATGATTCATATAGTAAATTCCTGTTTCTTGCTAAAGTCATTTAATCAAAAAATTCTGATGAACCTTACAGGTAAGCTTCTCCCTTGGTAATACAGTGAGCAAATGATCTTGAGAGATTAAGAACCAATGAAAATGTATAGGCTAGTTTTATCATGTGCAATCCGTTGGTGAATGGATCTGGGTTTATATTTTCATGAGAAATATCAACTGTGGCTTCTCGTTTGGCTGACGGTGCTTACCTTCATGTATAAGTAGAAATCTTACAGAAAACCTTACTTGAGATCTTTGCTAGAGCAATTGACTGCTGTTCACCACTTCCGGTTTTTACTGTTTGTTATGTGGAAAACATCTTAATTTTGTTTGTCCTAACATTCATTATCAATAATTTCTATAAATATATGCACACGGCAAGCCTGCTGTGCTGCAGCCATAACTTGCACAGTTGTCCCTCCATTCTTCTCCTTCCTTAATCTTGTAGCTGTATTTGCATAGCAGTAAAACTTTGCAGGTCAAGGAGGAGTAAAATTTCTTGCCTTCTGGGAAGGTGCACTACAACTCTGTTACTTCTTCCTGGAGGAAAAGGCAACATCCTAGCTTCTCCTGAAAACTTAACTGCTTAGCGTGAAATTTTTTTCAGACTCCTTCGGACCAGAGAAATGTTGCTTATGCAGGAGAGGAATGCTGCCATTGAAATTCCTGACCATAAGACAGATGAGGTCACTTTCTTTTTATGCCCAGCAACCACTGAATGTCAAATGTGGAAGTGGTCTTTGGAGCAGAAGGCATGAGTTAATAGTTTCTGTGCTGCCTGCATCTGCCAAGGTTGCAGCATCACATTTCCTCTCCTCCTGTCTGATCCAGGGCTTTTGAGTCATCTTTGGAAAAGTTTTGGGCCTTGTCAGGGTAGGGGAGAGGACCTCCAAAACTCAGCTTGGACAGGTCTACAGCTGAGATCTTCGCAAAGAGAAGAGGAGGTGGCTGAGAGATCTTAGCTCAATACCACAACACTCTGCTGAGTTCCGCGAGCTCTTGCTGACTGACATAACTTTTTTTCTTGGCTTGAAATAAGCTACCTGTTGTGCAGTAAGGGATTTGAAACCTGAGGTGTGACCAAACGGGCCTCCCTCCACCTCGATGTTAGCAGATGAGAGAGTCCTCTCTTCTTGGTTTCCTTCTGGTAACTGTGCTTGTTTGCTGGATTTTTTTGAAAAAGTGCTGGAAGTCCTGTTGTGCCATGCTGTTCTCCATGCAGGCATCCTTCACAGAGCTGCCGTTCCCAACATGTGCGAGTGAATGTTTCCAAACTGTGCGCCCTGGTGCTGAGGGGTCTCTGGGTGTAATCATTGGCAAGTGAAGATTAAATTGCTTGCACCCAACAGACCTGGGAGTAAAGCACAGGTCTCCTAGTTCTCTCATAGTCTGATAAAGCTGCTTTTTTTAAATTAAAAAAAAAATACAAAAATTAAAGAACAAGATGTTTCAGAGAGTATCAGCAAAATGGTAAGTTTAGACAGAATTATTTTTATCCAACGTGTTTATTATGCAGCAATTGAGATTTGAGGGAAGATATGGTTTACAAAAATATAAAAGCATCTTTAATAAATGAAATGAGGATTTAGAGATCCTTTTAAATACAGGACTAGAAGCTTATACTGATGGCTTTGAAACTGTTGCTGCCACATATACCCAGACAAAAACCAGAGCAACAGTTTAAAAAAGAGCCAAGCCTATTAAAGTACATAATGGTCCAATCAACACAAATTTGCTTGCCTTTTTTTTTTTTTTTTTTTACAATCCTGCATGTGTTATTTTTAAAATAAAAACAACTTTCTGCAGCAGTTCAGGTTAATTGATGGAAACAAATATGCTTTGCAGATGAGTCCAAGGCAGAGTTTCCATGCGGATGCTCTGTGGTGTAAGCGCTGGTAGAGGGGAGTCATGAAAACTGAACAAAAATACCGGGGCTGATTCACAGCCATGTTACTTCAGATTAATGCCAGTGTCACTGGGTTTGGTGAGTTTTATTTAGACAACGAGAGCAGGCTGAACCCTGTTTCAAAGCTCACAGTGTGATCCGTTAATGCTGGATTAGAAAGAACATTTGTTTAATGGCATTACAGTGGCATAGCATGAAGGTGAATGTAGTCCATAATCTTTAGTAGTGATCTATGTGAACTGTAATAACTTGTAATCACAGGAAAATTAGTTCTTTGGGCGTGTTGGAAGAAGTAATTTTTGACAATCGGTTCTTACGATGTACTGAAAGAGTTTAAATTCTTTTCATCAGGAGTGAAAGGCAAAGTCGCTTACAGGGCTGTGCAAGTTTTATGAACCCTTCGCCTTCTGCTCATGCTTTTTCTGAAACCAAAGGGCAGATTTTCTCTATTAAATGAACTGGAGAATTAGTTTGAATTGGCAAGCTGTATCTCTCATATCAGGCAAGATGAAACAAATTGTGCTGAGCATGTGCTGGGTTGATTAAAGTTCAGTTCCAGGAGAAGCCAGTCATTTAAACTGTCTTTGGGTATTTAGTAAAGACTGGTGGTTTTGTGATGTTTGTTTGTTTTGGGTGGTTTTTTTTGTTTTTGTTTTTGTTTTTTTTTTTTAACATGTCTCTGTGTAACATGATGTGTGTCCCTAAATCCTAATCTAGACAAAGCCAAACCATGCTGTGAAAATTGTTGGTACATAGCTGTTAAACTACAGAGGAAAAAAAAATATAAAAAATTACTCAGACTTATTTATGTCCCTGTTTTTCCAGGTATATGGCCTGAGCCCTTAAACAAGAAAGGGCTGTTATTTGATCAGTAGTAGGTGTAACATGGCACAAATTAGTTTTCTTAAGTAATTACGAGGGGGTTTTATGTCTGTCCTGTGTTTCCTGTCTATTGACTATGGCTGAATAAGCAGAGTTCAGTTTTATTGTAGTTGTGAGATGATGTTTTTCACAATAATATGTGTAGAACTTGGCCATTTCCTCATACAGAATAAACCAGTATGAGTCAGTATAGATTCACTTGTGCAGAAGTATACTGATTTAAAATTTCTGTCAAAGGGGAAAATGCTACTAAAACAAGCAAAGCTGTTTGGGATTAAAAATAATAATGATACAAAAATCCCAAAATGAAAAAAAAAAACCACACACACAAAAACAAACAAACAAAAAAACCAACCAACAACGACAACCCCAATCATCAACTGCTGTTTCAAACTACTTTTTAAGTTTAATTTGGCTCTTGCTGCACTTAGTCTATGCATATATTTGTATTTGTAAGGCATTACTGCTTAATTTACGCAGGTTAGGTCTTGCCTGACTTATTTATGAAGTGCTAGTGTAGATCTGCTACTTCTTGTCTCATGACCAGCGAAATACTAAATGAGGTTAACATTTACAGATCAGTGTGGTTTTTTGATTTAGTTCACATGGAATAGTTGAGACATTAATGTTTTAAATGTTCTTCCCATCATGATCTTTATTAGCTTAGGTAAGTTGTTTGGGTTTTTTGTTTATTTTCCCCAAGATTTGCTTTTTAAAACTAAAACTTACATGATTAAAAGATGATGCTGACAAGTCCTTTGGTCAGGGTTAGCAGCTTGGAGCCTGGAAGATACACACAGTAAAGTACCAAGCTCTGTTAGTGTCCCTATCCTCTTGTTTTTGCCCTGTAGGCTGCAGGCTTTTTGGGCAAGATATCAATTGCTAGATGCCAAAATGTCCTATATTTGAAATGTAAGATTTTGGGGTTTTTTTAAAGGATTACTTTGTAACGCTAGCAGGAATTTCCACTTCCTCTGCCCAGTGAATAGCTTTTTTTTTTTTTTTTTTTTTTTTTTTTCCTTGTGGCAGCAAGAGTTGAGCTGGTGTTTCTTGTTCCAGGAAGCAACGTCTGCAGAGTTGAACATTCAAGTAGAGCAGCTTCTGTAGTGTAGCATTTAAGCAGTGTTAGAAGACAGAATGTCTGCAGATAAAGGCTATTTTACCTGCAGTTCCTCATCTGCCCTTCTAGGACTGGTTTTAAAAAATTTATGTGACTAAGGCCAGACTATGCACAGTGGTCAGTTTTTGGAAGCTTACATCTTCATTGTATTTAAACCTCGTCCTGATGGAGCAGCATTGGAAAGGAAAGGGCGGTTGATTTTCTGCCGTTTTGCGTGGCACTGAAGACTTTGCCAGAGATCTCAAAGCGAAGCTGATTTCTGACCGAACTTGGTAACTGTACCCCGTTATGCTCAAAAGGTGTGAGAGAGTCTTGACTAAGATTTCAGTTTCTAGGTGAAGAGTTTTCTGCAGAGACCCTTCTAGCTACGTTGCCAGCTAGGAGACTGAAATTTGGTAGTTTCAACTGACTGAAGTAGGTTGAACCAGGAGGTCAGAAGAAAATGGTGCCATAAATCTGGATTGTCACCTGAAGGTTATTCGAGTCATAGAGTCGATTTTTTTTTTTTTTTTCCCCAGTAGATTGAAATAATTTCACATGCGGTCATTCCAGTTATGAACAATAGTGAAGTCTTACCGTAGAAAATAAAATACCCAGCAGTCATGTATTTTGGGGGATGGAGGAGTGTGCCTGATTCCTTACCTAAGTCTTGGAAGGCTTTTGGTATTTTCTGTTGTTACAGGGGTTTTTTTTTCCCCTGACTTTTTTCTGCAAATGAATTGTTCCTATAAGGGAGTTTAAACTCTGGGTAATTATTGTTCTCTGTTCCAAAAGCTAATAAAAACAAAGCTCAACAGTATGCAGTTGGAGGCCTATGGAAAAACTTGGGTGTAACACACAAAGTAGAAAAACAAACTTTTCTGATGAGGCCAGGAAGCTACGATCACATTTTCCAGTTTTAACTGTATGTTTTGGTCCTAACTGGGAATGTTTCCTGCTAAACTGAGTTGTTCTTCTCTGTTTTATTTTGTAGTTGCTTTTTTAATTCATAAATTATGGACAAGAGGGGATAATAAATGTCAAACATACTTGCATATGATCTTGAACACAGGGAAAGAATATATTTTTGTAATATTTTATAGGGACACATTGCTTTGTGCTCTATAAGATGTTAGGATTTGTTTGCTTATTCCAATAGTTGGCTAAAAGATACTCTGGGAATGCTGTTAGTAAATAACCACATACCCTACAATTTGATATTTCAAACATACCTGTTTCTTTGAATTACAAGGCTTTTGTTTCATGCAGTTCTCTTAAAGTGCACCTCCTTCTGTTCCCCTTTCTAACCTGTATCTCTTCCTAGGCTCTCAGGGTATGCTTTCTGATGTGTCTGTTGCCTGTAATTGTTCTTCCGTAAACGTCCTGATGTTGGGGTTGGGTTTTTTTTAGTTTTTTTTGAGATACTGGAAAACATTTTTTATTGCTGATTGTTTGACAATGATTGAAAAATAGTTAGATATGGCTGGTTACAGTAATCCAAATTTATTTGGATAACAGTTACTGATAGCTTTATTATAAAAGTGTTCAGAGCATTTGGGTTGGGTACTTGTCAATCAATCCACCAAGGGAATTTTGTGTGTTTATCCAGGCCTTTGTGTATTTTATTACTCTTCATTTGAGCCCAGAGTAAGAATTAATGTGTCACTGCTCTAACCTTTTTGAAGAACATCTTTATGTAAATTCTTCTTGAGGGTTTTTAAGGTTTCCTGTGGTGAATATTAAGAATATCATATCCTATATTGCTGGGTGTTTCTTTAATGCATTTTGAGGTGGGCAGGGGTGGTGGTGATGGGGACGGACGACTTCAGGTGGCATAGCTACTTCTGGTTGTTATTTTCAAGTACAGTTTGACCTGAGCTTATAAGGGGATAGGTTATGTAACGTTAAAGAGTTGGAGAAAAGTATTGCTACATACTTTTCTTATTGTTAGGAACTGTATGTCTTGGAGAAGGCCAGTAGTGTAATGAAAAGACCATAGCAACTTCTGAAGTGGTGGGAAGGGGTAATACTGTGATCTTGGAATCCTCTGAGAACAGGTAACTTTGTTGGAAGGACAGAGTTAGGAATGCAGATTTAAGGACACTGAAATACTCCCTTACCTTGTATAAGGGGTTTGCATGGCAAGGTTCTGGTAGTGGCAGGGGTACTGTGGTGGCTTCTGTGAGAAGCTGCTGGGAGCTTTCCCTGTATCTGATAGAGCCCATGCCAGCCAGCTGCAAGACGGACCTGACGCGGAGTGAGGCCAAGACCTTCAGTGACAGTGGTAGTGCCAGAGCAGATTATCCTGAGCCCACCTTGAAGACTGTGGTGAGGCAGGCTGTGCCCCTGCAGCCTACTGTGGTTAACCAGGGAGGTTAACGGTAGAGCAGGTATCCACCTGCAGCCCATGGAGGACCCCATGCTGGAGCAGGTGGATGCCTTGGGGAGGCTGTGACCCCTTAGGAAGCCCTGTGCTGGAGCAGGGTCCTGGCAGGACCTGTGGCCCCATGGAGAGAGAAGCCCAGGCCGGGGTGGTTTTGCTGGCAGGACTTGTGACCCCACAGGGGACCCATGCTGGAGCAGTTCATGAAGGTCTGTGGGAAGGACTTACGTTGGAGAGGTTTGTGGAGGACTGTCTCCTGTGGGAGGGACCCCATGCTGGAGCAAGGGGTGAGTGTGAGACCTTCCCCCTGAGGAGGAAGGAGCATCAGAGACAGTGTGATGGACTGATGGCAGCCCCATTCCCTGTCCCCCTGCACCATTAAGGGGGCCACGTAGAGAATTCAGGAGTGATGTTACACCTGGGAAGGAGGGAGAGAGGTGGGGGAAGGTGTTCTAAGGTTTAGTTTTTTTCTCATTTGAAATAAATTAATTTCCCAAAGTCAAGTCTGTTTTGCCCATGACAGTAGTTGCTGAGTGATCTCCCTGTCTTGACCCATGAGCCTTTCATTATATTTTCTTTCCGGAGTCCAGCTGAGGAGGGTAGTGTTGGAGCAGCTTTGGTGGGCACCAAATCCACCACACTTCAGCTGGGTAATTCGACAGAAATGACAGGATTTCAGCCCCATTCTGTGGTTCCAAGCTAATGGTGAGTCTCAGTGCCATTCTTCTCTGCTGTGCCACCCGTCTGTTTGCAAAAAGATCCCTGTGTGTTCATTGAAATGGCGGAAGTAGTTGAGACAAGGTTATCCTGTGAAAAACGTTATCCACATCATTGAGAGGTAACAAAATAGCTCCTGGCACAATATGCAGACCTGGCTTTGCAGTTGGTCGCATGCAGCCTTCTCCTGTAAAGTTACAAGGTGCTACAGGGGGTGAAGCAATCTTTCCTTTGCAAGTTTGAGGCTTAAATCCTGCAAAAGTGTTTTGTGTAAAGAATCGGCTTCCCTTAGGTATCATGGAGTTATGCTGCATGAGGACTGCTTGTACTGTGCTTAAATGGGTTGGATTTTGGCTTAGGCGGGGCATTTCATTTGAGGAGTGACAGGGTGAAGGTACAACTAGAAGGCCACATCAAGTGCCTTAGCATCTGGAAACAAGGTGGCAATATACTGGGGACACTACGTGGTAGACATAGCCCTTCCTTTTACAGACACCTTCCTAATGTAACTTCTGTCCACAGTTAGGTGAGCTTCTCTGAGGCAGTTCTGTCTTTGCTGTTGTGTTCTCCAGTTATGATTGAAATGTCAGAAAATATTAAAAATAGTCATCAGAGCTGGGATATTTGAAGTGTCTTTTCTTCTTCTTTTTTATTTATTTTACTTTTGAGCCTTCATACATCAAGAAATTATGCTAGCAAGGCTCATCTTAGTCTTCTGTGAAGCAGTTTCCTTGCCAGCCTGTAGCACCTTCTGACGATGACACCAGGGACTAGAATTGGTTAATGGCTTCAACAGCAGTTTGGGGGCTCTGTTGTGGTGGGTTTTATTGGCCTCAGCTGTTGTTTGATAAAGATGTTCCCCCCAACATATTGCATGAAGAGGAGTCAGTGATCTTTAGTAAATACTGACCATTTCTACTGCAACTGGCTGCCAAGTCTATTTTATAATGGTTATTTCTGGGTCGCAGGTGCTATTGCCTTTTTTCACGTGGCCTGTTTTCCATGCTGCCAGCTGAGATAACTGTCAAAGGAACTCCTATTTTCTCCGTAAATTTGGTATACGTGGGCTTTGTTGAGGCACGATCCTCTTGTCTACTCCTGATTTTGGTTTACAAGTGCTGCTATTCTAAGGTGACTTCATGCATCAGCATCTTCTTTATGATGGATTCTTTATGCAGTATTGACTAGTTCCTCCAGTGTGAGCCCCCAGCTTTCTGTGAAGCAACATACCTTGTCCTTGAGTGACATTAAGCCTTTAAACAAGTACAGCTGTGAGCACTTCAGGTTACACTGCAAGGTCTTCTTGGCCACTGGGAAAAAAACCAATGCTAAATTTCTACAAGAATCCTCATAATTTCTTATTACTGTATATTTTCCAGAATCTAATTTCTGACTCTTCCACCATCCAGTGAGCAGATCCAGTAAAAAAACCATCCTCGGTCTTCAGATACATCATGTCTTAAAATGACAGATGAAACCCTGATCTTTTAGAAAAGGGTGTTGTCTCACAAAGGGAGTTTGTTACTGGGTGTGCAATGAGCCAGTCTCGCACGCAGAGCCGAGATACCATTTATTGTGTGTCTGTACAGGGATGGGGGCTAGATGGTAAACGCAGAAAGCTAGCACACCTCTTAACACATGGTAAAACATTTTATACAATTTCAACAGTAGTTAACAATTATGTTTAGTCACACTTAATTCTCACTGATTCTGAGGAGCCTTGTGTCCATTTAAAGGTACAGAATCCTTTTTTTCACTGACAGTGATCAGTGGCGAGAGGGTTTTTGTTAGTAGGAGGCTTTCTTTACTCGAGGGTGGATCTTTTAGTATGCTGATTTGGATAGTTCATACATAGTTCAAGTAATTTTCTGTTTGGTCTTATTAACCATTTGGTTCTTCTTGAGCTTATCTTGTTGTGCCCCAGCTTGACATATTTATGGTGTCCGTTTCTTTTCCCAAGGCCATGTTTTGTTAACTATTTGTAACATCCTCTCTTTTTCAAATACTTTCTTGTGTTTAGTTGTAGATATTTACGTATTTTGTCTAAATTTCAAGTTAAATAATACTGACCTTCTATTAATCGTGCAGCTGGGAACCAGTTGGCTACAAGGGTTGCTTATTCCAGTGATGTTTCAGAGTCAGGAGTAGGTTCCAGGCAGGCTTTACATCATCAAGCGTGCCTAATTTAATGACAGTAGCTTATGTAAAATGAAACCTGATAGTTTTTGTTAGAAAACAACAGAACATGAGTTCCACTGATAAAATTTTGGGTTGAGCCTTATGCTGCCATATAAATAGTTGAGGGTTTGTTTTTTTTACCAGGTAGAAACATATTTTAATGTCTTAAAATTCAAGTGGACAAAAAACCTAATAGGAACTTGCACATGTTGTGAATGCTATAGTATAATTTTTTAAATTGAAAAGAAATTTTGTCTTCTAAATTACTCGCCCTTCTGTATGCTACTCCTAAAAAATTCCTGCTAAGAAAAAAAATGTGTAGTTTAAAAAAAGATCCCAGTGATCCAATGTGTCTGAATGGTGAATGTGTTGCCAGGTAACATCTTCATAGAGATGAAAGCAGCGTCCATGTACTGCCTGAGGAAATCTGTGGAGGGGGATGTTTATCATGTGAAAACTCAGTTTTGGGTGGCTGAACGTTTTTGGCAGCACCTTGTCCCTTTGCTACCACTTTGGTGAGCCCAGCGCTGCCTGGGAGGCTTTGCTCTGTTCCCCTTGGCAGCTGTGGATCACAGTGACTCATCCTCTTGTTCCTGTCACCTGAAGTAGTTAGTGTTCTTGGGGGGAAAAAAAAAAAATAATTTTTTTTCATTGTTCCTTCCTTTTTAGCTCATAGTAACCCTGAAAGCCAGAAGCTTGTAGGCAGCTGCACAGGAACACACTCAGAATTAAGGAGTGTTAAACTGTTGCTGTTAGGTCAAAAAGTTGGTCTTTGGCTGCTGCTTTATATACTGGACCGTAGCTTTGGTCATACATGGCCTGGTACAGAAGTGCAAAACTCTGATTGATTAAAAAGTAAATAGTCTAGTACGGTGGCTGTTATTGTTCAGCAGGAATGCCCAAGAATATGCCGTGTGTTGAACCATGTTGTAAAATGGAGGGGGGAGATTTTCAGTCAGCCTGCAAATACTTAGTGAGCTATTAAAAATGTTCCTGGCTTTCAAAAATACAGTTTTGTTGGAGTTTCTGGGATGACAGGAAAATTTTATGTGTAGCAAGTCTAAAAAGTTATGAATAAGTAGATGTAAAAACAAAATAAAGCTGCAGAGTGACCTGACTTTTTTTTGCATGTGGAGTGTCAAACCATTTAATAACTTGTGCTGTAGCCACTGCTGTAGTGCCAATGTTTCTCAAAATGCAAAACTGCAAATTGTCATCAGACAAATGCAATTCATTGGGTTATTGAGGTGATGACAGTTCATTGGTGTGTTTTCCCTACAAATGAAGAGGAAAGTTTGTTGGTTGGGGGGGTTGTTTGGTTTTGGTTTTTTTTCATGAAAGTATGGTGTGCTATAAATATAGTTACATACAGCATAAGTTGTATGAAATTACAGGAGAAGCATTAGAGGGAGATAATTTGCAAGAACTTGAATATTGAATAGCTTTTCTTACGGGTAGCCTCCTCTGAGAGTATTAATTTAGTGTACAGCTTCATTTTAAAATTAATAATATATAAACAAAATCGTTCTTGCTTTGCTGCATGCTTGTATTTTATTTATGTGTGCACACATGGTCCACTAATTAAGCACAGCTCTTTATGGTTTATTTATTTGTTCTAGAGAGGCTGCTTAATATTTGAGAGAAACAGTAATGATGTGCCTGACCTTTGCAGTGGCTGTGTTAATGGTAAGATGGGTTTTGCAGGAGCCTGCAAAAAAAATAGGTTGATTGTTTTTCTCCATTTGCTGGAATATGCTCAAGAGACCTGAAAGCACGCGCACACACAAACAAGGCGGGGGTGGGGGTGAAGCCTAAGTGGTTAAAGAGTATTTTCATGTGTTTTCAGATGTCAGGATGGTACTGACAGGCTGAGGTAAAGGGTTAAAAACTTTGTTTCTTTGCTTTTTGTTGTGGTCTGTGTTTTATTACCAAACCACCAGGGTATAGTATATTCACCACATGGTGAATAGTTGTTAGTTTGTTTTTCTTAATACCAATATAAAGAAATAAATGTAAATGGATATGGAGACCAGTCCAGGATAAGCTGGCATGACTCTTTTGTGTGGTGGTCTGGTAGTGGGATTTGTCACTAAAATTCCTAAAAATACATGTGGTATGTATGCACAAATGTTATTGTCTTTGCCTTTTTTATGGCTTTTGCTTAATACAGATTCCCACCTCTTTTTACAAAAATGTCTCCTGAGCCTGTGCTGTGGTGAGGAACTCTGTGCTGGCAGTTCAGCCCGCCGCTCCTTCCCCCTCCTGCCTCTCCCAGCTCCACACGCTTCCCTGTTGTGCATGTTATGTGCACAGTTGCTGTCTGATGAGGCTCTCGGGTTTTATTTCTGATAAAAGCGAAACCACTGGGAGCGAAAGATTTGGTGGAAGGGCTAATAGCAGAGATTTAGAAAAAGCAGAAAAAGAAGGCAGGTGTGGAGAGGCTGATGGATACCTGTGTGTTGAGATGGTAATGCTGCTATATATAAAGCAATGGAAATTAAATGTTATATTTATAAAAGGATTTTGGTTGGTCCAGGCGTTTGTGGGTGATACCAGTAAACAGTGATGTTTAACTGACTTCCACATGAACATGACCATTTCTTAGATTGTTCTTCTGTGGAAGCTCTGTGTGTGTGTACATACAGAATTAATATTCTCATAATGGAAGATGCAAGTTGTGGTCTATTCAGTTTCTCATGTTTTTTTCTAATTAATCGTTAATCACCTGCTATTGGAATGTATCTTTTTTCTTTAATTATCCACTGGTATGTGTTAGAAATCTGCCTGCAGAGCTCTTACAGTGCCGCAGGGTATGCCATATTTTTCTTTTAATCAGTAGGTAACATTTCATAGCTTTTGTTTGTTTGACTGCTTGTCTGTTTTGCTCTGTCTTTATAAATATAAAAATCTACTTTCATCACACATGCATATAGAGTAGTTTCTGCAAAATAATAGGATGCTGCATGGGTTTTTTAACACTGCGATACCTTTGGGAAGAACAGAGGCAGTTGTCTTGCAAAGGAATGCAAGCTAATGGTATGTGCTTCTTCTAGCCAAACTGATTGGACGTGAGTAATAAGTTTTCCCTCTCCTTCCTCCACACAGGAAATATTGGATCATTAGGACTAGCAAGCCTTCTGGGTTTTTGGTTTTGTTTTTGATGGTTGCTTGGAGAATTGCGGAGTTCTCATTCACCTTCCTTTTCCTTGCAGTGATTATTCTTTCTCCATGTTGCATAATGAATTATTGTTTATAGCTCATGTATCTGCCTGAGGATGGGTGAGGAGCTGACCAAGAGCTTTATGGGTCAGGATTAAAGGGAGGGCAGGGACATTATCGTGCAGGGGTCTGCTACAGGCTGCCTGACCAGGAAGGGTGAGCAGATAAGGCCTTCTATAGACAGATAGGAGCAGCCTCACATTCACAAGTCCTGGTTGTCATGGGGGACTTCAGCCACCCCAGTATCTGTTGGAGGGACAACATGGCAGGGCAATAAGCAATCCAGGGGGTTGTTCCTGGAACGTGTTGATGATAAATTCCTTTGCCAAGTGCTAGAGGAGCCAGTGAGGAGAGGTGCTACGCTGGACCTTGTTCTCACCAACAAGGAGGGGCCGGTGGTGAATGTGAAGCTGCAGTGACCATGCAATGGTGAAGTTCAAGATCCTTAAGGCAGCGAGGAGGGCGCACAGCAAGCTTGCTATGCCGGTGTGCAGGAGAGCGGACTTCAGCGTCTTCAGGGATCTGCTTGGTAGAGTAGTGTGGGATAAAGCCCTGGAGGGAAGACGGGCCTGAGAAAGCTGGTTGATATTCAAGGATCACCTCCTCCAAGCTCAGGAGCAGTGTGTCCCAACAAAGAGGAAGTCAGGCAGAAGTGCCAGCAGGCTTGTGTGGATGAACATGGAGCTCCTGGAGAAACTCCAACACAAAAAAGAATTCTACAGAAGATGGAACAAGAACAGGTAGCCTGGGAGGAATTTGTCTGAGCAGGGATCAGGTGAGGAAAGCTAAGGCCCTGCTAGAATTAAATCTGACCAGGAATGTCAAGGGCAACAAGAAAAGCTTATGTGGGTACATCAGTGATAAAAGGAAGGCTAGGGAAAATGAGGGCCCTCTCTGGAAGGAAGCAGGAGACCTGGTTACCTGAGATATGGGGAAGGCTGAGGTACTCAATGACTTTATTGCCTTGTTTTTCACTGGCAAGTGCTCCAGCCACACTGCCCAAGTTGAAGAAGGCAAAGGCAGGGACTGGGAGAATGAAAAACTACCTACTGTAGGAGAAGGTCAGGTTGAAGACCATCTAAGGAGCCTGAAGATGCACAAGTCTATGGGATCTGATGAGATGCATCTGCAGGTTCTGAGGGAGCTGGTGGATGAAGTTGCTAAGCCCCTATCCATCATATTTAAGAGGTCATGGCACTCAGGTGAAGTTCCCACTGACTGGAAAAGGGAAACGTAACCCCCCTTTTTAAAAAGGAAAATAAGGAAGGCCTGAGGAACTACAGGGCAGTCAGTCTCATCTCTCTGCCCAGCAAGATCAAGGAGCTGATCCTCCTGGAAACTATGCCAGTATTGGGACCAGTGCTGTTTAATTTCTTTGTCAGTGACATAGACAGTGGGATTGAGTGCACCTGCAGCAGGTTTGCTGATGACACCAAGCTGTGTGGTGCAGTTGACACGCTGGAGGGAAGGGATGCCATCCGGAGGGACCTCGACAGGCTTGAGAGGTGGACCCGTGTGAACCCCATCAAGTTCAACAAGGCCAGGTGCATGGTCCTGCACATGGGTGAGGGCCATCTCAAGTACAAATGTAGGCTGGGTCGGGAATGGATTGAGAGCAGCCCCGAGGAGAAAGACTTTTGGGGGGAGGTGGGGGGGGTGGCGGGGATCATTAACAAGTAACAAGAAGCTCAGTGTGACCAGGCAATGTGTGCCTGCAGCCCAGAAAGCCAACCATATGCTGGGCCGCATCAAAAGAAGCGTGGCCAGCAGGTCAAGGGAGGCGGTTCTCCCCCTCTGCTCTGCTCTCGTGAGACCCCACCTGGCAGACTGCCTTCAGCTCTGGGGCTCCCAACATAAGGAGGGCATGGAGCTGCTGGAGTGGGTCCAGAGGAGGGCCACAAAGATGATGAGAGGGCTGGAGCACCTCTCCTGTGAAGACAGGCTGAGAGAGTTGGGGTGGTTCAGCCTGCAGAAGGGAAGGCTCTGCGGACACCTTATTGCAGCCTTCCAGTACCTAAAGGGGACTTACAGGGAAGCTGGAGAGAGACTTTTTGCAAGGGCCTGTAGTGCCAGGGCAAGGGGGAATGGCTTATTACTGAAAGAGGGTAGATGTAGATTAGATATTAGGAAGAAATTCTTTACTGTGAGGGTGGTGAGGCACTGGAACAGGTGGCCCAGAGCAGCTGTGGATGCCCCATCCCTGGCCGTGTTCAGGGCCAGGCTGGATGGGGTTTTGAGCAATGTGATCTGGTGGAAGGTGTCCCTGCCCATGGCAGGGGGTTGGGACTAGATGATCTTTAATGTCCCTTCTGACCCAAACCATTCTGTGGTTCTGTGATATAGGTATCTTGCTTTTGAGGGTCTGCTGCAGATATATGAAAGATTGACAAAGCATATAACCTATTTTTTGTGAATGTCATGGGATGGGGTTAACTGCAGTAGCTGCAGAGAAGGGGGTGAGGTTTTTATCTTTAACAGCCTACCTCTTGCAGAAGTACCATTTAAAACATAAACTAATTTCAAGTGGTCTAGTTCTTGTCAGTTGAGTGAGAGGTTTGCCATGGCTCTGTGGCAGGGCTTTCCAGAGCTGAGGACTGTATTTTAACTTCGATGTTGGTTGTAGGTCTCATTGCTTCAGGAGAATCCCAGTGATGTCTGGGACATCACAAACATTCACCTTTTCCCTGTTTTGTGCCATGTTTAAGTCTGAGAGCAGTTGGACTTCAGTGTATTGGTAAGACCCACATTCATTAGTCCCACCAGACTATTTCAGTAAATGGATTGCTGGAGCTGGTGCAGTAAAAAGGAGAAAAAAAAAAAAAAGAAATTGAGCTCCACGCCCCACCCCCACCCCCCCAAAAAAAAAAAAAAAAAAAAGCCCAGCATTTTCTGAAGATGCTTGTGTTTAAAATAGCAGTGGAAAATAACTGCATGAAGTGAAATTGTTTATTATCTGCTCTGTTGTTACTTCTAGTGTAAGTGAAGAGTTCTTGGCTTGGGCTTTAAATGAGGTGTGCGATCTGTGGGCTGTTTCTGAAGTACACTGATTGTTAGCTTCAGTTTCCTTCTTATTTCACAGATACATTGATCTGCTGCATTAGGGTTTTGTGTCTCACAATGTGACAGAGCTGCCAGTAAGACACTCCACGGGACACAAGGCCCTTTGGCAGGGACAGGGCTGCACTGCAGATGTGGCCAGCTGGGACCAGCCCAGAGCTCCCTGCTTGGAGCTCCCAAACAACCTGACCCTCCCGCAGCTGTGGCAGGGATCAGTGTAATTATCCTGTGGCTGGTGAGGCAGGCAGTGCCTAATGCCACTCTGATTGAACTGTGAGGGAAAGGGGATTAAGCTGGGATAACACTCCAGCGTCATCCTGGCAGCTGACAGCATCAACTTCAAGCCTTCTCGCTCCAGCTGGCTCCAAGAGTGTGAGAGCAGAAGCATCTGAAGTTTGCTGTATGCCTCAGACCTTACGTGACAGCAGTACGCAGCTTGCTAGTTGCTGCCATGTTGCTAGGGTAACCTGCCTATTTATTCATTTATTTCCAACTTCAGTCTGATGCATCCTCTGCCCTGCCTTTGCTGGAGTGGTCTGTTTGGCACTCAGGACCGCTTTGATGGGCTTCAAATGTATCTTGAGTAGCTAACTATTATGCAGGGAAGACATCTTCTATCTCCCTGTCCCAACTTGTTAGAGAGAGGTCTGTCTTGGATTTTAGCATATTAATTGGAGTGTATCTATGTATGTCCATGCAGGGAAATTAAATATTGCACTTGTTTGTGCATCTTATGCTCTTAATGGAAGGAAGTGTTATATCAGTGTTCTCTAGTGCTGCTAGAGCAGTTTAAGCTTTATTCCCTTCTTTCCCTGATATTCCCATGCCTTTTGGGGGGGGCTTGTTTGAAGGTATCTACCTGTAAATATGGCCTAAATCTTCCTCTCAGTTTTTTTTATAAGGATGAATTAGTTGTTCTTGCATGCATGAATAATGTTGCCAGCAGAATACATGCACTTTAATGGTATCTTTGATAATCTGTGTACAATTTAAACTACAAATTATGAGACAGTAGAAAATCCATGTTAACACTGCTTTGCAGCAGAGGTGTCTTTTGAAATGTGTCATTATCAGCAATAGAGCCTTTGCTGTAAAAAGTGACCAGATACTTTTGTTTTTTTCCACTCAGCTGTCCCATTTCCTCCAAGTCACCGGCTCACAGCTAAGGAAGTATTTGATAATGATGGAAAACCTCGTGTGGATATCTTAAAGGCACACCTTATGAAAGAAGGGAGACTGGAAGAGAGCGTTGCTTTGAGAATAATAACAGAGGGAGCTTCAATTCTCCGTCAGGAAAAAAATTTGCTGGACATAGATGCACCAGTCACAGGTTAGTATGGAGTTACGGTGATGGACGGGATGATTGCTGGTTTGGGATGTGTTAAGTAATACATTAGTGTATGTGGCTTCCTAAGGAGCTGAAAGGCAGCTTGAAAAT
Source organism: Falco cherrug (assembly GCF_023634085.1). Lineage (NCBI taxonomy): Eukaryota > Metazoa > Chordata > Aves > Falconiformes > Falconidae > Falco > Falco cherrug. Next base: position 71,143,433 of record NC_073697.1, read on the forward strand.
ATTTTTTTTTTCTCCAGTATTTGATTCTCTTTTTGTCTGCTACCACTAGGATAATGGAGGCCATCAAGCAGCTTGTAAATTAGAGGAAAGGATCACATCTGCTGAGCCTTCTGTTTCTAAGGCAGAGAACATTTTTAGTTGTTAGAAGATCAGAACTTTCTTAAACTTCAGAAAATATCTGGGCTTCGCACCACGTATTAATTCCGTGATTTTATAGATGTAATTTACCATAGTAGCACTGTTCAGACATACAGACAGTGTTGGGCTCTGAAGGAACAATGGTGTCAGAGTAAATGGAAATTTTAATTAAATGCTAAAGGAAAATAACAAGTGCAGTGTAAAGGAAAAAAATTAGCAGAATCCCAGTTTGTGTTGCCTGGGGGATTAATGAATTCTGCTGGTTGCAGAACCCATCCTGCCCTTGACTATCAAACACTACCACCCACTCATTAATCCTCAGGAAATGCCTTATACTTTGAATTTCCTTCTCTAATTGTCTCCTGCCTCTGACTGCATTCTGAATGTATGAATGCATTTGCTTGCTGTAATGTGCCTCCTCCTCTGTTTTGTTGTTGTTATTGGATATGAATGGATTTTTGGCAAGAAATTTTCTGTGGCATAGAAAGTTAGCTGTGGGGCAAAAAGTAACTGATTCCAGCCAGCTTGAACTATGAAAACGAAGTACAAAACTCTGTTTAAGAAGGCAGGTTTTTTTGTCACTTTTGTTTCTGGAGAGACCTAACAAAGATTAAAGAAATAGGTTCATCTGCTGCAGAAGAATGGTTACCTGTCTTTATCATTAGTACTGGTAGCATTCACCAAAAACTATACGGAAGCAGCAAAACCTTCATTTTCAGGAAATCTCTGAAGAGCATAGTATCCAGACTAGAATGATGCACAAGTTATTAAAGCTTGTAATTTTAAAAATGACATTGAAATAGGGGATTGTAGATTGACCTGGAGAGGTAATGTGTATCATCTTTTATGTAATAATTAGCTTGTCATACTGCCATACAATTCTGATGGAAAAGACGTCAATCATGTTGTGGCTTATGTATGAATAAAGGAAATAGGATGAATAAAAAGATCCCCTGAGTAGGCTAGGAGTGAAGCTCTGCAGACGTTTTCTTTGACACTTTAGGATAAATGACAGAAGTCATAGAGGTGTGCAATACCATGTCCATAACTGAGTAGCAGACATTCAGAAAATTCTACTTTTCTGTAGATTTTTTTCCTTCTATTTGAGTGTAATTTTTTAAAATCCATTGAGTGGTGTAGACTGTAGGAGGATAGGTGTGGTGTGGTATGTCCTGGCTGATTTCTATAAGTCCATGTTTAATGTGTTCTCTCTGTCTGTCTTTTAAATTTTTCTCTTTAGATTTTTTTCTTAAATGCTTTTGAAGGTATCGGAATTGTTCTGAATTATATTTTGGAGATTAATCTCCTGAAGGTTACCCCATTGTATAACACTGGTATAATTTAAGTCTTTGATTCTTTTTTCAGTTGAGCCTACACATTGCTTTGTTCCTGCTTTTGAAATTATTCTCATGCAGTGATTGTGATCAGCAGTCTTCGGGGTGGCTACTGTCTTTTAAACTAGCATAGGAAAGCTGGGCTCCTAATGCTTGTTAGCACTTCTCAGCTACCCCGCTAATGTTCTATATGAACAAACATGAAAGCTGGAGCTATGAAAGCAATCATCAAAAGAAGAAAAAAAAATTATGAGGGGGCGGTTGGGAAAGCTTGTGAAGCATGTTGTTGTGGGCCTGACAGTTTTCTTTGCATGAGTAGTATGACAGCAGGTGACTAGATAAAGAGAGTATCAGTTGACCAATGATGTGGTCGAAGTGCAAGATACACAGGCAATCAAGAGATAACTATGGAGTACAAGAAAGCTTTTTTCAAATGTATGGAAGAACAAACAAAATCACTGACAGAGTGGAGAAGAAAATAAGTTTTAGATTTTAGGCATGGCAAACAGTCTTGTTGGAGTGACAGTCATAAATCATTAATATGGGGTGCTTTGTGTGAGATGCATTCATCTTTTAGAAACATATCCCTATAGCTGGGTAATGAGATGGTGATCATCAAAAAGGGGAGGTATAACAGCAAAACTGTTGAAATAAGAGCACTGTGGGTTAGTACAGTGATATGCTTGATAAATGGTAAAGAACATGCAAAGTTTTTTCATAAAGCCTTGTGTAGCCATCCCTCAGCTCAAAATTTATTCTGTTTATTTTAAGGGGTGATATAATTGTCCTCAGAAAAAATATCAGAGTTGTGTTTATAAGCAAAGTCATGTGAAACAAAGTGGGTACATAGAAGACCTGGATTTGAAGGAGATGATTTGTGTGATGGGGGGAGACATACAAACAGCCTTAATGTGGAATGCAAAGTCCATTATTTTGCATTTATGTGTGAAACTTACTCTGTGTCTGTAGTTAGCTGGAAGCACCAATGTGACACTCACTTTGAAGTAATACATTTTGTTTTCAAATTTGGCAAGGTTATAAGCCTTTTGAATTATTGCTAATTAATTTGCAACCTTTAGCTCAAATTCTGTCATTTGCTACATACATATGTACATGCATGGATGGTTTGCTACAGTTCTGGCTTATAACCCAGGTGAACTATTTCTGCATTTGTTAGACAGATTGGCTGTTCACTGGGTATAAATCTCAACAGAGCTGGGACTAAGGAAAGACTCAGTCCTCTGCTATCAGGACTCTTCTTGCATCTGGGAAGTGTTGAGGCAACTTTGTCTTGACTTGTGCATGTGAGTTGGGAAGGATGGAGAGAATTAGGTCAAAAGAAGTGAGTGTATTGAGTGGGAGGCTGAAAGTAGGGGTGAGTAGTGACAGGCTGCTCAAGAGATGACAAGGAGGTGATTGAGACTGGCCACTTGACTTGAAGATGAGTATGTGATAGAGGTGAAAAGCTTGGGAGACAAGAAAATGGCCAAGAGGCTGTCAGAGGTTGTCAGGGGATGGCTGGGCAGGCAAAGTAGGAGGATCAGCAAGAGGCTGACAGTATTTGGACTAGTATTGGGACTAGCTGGGCAAGGCATCTGCTCTGTCACCTGCTCTGGGAGGTGAAGGGGCATATGGTGGAATGGGCCTGGCTGTAGAGCAACAGCTGTGGTAGAAGCAGTTACTAGTATAGATCTGTCTCATGACTGGAAGCAGTGAGGGGTTGGCACAAGGGTTGCGAAGTAATCTGGGTTTCCAGTGTGGGGAAGAAGCGAGCCAGGCACCCTGGGCTACCAGGATGCTTTCCAGTTGTCTGCAGCACCATGGGGAGTGTCCATGCCGACCTTCACCCACCAGGGAATGGGCAGATGGCAAGGGGACAGGGAACCACCTTTCACAGATGGATTGTTCCTGACTTCTTCATCTATACCCTCTTCTTTTGGAGGCATGTGGTCTTTGTCTTAAGCTTGTGGGTTTAATGAGGTTGATCTACCACCAGATTACAGCTGTTCAGTGTTCAGATGAAAGACTTCTCTGTGGCAGCCTTAGAATTTCCAGTCCTGATTTATGTTCATAACAGTATAATGACACATGGAGAAATGGGCTCATTTTTAATTGATTTTTTTTTTCTAGAAAGCTAAGGAAGTATATGTCTGAACCTCCCTGATGGCAATATTTACTAAAGTCACGCTCCAAAGAACAGTTGGGAATGCAAGATTTTGGATTACCTGGATAGCTTTATGTGGCTTTATTATATAGGTTCATAACTATAACAGAGTGGTTCTGGGTAACGGATGTATGCTACCCTTTGCATGACGAGTAATTACCTGCTTGTTTTTGTGGACCCTCACTTCCAGATCTAAAACCTGCTGTTCTTAAGTACTGAGCACTCTTAACTGCATGCCAAACATGTGTCCCTTTGATTTCAGTGCATGGGTAACTTTCTCTGTGCGTGAATATACAAGAATATCTCTGTATATTCAAGAACTATCTATAAGATAAGTTCTTGGGATTTTTGAATGTTTTATGTCAGAAAAATGAATTTAGGTAAAGTTTTGACGGCAACGTTGCCTTGTTTGGCTCCCAGTAAAATGGATCCTTTACCTCACCTGTGTGTTGAACACAGTAATTAACACAGGTCTTTAGTAATTATGAAATACTGTTATACTGGGTGGTGTTGCAAGACTGTGAGCAAGCTGATCATGCTGTCTTCAGAGTAAGGTTCATAAACAGTTTGTAGCTAAAGCGTATTTCACACAATGAAGAGAACACAACTTGAAAGTTGCTCACTGGGTGAATATTCTGTCCACTGCATGGAAAAGAGCAGAAAGTGACTATATAATTAAGGAATCTGTAGCATGATGCATATGCAGGAGAGGTTGTACTTGAAACCTTAATTCTGTCACATCCTAAATATGGATATTTTTTATTTTTGCCAAAATTTGTAGTGTTTACTTTAATTACTAGGTGTGTGATTTATTGACATTAGCGGGCCTCAGTTCAGTGGTCCTTTACAAAGCAACTGAACCTGCACTTTTGGAACATGGTAAATTGTTGTTTTCCAACATCTGCAAAAATTACCAGCTACAGGAGGTTAAATGGCTTTACTAATCTGGAGGGGCTAGGATTAAAATACAAGAACCCAAAGGTCGTGTTGCAGAATTTGTTGTCACCAGCTATTTTGGTGTTAAAAAACCAGCCAATTCCAGCTTCAAAGCTAGATCTAATTTTGAAGTTGGCCCTGTTTTGAGCAGAGGAGGTTGTTCTAGATGACATTTCCACCTTAACTTTTCTGTGATTTTTAATTTATACCTCCTTAAATAACATACTTAACTAGAGGGTAGACCTAGAACTCTAAGTGGTATGTTTGTTTAATATCTATTATTGTGTGTGTTTGTACCTTTTGGATTATTTTTCTTGAGGATATTGTTAGATTTTAAAAAATACTGAATGAAAATAGCATATCTCTTGCATATATGACTGCACAAGTGAATAAGCTAGTCAGAGGTGTGTGTTGGTGTTTTTCAGGTAAGTCTTTTTTTTCCCTGTCAATGTCCATTTAAAAAGTAATTGCTCTGTTTCTTCTTGTAACATTTAACATCTCTCATTTTTTGTACGCAGTGTGCATTCCCTTTGCTTAGTCTCTGCCCATAGTTATTTACAAGACCTTCCTCCAGTAAACTAAGAACAAAAAACCCTAAGTCATATTCATCTTTATAGACTTGTGCTTTTTTGCATGTGATGATTTTCTGTAATGTATGAACATTACCAAGGCAGCTGCCTGTGTACAGATGTTCTCAATTCTGTTTCTGTGGGTGCCACCAACAGCAGTGGCAACCATAATGGTTTCTGGCCTGGTAACAATAGTCAGGCCATGTGCAGGCACAGGGGGCAGCATCTGTCAGTCCCTCATTTAGAAAAAATAGGAAATAGGTAAAACAAGCATATAATCTTCTTCTGAACCTTCAGGTACTTTACTGAGAAAGCCCTGACTCTGCTGTCCTGTGTTCAAAGCTTCCTGAAATGCCAGGTGCATGCAGCTTGGTATGTGAGGATAGGAGAGCACTGGATAAAGACAGAATAAAAGCTTACTGTTGCAGTGTAGGAAGTTTCAGTTTCTACAGGTCTTTTCCTTGGCCATATATTCCTCTACTAACTCCTGGTTTTGCAGTTCATGCATTTATGGATGTGGTAGATACAAGGAAACCACTGTTCCTTGCTATTCTTTGCATTGCGTAGTGTAAGGTAGGGTGTGTATGTATTTCCAGTAGGTATATAAGAACTAACCTTGTGCGTACTAAGGGGGAATACATCCACTTGCAGTTTCATTGTAATGTCTTTGAGTAAAAATTCTATTGGATTGGTTGAATGTTGCGGCAGTATGGATTTACAACTTACTTGATTTGCTTGTAATGTTTGTATTGTCATAAGCATGCTGAGAGTTTTTGCAAGTTGAACTCTAAATTGATGGGAAGGGAGACATTTTGGGCATTTGGGGATAGCCTCTGTCAGAGCTGCAGCAACTCTGGTGACCTTCAGAAACCTCTGCTGCATTATAGGCCCATAAAAACTATAGAGGGAGTGCCCTTTCCTGCCAGCACGTGCCTTTGAGGTCTTTGAGGCGTCCAGGTATTCTCTGGATATGTTATTTCATGGGATGGTAGGGTCTCCTAGGCCTGAACATTTCCTCATGTTCCACATAATTTTTCCTTTGCCTAATTTCTCTACTTAAGTAGCATAAAATAATATTAGTAGGTTGCTAGTGCTGTGCAAATTACAACTTTGTAAAAATCAAGAATGTCTAGCTAAAGTGATCAATGCTAAGGCAAGCTACTAGAAGCATTTATGCCCACATTATAGTAAAAAGACAATCATGTTTAAAATTGCATTGAACTGTAGCACATGTAAATAATCTGATGCAATGGAGAGTCAAACTAAAACAGTTCTTTCTGATTTTTACCTTTGAAGCAGTTTAAGATAGAATTCCAGTATGGAAAATAAACAAGATTTCTTATCAGGGACCTACATGTCCTATGAGATCTAAGCCTATTAGCACAAATCAAAGTTTGTCTGAAATTAATGTTTCAGTAAAAGCACGTTTAGTTAAAACTTCTCTATTTCTCACTTAAGTAATTTACTTTATACTCTAAACTTAATATACCATGATTACTGTTGAGGCAACTCTTTTGAATTTCCAGGACAGTGTTGTAACTAAAATATTTACTTACGTGTCATGAAAATAGCATATACATGATCAAATTTTAAATCTTCATCCTGAGTGGCTTGTGTCTTCACATTCCCAAATCTAAAAGCTTTAATGCCCATTTGAAGCCTAGATGCCTGCAGCTTCTGAGGGTAAGTGTTAACCAGAAGAATTATTATTTTCCCTTCTTTGCCATAATGCGCATACTCATTAGTTATCTTTAAAAAAATCTTTAATATTGTTTGTTATACTAAGAGTATGTAAGTGATGGCATCTGCCCTCCAAACAGGTTACAGTTCAACACTTTTTTTCTGTATCTTAGCCAAGTAATGGTATCTTTCAGTTTTGAATAACTTCTTTAGCTGTTTTAACTGCTTTGGTATTCCTTCAGAAAATGTCCTGGAATTTTGTTTGTTCAAGCCTTTTAAGGCATGAGTCCCAAATGTTTCTGGTATAACTACAACATTTTGACTTTCTGTGTTACTCTGGTATACGTTCCCTGTGTGGACCAGTAACATCTGAGCACCACACACATTTCAGCAAATTATTCTTGCTCTCAGAAGAAATTGCTTGCAGTGAATTCTCCTGCATCATAGGAAAATGAACTTTGGCTGCCCTGAGGTAACTGTCGGTTTGAAATAAACTTTTGACTGGTTTCTTCTTAGTATCAATTCACAATCTCATTTGTGTAAATAACATGACATTTCAACAGAACAGGTTGAAACCACCTCCAAGAGGAGGAAGGGGAAAGTATCAACAGCACCATCTACTCTTGCATCCTGCTTGAAAACAAATCATAGTCTAAATCTTTTTACAAGCCTGTATAAGGCAGGTGTATTCTCTGACTTAAAAATAAATCTCTGACATAAATAGTGAATTAGACTTTATGAAGAAATATTTCCCATCATTTTTTAAAATGTTAATATACTCTTTTTCTCAATGTGCGCATGAGCACAGTTTGCTGTTCAAATAATTATTTCTCTTTACATATTGCTGTTGAATGTGTTATTAAAATACAGAGAACCTGCACGTTAAACTCCTGTTAAAAATAATTTGTGATATAAACATACTGTTGAACAGCTAAAGTGAATTTGATTGGATCCTTTAATTGGATTGCTGATTAAAACTGACACTGTTCCAGCTATTTTGCATGCTTTATTGAGAACTCATAATACATCAAATCACTTGTGGCTTAAAAACTGTGACTTCGGAAAGAAAGTGAAGATGTAAGGCTGTACGTATTCAGGTGTGTTTTTTTTTTTATTTGTTCCTTCCATAAATGCTTCTGTCAGTTCCAGATATAGATTGAAATATGCCTGCCTGTATCCCTGGTAGAACAAAGTGATTGCATCTTGTAGCTTAATTGAGCTGCTTCAGACATTAGCATCTGACATTTTGGCAGAGCTGATGTTTTCTAGTAGTGACTGCTTAAATCTATCATTATTGCCAAGACAGTGGACACTACAGATCGTATTCTCTACAACTACCTCCCTTGTTCTTACAAATAATCCATCTATAGTTAACTTGCTTTGGTGCAAAAATCATAGTCAAATAAACTGGAGTGAAATTGTGGAATCTGAGATGCCCTTCAGATATGGAGCTTAATTTGATGCTGTGAAATGGAGGAACAAATATGTGTTGGGCTTCAAGTCAGTACAGAAATTGCACTGATTAAAAAATAACCAGCAAAAATAAAAAAAAACCACAACTGCTTGCAAATATCTAAGTCTTTAGGACTTCATTAGTCTTACCTTTTATTTACCATGTGGGTGCTGCTTCATCATGTAAAAATACTGACGGAACAATATAGCATGTTAGCATTTCTTGTAGGGCTGTTCCAAGAAGACATAAACACCATTACTATGATGTACTATTGTAGTTTCTCGAAGATTTTTCTGAAACTTGTACATCAGGTTTTTTATTTGTTTTGCAATTGTGTAGTCAGTGGCACAATTTTAGTTAGGACTGGGTAGTTCTGGGTCTTAGACACTTGGATTATTTTTTGAAAATAACCATGACGCTTGCACTGTGTAATCCTCATTAGAAAGAAAGAGATCTTTTGTTCTTGCCTTTCATGTCCTCTTAGTTTTGCTTAGTTATTCCTCCTTTTGATTCTGGCCTCAGGTTAATTTAACTCAATCTTAGGTCATAGTTTATATTGGCAAGGGGTGTGGGAATGCAGTGGGATCACTGTTGAAATTGCAGCCACCCACATTCCTTCCTTCCCCATTTTTGATGGAGGAGCTACTGAAATGAGTAAGACCTAGAAGGGGGCAGAGGGAAATTCCAGGATATGTTTACCTTCCCCCCCAGCAAAACAAAAATCTGCCAGTCACATATGAACCTGCACTCCCCACTTCGTGTGTGCGTGATGCTGGAAGGAGGATTGTTTCTGTCTTAATCACACTTTACCTGCAACAGTTGTAGAGCAGCTGTAGTGTTGAAGTCAAGCCAGGAACAGCTATGGGAGAGAAGAGGAGGAACTAAAGCGTGCAAGGGGGTGGACTGATAGCAAGACAGAGACAAACAGTGTTTTGTGTCAGCTGACCATTGCCACTTGGTGGAGGTACCACTATGTTGATGTGATTTGGGAGTCACTGTACAGATGTGTGCCCCTGTTGTTTAGAGCCCGGCAGTGCTTTTGGAGCTTAACACCAGCCATCTCTTGCCTTCTTCTGTGCTTTATGTTTGTGTGTCTAACCTCTCACCAAAACCTGACTGTGAAGCACTGGCAAGTGAAAAAGAGATAATTAGTAAATTAATTCCCAAGAGATATTATAAACATTACCTGTCATCACTTAGGAAGAGCATAACTGAGAGAGCATCAGAAGTTGTAAATCATGCTTATAGAAGGATTTTATTCTGGGGTGGGTTGCTCCTTACTTCGTCCTGCCTTTAGATGCTTTTTCATAAGCATTTTAATTTTTCTAAAAAATGCTGCCAGAGGTGAGACAGATACTTTCTCTGTTTAGTTTTCTACAGTTTATCTAGAAAAAACATTTCTAGAATAATTCCCAAGTGTATATGGTATCCTCTGTGAAGATACTGCCTTTTTAAATGAAAAAAAACCCCAACCCTCTATAGTTTTAAATAGTTTAATTATTTTTTAAAAACCCTCATATTCTTAAATTGTGTTTAAACTCTGTAAAATTTATGCTTACTAAATAAATGCTCCAATCGTGAAAATTAATTATGCTGAACAGGAGCATGTTTTCAATCTGCAGTTGCCTTTGGAAAGTCTTGGGAAGTGTCATAGGGGATTGTGGAAATAGTGTATGTGATTTATACTAGAGTGTGTCAAGCCATGGCATTCTTCTTCTGACCCAGGGGTCATTATGTGCCTTTTTTAGGGCATCAAATTGTTAAATGGTAAGTTTCAAATGGTTCTTTGGTGCTGTCTCCAGAATGACTGTGTTGGCTTCTTTGTTCTCTTAAATTTGGGCATTTAAATCTAGTTGAAATTCATGTATTGATACCACTCGGGATGCTAATTACTTCCTGAGAAAATTTTCTTGATAAGTGAGGAGGATTGTGCTCCTCATCTTCTGCCAAAGATTCAGCAAGAATTAAATTTTCAAGAGGAATCTAAATCTGAATTTTGTCATTCCACTTCTTTATTGTGTAAATAATCCCTTGAGCTCAGCAGTTGTCTAAACCTCTTGGATCACTTGATTTAAGTCAGTGTTGTTCCTTTTTGTGATTTTTTTTTTTTTTTTTTTTTTTTTAAATCCAGCTACATTGTCATCTTTAAAGCAGGCAACGCAAGAACAGTGGTAATGGATTAAGTTCCAATTTAACAGCCTGTGGCTAAGAATCAAAAGCATCCTTTTGGTGCTCAGCACAAGGGAACGTGCTGCAGAGAATCCTTCTGGCTCATTAGGTGTATCAGCACCATTGCTTTCAGATGCAACTTCTGTAAGTTGCCATGTTGAATATTTGACACTCACTCTTACTCCCCCTTCTTGCTCCAAATGCACTTCTGCAAGAAATTGTACCTTTACAAGTGGAAAACACCACAAAAGTATTGCTTTAATCAAAATGGGTTGAATTCAGAAATCCCATTGAATTGCATGTAGGAGTTCACTGCAGGAGTTTATCCAACTAGATTTTTTTTTTTTTTCTGAAAACTCAAGGAGATAAAATTGAGCGAACTGTATCAAGATTTAGTCTTTATTAACCTGTATTAATAAACAACACTTTAAAATAGGATTTTAATATATAATATTAAAAAAAAACAAACAAAGAAGACAACCCACAACACGTTTCAGTTCATCTTTCATGCATGTATGTTCTCTTCTGTGTTCAGTGCCATTTTGTACATACAGCCTGAGAGTTGCAGGGTGCTAGCGTGGGCTGGGGATGTTGCCAGTGGCCTTAGAAATCAATCCTGTGACTTCACCCTTTGACGAAGTGGCAGTACGAGAACACTTCAATTTTGTTTCTGCTTGGCTTACTTTCTGTCTTGGGCAATAGTCGGAGTTGTCTGTAACAATAAATTATGAAAGCTAATGTTGCTTCTTTGTTCCACTTCATTTCCTTTGGCTCTTAGCAGGCTTGAAGAGGGGAAAAAGCTAGCCTCAGTGCAGATAAACAATTAAAAGTAAAGAGAGGTAGGCTTAAGAGCTGCTTTTGAGATCAACCTACGTATCTAAAACTAGGCTATACTTTCTTTCTCCAAAAAAATCACAAAAACTCCGGTTGGAAGGGTAAAGCTCCTTTTGAAGAGAAAATCATCTTTAGATTCTAAACAAATAAGAAAATGTGTCCCTGAACCGCACTTAATTATTAGCGCCTATGACAGGTGATAGCCATTTCACCAAAATTTTACTTGATATGAGTAAACCATACATACATGGTAAACGAGTGTTCATGTGAGACTAGGTGGTATGTGTTTGGTATGTCTGGCTGCTTCCTGATGTACCTGCCATCAAGACTATATATTCTGTAATGTGCAAGAGAGAAGGAATAACCATTATGGTAAGGCCAGAACACGAAGCTCTCCAGGTGTTGCTGTAGGCATAGGCCAGACTACCACAAGTGTGGGAGAGGAGATAAGCAGAAGCAATTAATGTGAGTTAGCCTTTCATTTTGAAGTCTAATTTTCTGAGCAAGCATTTGGGAAAAATTTCAGGTTATCTTACTTGGGGACGCACTGAAAAATAAACTGGATTTGTGTGGGATTGAGGTGGCAATGAAATGATGATGATCTGCTACCTTTACTTGGTACAGATTTTTATGGCAGAAGGAAGTGTGTTTCAATTGCATAAGCAAAAAATTTTAAGTTTTTACATTAGTTGATCGAACTTTGTTTTGTGCGAGTTCTAAAACCTCAAGGGCTGTAATTTTTGTAATCTATAACAATATCAGGAATATGAATTCCTAGTTTTTATGTAAAGCTTTTTTTCTTTGAAGAGCTTTTAAGGTTTAACATTAATCGAATGTGTAAAGGTTAAAACTTTGTAGCAATAGCAGTTATTCGCTGTGCTATTGAAGCTAAATGACTCACTTTAGCTAGTTTAAACAAAATGAAAGCATTAGTCTGCCAAAAGATACCTGTCTTCTCTTACATTTCCAGGTTCTTTTGCTCTTATTTCATCACATGCTTTCCCTAGGCATCAGTGACTTATTCTCCAAACAAAAGCTTTTTTTCAGCATAGGATTTAATTCAGTAATGAAGATAATGTTATTTTTGTTATGTTCTTCCTGCATTAAGCCCTTTCCTTAAAATCACAGAATAATTTAGCTTGGCTGGTACCTTTGGTAGTCACATGGTTCTGCCCCTTGTTCAGAGCAGAGCCAGCTTCAAAGATAGATCAGGGCTAAATTCTGCTGCTGCTTTTTTCAACGAATCCATCTTCTTCCTTCTAACTTGCACACATTCCTCCTTCCCTGTTAACACCATGTTTCTGAGCAGACCTCCTACTGTTCCAACTGCATCGGGAGGGAGGGAGGTTAACTCCTCACAAAAGCCATCATATCCTTCAGACATCAAGACTATCCCTCTTAATGTCTGAGCCTGTTTTATCAATTATCCACGTTGTGCGTTTTGCTCCAAGAACCCCAGTGACTCATCTGATCTCAGACCAGTTCATCAGACTAAGCCTCTGCAATGTTTCTTTGACTCTTCATAGGAGGACTATATGCAGTTCCTTCCCCACCCCAGTGAGATTATTCTTGAAAATCTGGCCATTGAAGAGTTGCTCTCTGAGCTGTGAGTCATCTGTCTTTTCTCAAGACCAAGTCCTTTCATGAGCTATCTCTAAGAGCTATTACTCTGCAGTGCCTGACTGATGATCATTCCCCATTAAGCTTACTGAAGTATATGGAGGAGAGCATGGTGTTCAAAGGCTGTTTTGAGTACCTGCGGCTGCCTCATCTGCACCCTCCTTAACCACCTACTCTCTCTGTCTGTCTTTGGACTCACAAAGTATTGCTTACTCAAGACTTTGAAAAAAAAAGTAATCATGAAGAGGGTCCATCCTCCTGATGTGTCATTGTTTCAACTGAAACCTTGGCCTCACAGATAGGTGATATTTTAAATAGATTTTTGTGTCCTCAGGAGTACCTGGGCACAGAATCTGGCTTGCACAAAAATCTGACTGGTACCTTTATTCCATATTGAGGTGGCCCAAATCTCTTCAAACCTTTGGAAGTGAAGTATTTGGTTCAACTCACGTTAGTATTTTGGGCTGCAGGGGTGTAAAAAAGGACCTCCCCAAAGTACCTATCTACAGGGAAAGCATGGAGAAAGGTATTTCAGTAAGAAGGGTATGTTTCTAGTTGCAAGAAATGCATTAATATTGACAAGACTTTTGTGGAAAATACAGATGCTAATGCTTATAATTTCTCATATGTCTGTTCTGCTGCATTTTCCATTTTTTTTTCTTGTGCACTAGAAACCTTTTCCAGTAAATAAGTTTTTATACCTAGAGCGTACACCATATGCAATCCCAAAGCACAATTGTTAAAGCTGATAAATGTGCTGTGTGGGTGCTGTATCATTTGTGAGGCTCTGGTGTATTTGCATGCATACAGAGAATTTGTGTAATTAACCACATTAAACTGAATAACACACAGCCTCCCATTGTTTTTCTTTATGGGTGTAATTAGATGCTGAGAGAACTATAGCAGGAGATAGGAACAGTTTTCTTCTGCCACCCCTCAAACAGGTTTTCAATTCCAATTAAAATAAAGTACCTTTTCAACCAGAATATGTTACTCACATGATATCTACATCATTTAGAAACAGGCATGGGAAGCCTGGTTCAAAGGTAAATATTAGAAAAGAGAAAGTGGAGGAGAATAATTTAGAATCCTGAACCAATAGAAATTCAAGAGGTGATTCTTTGACTTGTTCAGTTATGCTCCAGTGAGAATTTTATACTAGAGGTCAACTAATGGGAAGAGGGGGGAACCCTGCTCACAAGAATTTGGGCACTAGAGATTTATTTTTTTTTAGTTAAACTATATGATGTTCTTTGATACTTTGAAGAGTAAAATTTTATAGTTTTATAAATTTTTCAAAAAACCTTTATCTTATGAGACTACTTAAGGAAGAATTAATACATGACAATTTCTGGCCAACACCTTCCTATGTTGATCCATCAGATGTTCCAAGAGTGCATCTTTTCCTGCACTGCTGTAGCAATTGGCAATAGAAGAGAAGAAAACTCTTCATTATGATGCAGCTAGGTGGAAGGATAGGATTTTTAAATTGCTGGAACACCATGTGTTTCATGTCACAAATAGTTGTTTCATTTTGAAAGCATCGGTATAAAATGAGCAGAAAAAATGTATAGTGAAAATCACATGAAAAAGGAAAAGCCTAGTCTTTTGGGCGATGATAAAGTTTAAAACTAGAGATTATATTTACATTCTTAGTTAATAAACTATGTAAGGGAAACCAGTGACCTATTTAGTAAATGTTGTCCAGGATGTGGGAGCCTTTTATCCTCTTTCTGAGGATAAAAGGATGGGTAAGGTGGTGCAAGAAAGATTGAGATAAGAATTTCTGAATTCTCTATTATCATCATATACTTCTGGTGACTTTTAAATCTTTTGTTAGACATTATGACAAATGACAGCTGTCCATTTAGCTTAATCATGCAGAAGAACTTGGCTTTCTTTCCTGCAATGTAGCATGTCTCCTGTCTTTTCCTTAAGCTGTTTAAGATGGTGTAAACTGTTGTGGCTGTTTTAGATGGTTTAAACATAGATGTGAAAAAATATAGGATTAGTATATTAATATCACTGCTTTCCATGTTTGGAGTCTTCATTTCAGTGGCTTCTTAATCTGGGTTTCCATTGTACCTATTATGTACGTTCATACTTCAGTGCACTCATCAAACAGTGAGGGAGATATGGTCAGGGGAAGAATCTTGGATCAAACAGAAGGGAGCAGTAATACACTTAAAATATTGCAGAGGTGTGTGGTTTTTCAGTAGGTTCTTATTCTACAGATGAAGTCAAGCTGTTTGAGTGTGTCTAGTGGGGGAGGCTTTTGAGAACCAATGCTTGATGGTTTTTTATGATTGTCCTCCTTGCTTTCTTGTTCTCTATTGCATAAATACACTTGTGAAGCCATTTGTGCAATGCATCTGTTAGACCAAATTCAGTAGTGTTTGATACTTCTTGCAGGAGAGAGAACTCCCATCATCCAAAAAATAAGATGTGATCTGCAGTCTGACAAGTGCATGTTTTGAAGGTTATGGCTGATACACTGCATATCTTTATTTAAGATACAGAAAAGCAAGAAATCTTAATGTAACCCAGTTTGGGGATAGAAGAAGCAGAGAGAGAGTTGGAGAAGCTGGTCAATCCATGCTTGTTACATTGGGGTTTGGAGCAACCTCACCTTTCTGTGAGTTTTCTGAATGGCTTATTTTGTAAAGTTTAGTACAAAGATGATAATGTAGTTCTGGACTGAAAATCTGAACTGCATTTGGAAGATTTAATAGTGGTTCATGTCTCTGCAATTGTGTGGTAAACTTTGAAGTAAAAGCACTGCTATGACAATTCAATTGGAAAATGAACTACACAATATGGAAGATAGCTCATTCTCCTCCCACTTCTTCCCCATCCTTTCATCTGCAAAAGCAGCGTAATTCCTGGCAATCTTCTTATTTTCTCTGCAATTTTCCAGTGTCCTTGATGATACTGGAAAAAGTACAAGTCTTAATTGCTTCCTTTTTTGAGTTATATGAAGAGATTGCTCTTCATAGTTTGAATATGAGCTGTTGCTTTTTCGGCGTTGAAGTTAAAATTCTGAGGCAGTTTTGTAAAATTGGCTGTAATAATAAATTTGTCTCATTACATAAGGAATTTAGAGCATGTTCTTGTACTGTCACTACTGTTAGTTTGTCAGCCATGTAGCTGCAAGTATCCGTTTTGGCCTGAGACAATCATTGAATTATTATAGTACCACTGTCATACGTATTGTTGGTTGAAAAGGTTGGAACAAGTCCTGCAGAAGATGTTTCCTCAGATGAGCAGAGCTGGGCACCTGGGTCCTCCATTTTCCTTTCACTTTCTGAAATGCTGAGTAGGTCAGTGACCCTTTCCTCCAGTGTGGCTGGTGACCTCTTGAGCGGCATTTGTGGTCAGCTGGGCGTATCGGGGGGGTGTTCGGTGGCAGCAGCCTGACCTGCCCACTGGCTGTCCTGTCCTCCTGGGCTCAGGAGCTCCCCTGGATCCCTGTTCAGCTGTTCTAGCATGCTAAGCCCACTGAAATCTAACCTCACGAAAATTACATAATTAAATATAGTGCTTGGTTTTTTTTGCTGGTTTAGTATGCTGAAGCAGTTCAGTTTGCTTGAGGATGTCTGAGACCAGGAGCCAGCGCAAGGGGGACTGCAATGGCCAGGACCAACTGAGACTGCCATGAACCCTCAGGCTGAAATTACATTTGCTTATGAGGGAAGCTAAAGGTACTTTGTAATTTCTTTGAAATAAAGTATTTTCCTAAATGCTTGGGAAAGAAAAAATACCAGGACGTGGTAAAGTCAAGTCAAGTATATAATCTGGGCATGTTTAATATGCATAGCCAAAGCATGTAATGCTTTTTTCATTTTTTTTGTTATGGTATGATATTTAAATTATAGGAGAAATGCAGCATTTCTTGAAAAATTATTTGTTATAGTCTGTATATTGCTACTATAAGAAAAATCTGCTGATTTTACTGATTATTGTGGAATAATCCTAGAATCAGTATTTGAGTCATCCTGTGTCAAATGAGCTGTGATGCTTTTGTCATCAAGAAATTCAGTACAGCATGATGCTTCCTTGCTATGATTTCTATCTGGTAAATATGTCTATATTATACTTGCAAAATTTGCTCAGAAGTTGAAAAGGTTGTGTTTGTTTTCATTGAAATAATTCTCTGTGGAACCAGTGTAAGGGAGGTCAATGATTTGGTTCTAGGCTTAAAGAAAATCTGAAAATGGTATGTGTATATGAACACATCAGATACAAAGCCTACTTTTTGAGTTAGTTTTCATCCACTTGTGTGTATGTGCACACATGCTGTACTCTATCCAGGTGAATCATCAGACAGTATATACATTTGACATAGATTTTAAAGGTATTTAAGGCATTTACAGTAACTAAGCTAATATTCTTCTTAAAGAGTAGCAACATTGCTTTTGCCAGTGCTCAAAATTATGGCTTGGTTTGCAGTTGTGTTTTTCAGTTATATAACAAATACTAGCTGATTATGTACTCTCAGGGAGGGATGCCCATACTCTGTTTTGCTGCAGTCTTCCCAGGGTTTTGAATTCTACCCTTGCAAGTTTTGTTTTGTTGTACTCCAAGGTGTATCAGTTAAAAAGTAATTTCTGATGCCTTCACATCCATTTGCTACTTTTTGTCCTCTTCAATCATGAATTCTGTTTATAAAAAAATTTATTCTCTGGTGATGAAAAATCTGCTTGCTCTTGGTTGTATCCTCTTTATGCTGTCCTTAAAGGAGCCAGCTAACTTTGTATAAGGAATGCTAGCATGTATTTTTTTCTGGTGGGAAGCTTTTAGCTGTATTTCTCATTTGGGACATGGAGACCTGAAGAGGTGATTTTTTTGGTGTTGTCTCCTCCTCCCTGTGTATTTTCCTTTTGCAGAATCTTCAGTGGTTGATGTGGTGTTCCTAGCCTTCCTGGGACAGACATCCAACACTACACCTGTTTCTCTTTTCACGTTTGGGTGAAGACTGCTTGAATACTGGGGCTGAGAACTACTTAAGCCTGCTTAGATATTTTTATTTTTTTTAAAATCTCATTTTATTTCACCAGAACCTCCTGCTGAAAGTGTGATGGTGGGAGAGAAGTTTAAACTTCTGATTCTGGGGACAATTTACCACATTATCTCAGGTTACAGAAAACGGTTATTCTCAATCAAGAAAATCTAAATCACTTAAGATTCCTGTTTTTTAATGCATCATGCAATGTGTTTTTGAAGCAATTTGTGTTGTGCTAAGTTGCCACATACTGAAAGCACAGCAACACCTTTGCCTTGTCAAAAGCCCTGTGCAAGTTCTCATCCAGTCATCCTCTGTATCTCTCTCCCCCATCAGTTTTCACAGGTCTCTGTGACCTTTTGTTAGCTTCTCTCTGCTTTCTGAACACATCTGGCCTTGGCTCTTCCCATTGTTTCTCTTTGCTCCATCTGGAGCTCCCTTCCTCTCTTGGTCACTTCCTTTCCTTGGAAACACGTGGAACCAGTGAGACTTTTTGACTTATCTTGGCTGTCCTTTAAATGCTGTGTCTGAGGGCTGATATACGGATAATGCAGAGCTTCCTCTGGAAGTTTTTTAGATTGGTGAAACAGCTGCGGATTTTTGATACCAGTGTGTCAGCTCTTTATCAGCTATCGTGGTTCATATGTGAGATTAAAACATCGGGGTCCCTCTGCAGAAGGGTGAGATCTTTCACCTACAGAGTCAGCTCCAAAGCCTAATGTCAGGAGCAAGGTGGTAACCCCTGCCCAGCCCTGGAAAGTCAGATTTGCCCTGTAGTTTCCCTTTGAAGTCTGGGGAATGTATAGGAGGCAGGATGGAGGCCAGGTGGCTGCGATGCCCTTGCTCTGGATGTAGGTGCCTTGTGAAGCCTCAAGGCATACGACACCCCTCCAACTGCTGGAGAAGAATTCCTGCCACCCTTCTATTGCAAGGCCACTAGTTATATCTGCAGCAATGCAGATTATTTTTTTTTTTTCCAAAGGCCCAGTATAAACAATGTTGAAAGGACTTGCATTTGAAAAAGAAAGAGAAAACCCCATTTTAGGTCTGTCTTTAATCCAGAAACACTTCAGTAGGCTCATGTACAGTGAATCTCACAGAGCTGCATTAGCACCTGTTGAATATCCATCTGCATGAAGGAAATGCAAAGTTTTAGTTTGAAAACAAGCTGTTGAAATTGACTCCTGGGATGCGAGGAAATGTGAAGATGAATTCGTTATCTCAAGTATGTTTGCTAAAAGATTTTAATCACTTCTAGGGAGAGATGCAGCACTGCTATAAAAAAAAGGGGGGTGGGGGAGTGGGGGAGGAATTTTTAATGTAAGGAACAAATATGTCTCTTCCTTCAAGGAAAATGGGGTCAGCTTTAGATGTGTCTGAGTTGGGGATGATTGTGTGTGTGTGTGTGGGGGGGGGGATTTAATAGTTTATTAAAAATACTTCTGTTCACAAAGGAGCTTAAACTTATTACAGTTCTCATCTCAGATGTTTCTTATGAGTTGTACAGCTTTGGAATTTAAACAGATAAAACTACATTAGCCCTTGGTTGGACATGAAGCTTTTAGATCTGTGTTTTTGGTATCCCATAGTATGAAATACAGTTTGTCTGCATTTGATACTACAGCAAGTGCTGGAATACTGGTATGCAGTGATTTTAGATGCTACGTCCAGGGTAGACTGCAGTAACAGGTGTGACACTACTGAAGTTCCTAGTATAATATCTCATTTTAAGGGTACTAAATGGCCTTTTTGCTCTGGAATTAAGCATGTGTGTTCTCTGCTTCCAACTTGGGAAGACTCAACTTCTAATTCATTTACTGAGTATGGCTTTTGAAAATAAGAATGGCAGCGAGCACAGTGTGCTGCAGTTCTCAAAGGAAACTTAAAGCTTGACCCTCTGCTTAACAGGTGACTGCTGTTAATCCTGAGTAATGATTCTCACTGTAGTTAATGTTTTATAACTAGGCAGAGTGTTTGCTGAAGAGAGTTTTAATATAGTGGGCTCTGGTCTCGGGAACAGCTTAAGGGCTCTATACCCATGTGTGCTCTGACAGAGTGGAGCACAAATCTCCTCTCTTCTGTGTCACTGCTCATATTTGCAGAGCTTTCAGCCGTGCTTTTATTTGCTTATTAACAGTTGGTTCTAAATATTTTGTCTGGCAAGCACCTTTTAGGTGTCTTCTATTTTTGTAATAGCATATGTGCAAGTAAGGCTGAAGTCTGTATTCCTTAGGTTACTTGTTGTCCCAAGGTACTGTACAGCCTTCCTGCTTTGTTGTTTCTAGAAGTCAGAGAAAATTATACTGTTTAATCTTTTATTCCATGAGATAGTTACAGTATGTAGCAATGAATACCACAGAGAACTGGGCATTAACACTGTTTTAGTTCATGCACTAGTAGAACCTTTTTCTGGAATCTAATGTGCCTTTTCCATTCCTTTTTTCATTTGTTAGCTGATTATATACTGTTTGAGCAGGCCAATTGCTCTTGGCGGCAGGTTGCTGTTCTTAGCATAAGCAGCTCATAGGCAGCCACTTGGGTTTTTTGCTTTGCAACAGCATCAGCTATGGAAGCAGTCACTTGTGTTTGTCCCTAACACAATTCAGTGCGGCTGTAGTATTGTAGCACTGAACACCTTGCTTATAATGATATTTTTGTCACTGAATTGTCTACAGAAGAAGAAAACAGTTATTTCTGATAGGCTGAGTTAAGCCTGTGGTAGCTGGATTGAGCTGTAAACTGTGAGCTCCAGAGATTTTGGAGGTATGATGGCTGATCACTACTGTGATCATGCCGGTGACACTGCATCTTCACACACCAGTTTCTGGAGAAGGGCAAAAGGGTGGGTGGGTAGTAATCACTGGGAAACTTAATTTATTGGTTAATAAACTAATTGGAAGTTTTCTAAGGAAAGGTGCTTCTAAAGAACAAAACATTATTTGTGCAGTTGACCTGGAAAGAACATAGGTCATTGTGTTTATTCCTTAGTCTAAACATGCCTGGAGGTACTGCTCTTTGGCATGTTGCTATTACCCTTCCTTAACACTGGTGTCAAGCACAGTCAGAGACTGCAAATGCTATTTTACAATGTTTGGTATAGTCACTTCAGAACAGATGAACCCTCAGTGGTATTTAACCACTGTTTTTTATTGGTTTATACTACATGCATATATATATATGTGTGTGTGTATTTTGTTAGTTCTGTTCATTTGGGCTGCTGTTTCTTACCAGCAGAGATGAGGAAGACCTAAAGAACAACCTGGTTCAGAGGCTGCTATGGAAATTAATTTGAAAGAAACGCATACTTCTGGGAACAGCAAGACATGTTTGTTCCATAGAGTAGCTAGATATGTTGCTCTAATCTTTTTGCCAAAGACTTAAAAACCTCATATTTTAAAAAGCCTTGAGCTTTGCATGGTACTGCATTTTGTATTCTCTTGGAGCATGTGGAGGTTTGATGCTTTATTCTTTGGAAAGGTTATTCTTTGGAAAGGTATATTAATTTTATGTTTGTCAGAAAAGTTTTGGCAGTAGCTGGCTCATACAGAGTATTCTGTAAAGGTACAACTAGAACAGGACAGGCATGAAACGTGTAGTGTGCATATTTACTATTCAGAGGAGCAGTGTCAAATAATAATAAGCGATAGAAATAGTAATGGTAGTGTTCCAGAAAACAAATTATGTCGGGTTAAAAACGGTAAATTGGAATGGATTATGAACTCCCAAGAAACAACACCCAAGCAACCAGTAGGATTTGAAGACTGCATTAATTTCCTTGTACCAACACCCCCACCCCCTGAGGATTTGAGTATGATGATGTGTGCAGTGGGCTGTCTGTAGCCAAAGGCTTTTAGAAAGTGCTCAGCCGAGGTCTTTGTTTCATCCTGCTGAAATGGAAAAAGACAAAGGATTTCCAAGGGACAGAATCAGGCAGATGTTAAAAGGTTTTGAAAAGCTCCCAGTTCATACATGCTGACTGGATTAATGAGGCACTTCCCAGCTCAGAGCATAGTTGTTATATACTATTTTTCAACTAAAACAAACAAAGTTAGTTACGTTTTTAATCCCTCCTCTTTGGTATAACTATTCTATTTACCTGTTCAAACTTCACTTCTGACTATTCCTGATGAGTTTTAAATTAATTTAGAGCCTACATATGTATATTCTAGATATCTACTCCAACAGGAAGTCAGTGGTGGTGATGTGAAAAGATCCATCAAATTTCCGCAGATGTTCCACTGTGGAAAAACACACTAAACTGAAACAAAATAATAAAACCAGGAACTCCTTGGTTACTAGATACTGTAGTAACTGGAAAGTGTATATGTAATGTATTTTTAAAAATAGGCTATTTTTGTTGTACATCCTAAGTAAATGGAAGTACTGCACAAAAGTACTTTTTTAAAAAATATTTTTAATGAAGTTGCTTCTACCCAGGTGGTCAGCATCTAAAACCTGTAGAGCAGATGGTTCTCTACAGGAGAGTGAAATGCAGATTTGCAGAGTGCAATCTAATGATGCCAGACCATGCGGGACAATCTGCTGCCTGACTTTGCTTTAAAAGCAGAACAGGAACCACCCAGAATTCACAGATGAAAAATAGTCACAGGTCAGAGTGGGGCAGAACATAATTTACTGGATTATTTCATGGGAAATGCAAAGAAATACTTGAGTAGCAGCAGGCGAGAATAGATTTTTTTCAAATATATAACTGTGCTTGAGATTAATTCCCTGCTTTTGCCGACTGAGTTGCTAAACAGTACAATGAGGAAAGGTGACTGCTTTTAAAAGTCATAGCCCCTTTCCTTTGATAAATACATGGTTTGCTGAGCACCTGGCATGCGAATAGATGTAGAAGGAATACTTCTATTCCTGGCCTTATAGCAAGCCCTGCAAACCTTGTGTTCGCTGCTTTCTCCCCTTGTCTGAAGCCAGTGTCCAGTCATTTTTGCAGTCACACATTTATTTGAGGGATTTCTTTCCTCTCCTTTCTGTTGTGTTCTTTAAAGTGCAGAATTTCCTGCAGATAATGTAACTGTACCTTGTATCAAAATGGTGGTGGTTCCTTTCTCAGCATGGAAGCATCTTTTTCTTTGGCTTTCGAGGAAATTTCCTGTCTCTTTAACAGACATACAAGTACAGCTTGAAAGGCCTCTACAGAAGAAATTTGATCTTGCTTGCATAGGCTGATTTTTTGATATACTTTAGCACATCTGCATCTTGCTTACCCTTGGGAGATTTGCAGTGTTCTGTGTGAGAGACAGGATGGGTTTGCATCTCAGAGAATAGGCTATCAAGGCAGGCAAGTGTTAATTTAATATCTCTATAGAAAGTAGCTAGGTTTGATGAAAGTCTGGCAGCAGATGGAAACTCAACTAGGAATGAAAGCGAGAAGGAATGTGTCTTGTAGCATCCCTGGCTGGAGAGGATTCTTGAAGGAGTGCATTACATCAGTTCTCCATATGATTAATGGCTGTTCTATCCTAAAATTTGAGTGAGGCATTTTTCCTTTTGATTTAATTCTGTTTGCAGCAATAAAAATTCTGGTGTGTAACAGGGTGCTTTCATTTATGAAGCTGTCCTTTTCAAGCAGCTGATGGTTGAAAGGATATAATTAATTTATAAGCATGTGTTATCTTCTACTTGGGGCATTTCTTTCATCTTTTGCTTCTACGCTTCCTTTTGCTCATGTACATGTGAGACTATCAAAAAGAAGTCCAAGTTTTTGTTGTCCTGTTAAGAATAAAACTCTTCCCTTGCTCCTGCGCTGAAGCATCTGAGAGTAAGTACCAATACATTTTCTTCCAGGCTTGAACCTGTGGTACTCTCCGCTATCATCAGTATTACATGGGACTCTCATCAAAACTTTGCTGAGGGTGTCCTGTTTATCTGACTGTAGATGACTCTGGCAAAAGGCAGGTGGTTGTGGCGCTAAACACAGTGCTGAAACACAAGCCTCTTCCTTTGGGGCTTTTGTGCATGCACTGAGATGACCGGTTTCTTCTTTTGAAAAGACCGTTGACTTCTGCACTGGCGCAGGGCTCCGCATCGCCCAGCTTCTCTGGCTGCGTGTGAAGGGGAGGAGGGCTTGGGCTGATGAGTGGGCTTCATTTTATCTGTATATCCACTGCAGAGGAAGGTTGTTGCTAGCTGTTTGGATGTGTCACTGTGTCAGCAAGATAGCAGAAAGGGAGATGGAGTGATAGGGGTTAGTGTCCCTGGTGTGGTGTATACACACAGCTGACATGGAGCAGTTAATTCAGAGAAGGAGAGTCCTGATGATCAGTTAACATATGCTAGAATCTCTTCTAAGAATCAAATTTGGTCATGTTTTTGGTACCACCTGAATCTACTGTAATACTGAATTATTTTCATCTCTACCATCTGAGGGTTCATTATTGTAAGTTATTATTTAATAAAAGAAGTAATGAGCCGTGCTAATCAGATTGCGGTACCGTTATGCCAAGCTCTCCGCAGTTGTCTAGTAAAAGACAGTTTCCGCTTCACAAATCAGTCTGTCCACTACTTCTGGTTCCCTCTGTTGTTGTGAGTATTTGTTGTTGGTGGGTTTTTTTGCTTATGTGTAGTAATGTGATGCTAAGTAATCAACGTAAGAATTTGAGCTAAACAGCATTTGAGGCAAAATTCTTTTTGTACTACATTACCCATCCAGTTTTGGTGCAGGTGCACTGGATAAAAGGAAATGACAGTGTTTATATACTGCAGTGTTTGATACCAGCCCAGAGTGAAGATACCCATCTTTTAATCCAGACAATGTTTAATCTTTCTAAAGAAGGCCTATAAAGTCTTCTCTTTCATTTGTGTTGCTCTTGCTCTTGAGCGTGTTTTTTTTTAAAGTGACTTTGGCCTTTGCTTTGAATTTGGGGTTCTCTGGATATTGGGGAAGGAAGTAGTGTTGTATGGTCTGGCTTTACTCATTCCAAAGGAGAGTAAAAGTGTTTGTCATGTGACGTGACTTGGCATCTTTACCTAGGGTATAAAGAGAAGGAGAGAGGAGGAGAATGGAAGATGGAAAGAGGTAGCATGTGTACCTGGTACACTGGTTTGTCAACATTTCTTGAGAAACAACAGAAATTATGCTTTGAAAGTCACAAAGGACAAGAAAAGGGGGTTCAAGCCTTCATGCTTTCGGTGTGTTTAATTTGCATTAAATAATAGTTGTTGATGTTGCGCTGACATAACAAAATAAAGTCCATGTGTCACTTAGAGTCCAGTCTCAGTAAGACCCTTGACCCTGTCTCCCACCCCTCTGAAAGAGTGGCCCTTCTGTGTCAGCTGTCCTGTGAACTTCAAGTTTATGTCTGAGTTGGGATGTTGATGCCCAGATGTTCAGACAGAACAGTGAGGGGCTGTTCAGTTCAGCTGGGTGTATCGGGATTGTGTCATGCTAAATACATTTCTGGACTATTTACTATCTAGGCAAAAAATTCTAACAGTAATATTTAAGCAGTTTTTTTCAGGTTTGTCTGTGAGACGGTAGTAATGTGTGGTGCTGAGCATGTCACAGAAGAGAACACTGCTTTTCAGTTGTAACATGGAAAAGGATAAACACACAGTAGTATGAAGCCAGTGAAAAGAGAGCTATTGCATGTATGACAATGTAATTTCATGTTTTTTCTAACATCTTTTTTTAAACACTTTTGCTATGTTTTTTGCAACTTTTTTTGGATTACAAATATTTCCACTGTCTCAATCAGATTTTAATTCCAGAGTTGCAATATAGCAGCATCATGAAGATGTGACAATTATAGCATGGACCTTGTGACATTTTTGGTTCCAAGGATGTGAGGCAGCTTTTGCAGGGTAGGCTGGAATGCCTGGTACAGTGAAGGAAGTGAGGAAAGAGAGGTGTGACGGGAGACCAGGTCAAAGAGAGATACAGAGATTATAGAAATCTTAAAAAATGAATTAATGGAGAAATTATTTCCAGCTCATTATCCCCAGACACATACTGTAGTAGGAAGCTACTGGAACAACTGACAGTATGTAATGGAGCCTCCGGGTTTTCATGTATGTCTTCAAACAAACATTTTTAACAATTTTTTTTGAAGCAGCCGTTGCTGAAGATAGTGATTTTTACTGGCGTCCAGATAGGTTAGACTTCTGTAGGGAAATTGAGCATCTGCAAACTAGGTTGAGAGAAACAAAAGAATAGAGCAAGTTTAATTTCTATATAAAATGTAATGTAAAATTAAGTATATATGAAGAAAAAAGCGATAAGGATGTCGGTTTTTTTGAAGTCAAGTTTTCATTATCCAAAGTGGGATTCTTAGTATAGACTGAGTGTTCTCTTTTTTCTTTTTTTTAAAGACAACATGGAGAGAGGAACCTGACAATGATCTCTGTCAAGAAAATGCATGTCTTTAAAGTTGACTTCAAGGATTTCTATAAGTGATGGAAAAATAGGCTTGCTTTTCTTAGAGTATTGGTTTACATCGTTCTTATCTGAATTTCTAGTGCACGCTGTTACTGCGTTAAGATATGTACACCAAATATTTATGACTAATCTCTTGAAACTGAAACAGTAAAACGCACTGTTCTTGGAAAACTAAGGACCATACAAATGGCTGATTGGTCATTGCTAATGCATGCTTTGAGGAGTACAATTCAGATTCTAGATGTCCAGTTGAAATTGCAGGGTTGCCCCAGAATATGAGGGGCAGGATGCCCCTTTACCTGGTATGGCTATAGATGAGGGGTTTTTGAGAGGCAGGCATGGTATTTACTGAAAACAGTAACTAAAATGCCAACAGAAGAATCCTTTGTCCATGACTTTACTTGTGGTAAAAGGCCAGTAAGCCTAATTGCACATTCCCCAGCAAGTCTGACCAAACAATGGGGTTTAAAATAACATTGTGTTAGCTACGGAAAGCGTTCAGGTTTTTTTGACAAGAGTCTTGCAGTGTCTTTGTCCTAAATGGTATAGAGCAGGCAGCTCTTCTAAGTCTCTGTATTTCAGTGTGAAATTGTTTCTGGAAGGGTTAAACTACTTTTAAGGTATGAGCTCAGCGGTGTGGGTGGGTGACCCATGCTGCTTTACTGCCACTGAATGATCTTCTGCGATACAGGATGACTGTCTCTGATATGGGGTGGCTCTTGCTGTGGAGTGGAGGTGAAGAGAGAGTCTGCAATTCCTTGCCTGGGCGTTGATGTCAAGAAAAACAAACCAAACTGTAATTCCTCTCCTGAATCACCCACGGAGGTGTCTGACTCATGTTGTGTATCTGGTGCTTTTGTTAAACAGGTAAGGGATCATTGCTGGCGAACAGTACTCTCCCTTGCCAGGCTAATCATGGGGCGTGCTTGGCTGTTGTGCAGATGTTTGCCATGTGTAGTGACCATGTCATGCCAGACGGCTGATGCTCCACTAGGGAGCCTGACCTGCAGCTTTGACAGTAATGTCTAGAGTTGTACCAAAAAGAAAATAAGGTTAAAAGGGACAATGAGCTGTTGAGAGTTGTAGTCATCTTCCTGGGCAAAGCCTCTCCCCTGTGAATAAGTGTTGATTGGCAGGATCAGAGTATATGTCAAACCTGGGATGATCTGGAGCACATGGGTTACAAACATCTAGGATGATCAGGGCCTTTTCTCTGCAGATATAAAAAGAGCCTGCCCCAAGACATTGTAGCAGTGTGCAAACAGGAGACCACCTTGCAGGGTGTTTGGAAGAAGTGTGTGGCTTTTGCAGGCCATCTGCATTTTTGCCAGCTGAACTGTGGCCATCCTAATGAACCATTAGCAGATGAACCATTAGCAACCAACTGGATGCAGGCATAGAGTCTTTGGGGAGGAGCTTTGCCCCACTGCTAAGAGGGTGCTGTCAGCGCAACCTTGAGACCTTGACATTCTTCAAGGTACAAGCAATGATTTTGCATGTGGTTTCTATCACTAAAACTGAGGTAAAGCAAGCTGTTAATATTTTCTGGGAGCTTGTATATGAATAACTCATGGCAGGCATCTAAGAAAAAAAGAGGAACTCCTTTATTGTGCTTCATTGCAGCTGCTGTGGTTCACCAGAATTAATACATGCTGCTAAAGTTTTCCTGAGGCTTGCTGTGGTTTTTATTTTTTCCTGAATGTATGGTACTTAGTCTGTAGTACCATAGCTAGTAAAGCTTTTTATTGAGCCAAAGGTGTGATGACAGTAGCATGTTGCTTTCAGAGACAAAGGGGACTGCTGGTCAGTAATTAGAGGGTTTGTGGCTGCCAGTTGCTCTGCACCTGAGACATTACAGCTGTATGATGTTTCTGGAGCAAATGGAGGAGAGCTTTTCTGAGGGCTCGAGAGGCAAGATTTTAGGGATTTCTATAATGTTTAGAGCATCCTGTGGAAAATGCTTTTTCTTAAATGACAGGTTATCAAGGACATATTACAGAATGGTTGAGGTTGGAAGTGACCTCTGAAGATTGTCTGGTCCAGTCCCCCTGCTCAAGGAGATACAGCTAGAGCCAGCTGCCCAAGACCATGTCCAGACAGCTTTTGAGTATCTCTGAGGCTGGAGATTCTACAACCTTCCTGGGCAATCTGTGCCAGTGATTATTCACCCCCGCAGGGAAAATGTGTTCCCTGATGTTCAGAGGGAACGTCCTGTGTTTCAATTTGTGTCCATTGCCTCTTGTCCTGTCACTGGGCGCCACTGAAAAGAGAACCTTGTCTTCTCCAGGCTGAAGCATCCTAGCTGTCTGAGCCTTTCCTCAGGAGAAATGCTGAGCCCCCCTTAATGACCTTGGTGGCCCTTTGTTGGACTGTCATCAGTATGTCCATGTCTGTTTTGTACTGAGGAGCCCAGAACTGGATGCAGCATTGCAGGTGTGTGCTCACCAGTTCTGAGGAGATGTGAAGAGTTACCTCCCTTGACCAGGGAACCATTAGCTTTTATTGCAGCAAGGGCATGTTGCTGGCTTATGACAGCCTCTGTGAGAGTGATTTAATCCTCTACCATTTCACAAATTGCTTGTTTGCAGTTTTGATTTGTGTCATGATGTGTAGTTTTTCTTTCTGGTTCTACTTGCGTTTGTGAATCTAAGGCTGTAATTTAAGGCACAGTGTTTCATTAGTAAACGTATTGGCAGTTCTGCAGCAGTGCAATATTGACTCCTGCAGTCCTGAACTGTGGGACCAAACAGCATGTGTGGAGGAAAGCTAAATGAAGCCAAGTTATGCACAGCCACATAGTCACGGGCAGAGTTGGCTGTATTGTTGTGTCATGTGGCTGAGAGTGCATTGGCACCTAAAAAGAATGAGGGACAAGGCAAACCTGTCTCATAATGCCCTGTAAAAGCAATTTGTGCATCTGCAATTCCATTTTCTGTTCCCTACAGTATGATTAAAGCTTGCTGTGCATAGATGTTTTTTTCATGGTGACATTAGGTAGTGGAGGTTAACCATCTCTGTGGCTTATAAATAGCAGTGTGAATTACAGGTTTCTTAAACAGAGTTTCAGAATTGATACAATGCTATATCTTACAGGCTTTATTCTGATAAGTCCTTGTTAAGGCATATGTTGAGGGGAGGATAACCCAGCAATTTTGCACTGACTACTTGATTGTATTGTCTGCTTCCATGAACAGATTTGTGTGATCTGATTTTTCTTTTGTTGTTTGGACACAGTTGGCATCTCAACCAGGAATAGGATGCTAAGGGCAATGTGGGTGACATTGCAGAGTAAGGGAGGAAAGGTGTGTAAGTAGGAGTGTAGCTATCCAGCTGGTCTGTTACAACGCTGGGTTACAGTATTCCTGCTAAGTATTAAATGATTTTCCTTTCAACATTTAGCAGCGGAAATGCAGGTTAATCAGAAAGAAGAGGAAAGAAAGGCAAGAAAAGTGAGCAGGCATAGTGGCTGATAAATTATACTTTGCAAAATTGCCCGCTCCATTCTCTCCAGATGCCTGTGCAGCTGCCGGTCTGTGTGTGCAGACGTTGGAGATGGGAGATAGTTCTGACGAAGGGCAACAGCAATAGAAAAGGCCGCTAGGTCACATCCTTCCAAGCAGAACTTAGCACTGGGGATAACAAATAATTATAGGAGAATATCACAGGATACAATAACTTAGGATAAAGATACTCTCTTTGTAATATTGCAGTCAGTTTGTTCAAGGGCTGACTGGCTGCGCGAGAGCTTGGGTGTAGGCCAGGCGTCTAGGCAGTCTGGTTATCATGGAGGTCACCAGGCTCCTGATTCTCATCAATGCTCTGTCAGCCTTGTAACACTAAGATGAGGTGCTCTGAGCGCTGCTGAAGGAAGTGCCTCTTTCCAGAAGGCTTGGAGGTTGATCAGGAGACAAATTGTATATAATATTTTCATTAATTATCTTGGCATAAGAGAGTGGGTATGTGCTAATAAATTTTGTGAGGACACTCTGTGGGAGGTACTGTCAAATAGAGGAGGACTGGAAATGAGGGAAGAATTGGAATGTATTAAAGGTCGCAGTAGTAGAAGTGGGATGAAATCCTTGGTTTTGTATGTGAAGCAGAGAGTTTCTCTTGTGAGCATGTTGCTCATCAGTCTGTGGAGGAGAAAGTCCTGGCTTTGGTAGTTAATTACAGAATGGCTGTAAGTGTGAAAAAGACAAATTCCATACTGTCTGAAAAGGCGTATCT
Organism: Falco cherrug; assembly: GCF_023634085.1. Classification (NCBI taxonomy): domain Eukaryota; kingdom Metazoa; phylum Chordata; class Aves; order Falconiformes; family Falconidae; genus Falco; species Falco cherrug. Next base: position 71,173,957 of record NC_073697.1, read on the forward strand.
AATAAACACAGAGAAGCGTAGAGCTGATTTTTGTCAGTGTGTAGTTCAAAGCCCTGGTGATCTTGTCTGAAATAATACATGTATTTCTGATTGTTTGTATTAAAGATAACATTAAACAGAAACAGGTATAGAGAAAATACTCTTAAGGATGAAGGATGCAAAAGGGGTGTAACGGGGCCAACTGAAAACAGAAGGTTTGAGGGGAGAAAGCTGGATGGAAGATGACCTATTTTCTTTAGAAGTCAGTGTTGGTACAAGAATTGATGGTCACCTATTAATAAAGATAAGAAGTTAGCTGAGAGTTATAAGGCAAGTTCCTCATCCTCATAGCAAAAATATTCTTGAAGGATTCCGCTGGAATTATAGAGGACAAAGAATGAATGCACTTGAAATTGAACCTTCCTTTTTTTCTTTTTTTTTTTTTTAAAGGATTCATAAGCAGAATTATCAGGATGTGAGGACCGTGGGCTTTGACCCCCTTCAATTCTATATTACAGCTCCTCTCAAAATCGTAATTGAGTGTTAGTGTGTAACAATGTCTTGACTGACTAAAGGTGGGGGATTTTTTCTATTTATTTTTAAATATTTAATCTTTATATGTCTTTATGGCTTGAACTGGTACTGCTGTAGGGAAAAGCATCTGAGTTCTTGCAAGACTTATAGATTGTCAACTGAACTGTTCTCAGTGCACAAATGAATTCTTCCTATAGTATGGTGTCACTGGAAGGTCTTTAGGGTTTGGGTTTTTTTTCCTCTGAGGGCTTCAGAAAGCAATCTTAGGACAGTAGCAGTAGCTGCCACATGTTGGCTTTTTGTATTAACACATGAGCCAGAGCTCTAGTTTGTGGTTTCTTTTAAGATCTCGTGTTGCAGTGTAAAAATGGAAGTGTATTCAGATTCTGAAAAAATAAATTAAAAAGTATCTTTAAAGTAGCTCTAAAACAGCTCTAGCATAGGGTGAGGAAAGGACCTATTGGAGAATAAAAACAAATCTTGAAAACAAAGAAAACTTGCTTCAGTAGCTTGAAAATTTAGAAGCACAAGTCTGTTCTTGTAAATACTTCCAGTTGTAGGTGCTGGTGGGAGTAAGTGCTTCTGCCTGATTTACAGGGGTTCACTGGACACAGAGAAGAACTAAGATGACAAACAGAAGAGTCAAAGCGCTATCTATTTCAATAAATAGTGTTTCCTTTTCAAAACGCTGCTGGCTTACTTAGAGGTTTGGAATTTTATTGTATTGTAAATTGTAGTTTAAGCCATTGGAGGTATTACAGCAGAAGTCCAAAAGGAACGCTGTCGGATTTGCAACATAAAGGCTGTAAAGATCAGACCAGACATCTCTCAGCTGGACTTAATCGCTGCAGTACAGCAATGGTACAGGCGACAGGGACATTAACTTACAGTATCTGGGATAACTTTAGCCATATAGAGTCATCTTTAGGCTTCATTGTTTCATTTCAATTTCGCTTGTGTAGTACAAAAACTAGGGAGCCCCCACTAATGCTGTTAAAATTAGAGCATAGCCAAGGAACACACCCATGCCTGAACCTGTAATTGTAAGAACTGAGATTTAAAGTCAGATAGCCCCCAGAAAGGACACAAGCACACAAACTTAAGTGTGATTTTTGTAGTTCCTCTGCTGTTCGTGGAAGCTTGCTGCCTGCCCAGGCCTCACCCCCTGACAGAGCCAGCAGTGTAGGCTGTTTGTCAATGCCACCCAGATGTTCTACAGCTGGCTTTACATTAGGTTTATATCAGTATATGAGCTCCTGTGTTGAAACCCTGGCTTATGATTTTGCTAAATTGCTAATTACGTAGTTCAGCACATGAAGTCACTAGGGTCTGTGGTTGAATTCATCATATACTGAATGTTGTGTTTGGTTGGGGTATTTTTTCTTCTTGAGAGTTTGCATTAGCCTTGTGTATCTCAAATTGATACGCAGAGTTGATAGGTATTTAACAGGAATCCAGCTCCTGTGAAAAGATTGTTATGATCTTGAAGCCCCCCTGTGCCGCCTGGTGCTGCATGCCTTGGAAGAACCCCTGGGGAAAGTAAGCAGCTCTGTGTTTGAATCGTGTTGTGAGAGAGAAAGAGTGCAAGGCTTCAGCATGGAGCCATATGTTGGAGCAGGAGAAACCAGAACATTGCCCTTTGAAAGTCTCTGCAGTCTGTCCTTTGCACTACATGTGGCAAGATTCCTGGGGAGAAAGGAGGTGATACTGTGGTCTCTAGTTGAAGATGATGATAACACACAGAAGGTTGAATTCTGGTAGTGAATACTTTGCAACCTTAAAGTGTTCTTTTAACTCTTTTACCATGTCTACAATTTAGTACTGTGGTTTGGTTTCATGTAGACAAGCACAGGATTTTTTTTATTTGATTTTAATGAGGTAAAAAAAAAAACACACCACCAAGTTCTATAACTTCAAATGGAAGGGGGAAAGCTAATATTAAAAGATGAGGTCAATTGCATTTTTTTATTTACTGTTGTATCAGTTGGCAATACGTATCTTGTGAAGGAATAGTAGTGCATTGTCAGCAGAAAAGCAGAGCAGCCTGAACATCTTAAGTCACCAATATTTGGCACCTGTGACATGCCTGATTGGGCCAGATAACTGGAGTGGGAACTGCAAATTGAGCACATGGGTAGCAGTGCTGGCAGCCAGACCTCGGTCCCATCACTTAAGAATATAAAGTATGCTGGGAAGAGGAGGCTGGGCTGGGAGGACAGGAGACTCTGTTGGGAATGTCCATCTGTTCTCCCTGCTGATGAGGTTACATGCCTGTGATTTCTTGGCTGGGAAAACTTGAGTAAATAAATTTTTAAAAAAAGCTTCTGTGACTAATAATAACAGCTTGTGCCAGAAAAGGATACTATCAATTTGGGAATTTAAAAAAAAAAAAAAAAAAAAAAAAAGTCTTTCCTGTGGATCATTCAATATCAGTGTGAAATTATTTTTGCTTTTTCCCATTAAGATCTTTTAACACTTTGTTCTTTGTTATCTTATTCAAACCAGTAATTGCATGTTTTGGATCTGATAGTGCACTTGTTCTTACAGCTACTCTTCCCATGTGGGAAGTGCAGTGCTATTAACATAACCTCCTGCTGAGGATATAAACCTTGCTATTACATGTTGGAGGACTGAATTGTAGGGAGCTGATTTGAAGGAGATATAGATTCCTTTCTGCAAGTGTGCTGTGCTCCTTTTTTATTTTAGTACCACATGTCTGTCATGAACCAGAAAGTTGCAGTCGTCATAGCTGGAAAGGTAGTTAGCTTTCTGCAACCTGTGAAGTAATATATATGGAGTAGATTACAGTTCTGGTAGCTAATTTGTTAATTGAGTTTGGTAAGATGGAAAATAGAGGATAAATTCCATTATAGGATCGCTTCTTTTAATTAACAGTAATTACTTTTAGCTAAGAGTAGTAAGAAGATGGACACTGATATTTCTAAAGCATTTTCATTAGTTTTATAAGGTTTCCAAAGTCATTGCATGTTTCTAGACTCTGTCTGAAAGTTAATGAAAACAGATTTAAGTTATTTTCTCCTTTTGTGACTCTCAGCATCATAAGGTCACAGAGATATTTTTTTTTTTTTCCCTGCTAATATCAGGGTAGAAGAAATGTTTTCTTTGGTACTTAAACTTTCCTTGTTGCTTATGGTGGCCTGTCTAGTCATCAGTTTTGGAGTCATGAGGCAATATGCTGTCTGTTGTGACCTTTTGTTGAATCTTCTAGTTTTTGTTTTGGAAAGCCAGTATAGCCTGCCCAGCCCTCTTTGAGTCCACCCAGAAGTGATTTGTTCTGTGAAGACAGGTACCAAGTCTTGGAAGTGAACAAGGAACTGCTGAAATTTCTTTACCCTTCTGCAGAATTATAGTTAGGGATTATCATCAAGTGAGAAATAGGTCTTTTTATTTATAGTTCTTTCATTTTTTCTTCTTCAATATCAAGAGTTTAGTACATACTAATCTGTGTTGTTTAAGTGTCTTTATTTTTGGCATGATCCTTATGATTGAGAGCTGTCAATATCTGTTGCATCTGGTGACTGTTTCCTGAGGAAATATATAAGGAATACTCTTGAAGAATAAACTCTGCTTCAGCATACCATACAGCCATTTTACTTGTATATAAGTACAAAGAAATCAATGCCTCCAGAAACATGTGGAAGCATTTAATTATGAGAACCATTTGTTATCGTTATTTCACATGCTGTTAAGGAAAATAGCAAGGAAAAAAAAAAAAGCCAAAACCATCCTAGGAAACAAAAAGCTTTTTAGATGTGTTTTGTGGCTGATGTTTCATGCTTGTTAACTCCCAAGATTTGGTTTCAAACCCCTTTCTAATAGGGATGCTAATGGATTCTTTTCCATCTTACAGAATCTTAAGAGATTTCTGTGCGAGAGCAATGTGGGCTGCAAAGGGCAACTTACCTTTCGGTAACACTGTCCAGACTTGGATAAAGCTGGTGTTACTGGGTTAGTATTTCATAAGACAAAGGGAACAATTCTTCTCCAGGCTTTGCTTATATGCTTGTTCAGTGCTTGTCAGTTTACTGACAGTCTGCTCTGGAACATGTGGTTAAACTTGTTTGTTCTTTAAAAGCCAAAGTATTGGTAGGAATGAAACTAAAACATCTCCCCCTCATCAAACACTCCAGCAAGGTGCCTCCTTCAGCATGGCCCTCCTCACCTGCTGTATGAAGGCTTGCACCTAGAAACCTGCTTCTGCCTACCTGCAAGTAGCAGTGATATGCTATAGAGAAACCAGAAGTAATTTGCTAAACAGATTAGCATGGACACCTGCATTAGCTTGATTTCAGAGCCTGGAGCTTCATGTGGGCTAATCTACCTTTTTTTTTCAGGAAATTTCCCTATTCCTGCAGGTCAGCTGCTGTTAAACTCCAATATGGCTTGGATGTCCATCCATGGGCTAGAGTGTCTGAGGCACAATGGCCAGAGAAAAGGAGATTTGAGGAGGAGGAGGGTACTTCCTATGAACTCTGAATTTAGTTTTACAGTCTCCTGGTCAGTCTTTGGTTTGTAACAGCTCATCTTGGTTAAGGCCTTAACCCATGTACTTAAGCCTGTATGGATTATGCCACTGATGATGGTGAGGCTTTACTTTATGAAAATAAAGTTTTACCTTATGGGTCTTTCATTTCCTTTATTTCAAATCTGTAGATGTTTCTTATAGCGTCTCAGGTCCTTTTGGGAGTTTTAGTCGTCCCCTGTGTAATCATAAAATAATATTGCTGTTCTAAAGTTAGCATATTGTGCTACGCAGTAGATTTTGAGCTGTGGACTTGCTCTCTAACCAAAAGTTGACTTAAGTGACCATCGGTTTGGATTTGGTGGATTGTAGTCTTCATTTTGTTGTCTTTTGCTGTCACCCTGCCAAAGGTAAACCCTTGAGATGAGCAGGTGACGTGAAGGATAAAGATCTAATGACACTTGTTGGGAATCAGTTTAAAATTAGGCTGTACTCTGGATGTATTCCTTGATTTTTGTTGATGCCCAGACAGCTTGAAAATAGGTTTTGGTTAGATTTTGTGATTGCTGGTTTACATGGTTTCTTTTCAACTGGGAATGCTATAAATACATTTCAAATAATGTCTTCCCATGCCTGTAGTATTAACATCAGGCGCACCCTGTCTATACTAAATACATCAGGAACTCTTTCCCGCGAAGATGCAGAGAAACAGAATTACGTCTGAATGGCAAAATCAAATGAAGCTGAATTGAGAAGGAGAGAGAAAGAACTGGCATGAGTTTTCTCAGGTGAGGGGTGAGCATATTGTATGGTAGGCTGTAAAACTGCTTAATTTAGTAATTAATGTAACTGTGGCTACCCAACGTAGCACAGTGTCTACCCCTGCACTCTATTGACCCTCTCCTTTACAGTCCTTAAAAATGAATGTGAAGTTTCACTAGCAGATACTGGGTTTTTTTGTAGAACAGTTACCTAAGGTTTGACAGCAGTTCTGCATTGAGTACTGTGCACTAAGAAACTAATGACACACAATCTTTCTAAAGTAGTATTCTTTTTTTATTTTATATATATATATATTTCTTTATTTTTACAAAAAACAAGGGAGATGCAAATAGTTCCTGGGAAGGAATACCACCTCCTGTAAGCCACCAGCTGTTCTTCTAGTGGTACTTGAACGTACTGCCCATCCATTCTGGTCCTTTCTCAGCCTGGTAGCATGAGGCAGGATGACCTGGCTCCACAGTGTAGTGCCGTCATTAATGTATCACCTGTGATGCTAACTTTGCAGAAGCAGGCTGCAGTGTAAGTCCAGTGAAATTGGGATGATGCCTTCATGATAGACTCATAGAATCATTTAGATTGGAAAAAGCCCTTGAGATCATCAGGTCCAACTGTTAGCCCAGGACTGCCAAGTCCATCACTAAACCATGTCCCTAAGCACCGCATCTACGTGTTTTTTTAAACACCTCCAGGGAGGGTGATTTCACCACCTCATGACAATGAGGCCTTCATGCAGACTCTGACTCAGGACACTCGATTCATACCAGATCAGAGTCCAAGCTGATGCAGCTGGTCTTGATAGGTAAAGTATGAAAACTGGAGGACCACAGTAGGGTTTAAAGGCTTGGAGAGATGATTAAACTTTAATGATGATGTATAGCCTCATATGTGGTTTTTTGTGTTGTGAAGCTACTATTTTCTGATTTTTTCCCAATTGTTTTCAATGGAAACAATGATATGCTTCTCCTTTGCTTTTTCTGTTGAAATAAACTTCTCTAATAATATGAAGAAAGTGATGAGGGAGAATTATTTTATCTGGGAGGCAGAATCTCTATATGACTCATGCTTATGGGTAACATTAGACTAATGATTATAGGGGACGTTTTCTGTAAAAAATGCATTGAACTAAGCATGAAACTTGATTTGAACTTTGAATATTCACTAGTTTTGTTTACTCATTCCTTTCTGAATGGCAGATTTTTTTTCTGGCTTAAATCATTAAAAAATAAAGTCTGCAAGTGGATTTTTAGATGATGGCTGTTGTCTCAGAATTCTCTTCAGGAATTCATTTTTTTCATATCTGCACTTCATTTATTCTTGGTCTGTCACTTAAGTATGGGCCTGTTCCTGCCTTGAGACTGAGAATTGATTTTGGGTGTCCCGGGTTTTGATGCAGTCCAAGTTTCATGACAAACAGGGGCCTTGAAAGCCGTGCTCCTTTCCTTCCCTCCTGCTGTAGCTCTGCCATCTTTGTCCTGAAGTATTGAAAAATAGGGTGAAACAAAGCACAAGAGAAAGAGCAGAGTAAAAGTTGGAATTAAAAAAAAGTTGTAAGGCATGTATTTAGAGCCATTTTAACAGTGTGCCTGTACTTTATTTCACAAATATATCAGTACTTTTGCATTATCATATTTTTTTCCTTAGTGTTGCTCTTCCGATAATGTCTTCTGTAATGTAGCAAAGCCTGCATCTGCTACATTGAACCCCTCACTGTCTCCATTCCTAAACAGGCAGGTCAACAACAGACAGCTAAACTGTATGATTAAACCAATATATTTTCATTTGTATTTAGGCAGCCCTTTTCCTCCTGTAATTGTTACCTTAAGTAGCAGAAGGAAACCTTTTTGATTGTGTTATTTTATATGTGTTTTGCTCGGGATACATATGGCCTTGGAAGAAAAACACAGTCTTCTCCCCCCACCCACCCCTCCTGAACACAGAAAATTACCATTCTTTGTGCAGAATGATCACTCTGTTCGTGACAGAAGTTTGGGGGACTTGTAAAGTGACCTCCTGTAGCTCGTAAGGTGCTCCTCTTGCACCGTGTGCTTTCCTCTCTTCTCCCACCACTTATACCATTGCTCCAGTTTGAGGGATGTATTCTTCAGCAATTCCAATATGTAGATTTTTAGTTTCTAGAGATATACTGAATTAACATGCATTTTAAAAACCAAGAGGCACTCTTGTATGAAATAGCATTTCATACAAGAAAAAAAACAGAAAGCTAACAAAATTACTTCATCCTGGTTAGCAACTCAAAAACTTCATCAGCCAATAAAGAATATTAGAATACTGTACGGAAGAATGATGAAAAACTTAAGTGAGGCTACGGGGAATAGAAATGGCCTTTTAAGTTACCCAATACACTCTTTTACTGTTGCAATTTACAAGACAGAAATATTTCCTGATTTCCCAGCAGACTAAAGTAGCTGAAGGGCCTGCTGCTGATTCTTCTGCTAAATTTTTGATTCAACAGAAAGCCAGAGTTTTGCAGCTAGCACTTGCTTGCGTTGTCACTAAATGAGTTTTAAATGTTGCAGTCTGTTTCCTGCTCTAATAATGATTTATATATTTCTAGTTAATGAGCCTAGATCATTAAAGCATCCATGTTCAAGGGCTGCCTTGAAAAGCCCAACAGTCCTGCAGTCCACTGAAACATTATCTTCAGTGATAGTTCTCTAATCTTTTACTTAAAAAGGAACTTCCCAGAAATACTGTTCTTGTAGGTGGCAAATAAAAACCTCTGATGAGGCAGAATCTCAATCTGAATAAGTCTTTTAGGCTAGTCGGGTACAAAATAATCCCATAAATCATTAATATGAATGATCTACAGAAAGAAGAAAGAGTTAGTCCAGTTCTTAATGACTATATCTTGTAATGCCTCTTTAGTCATGTGGGACTTGACATTTTACAACATCATCTTCTGTGCTTGAAAAGACACCATAATTAAAGGCAAGTAAGATAATCATATTGCTAACTCCAGTACAAAACTCACCCAGAAAACAAGCAGTAAGTGTTTATTTGGGTATTTTTTTCTCTTTTGCAAAAATTTCTGGAGGTGTGTTTTACTGAAGAGACAATAGTTAATGACTGTGAGTCAGTTTGTAAGTGGATAAAGATTTTATTGTGAAGGGACTGCTTAATGCTAATAAGTTTCTTGGGTATGAGCTGCCCACCAATTTCTTTAAATGGCAAAAACTATGTTCTTTAGTTGAGATGATTTTATATGAGATAACTATTTGTATTCAGTTATATACAACAAGCCAGCCAAGGCTTGAGGCAAGGAGTACAGCGAATATTAAGAATCATTGATCCCATGAAATCACATCTCATCCTTATCATTTACCCATGCTAGTCATGGCTCACTAAGAATATAATATTTAAACAGTTTGTTTTTAGCAGAGATACGAATACCATTAGTGGAACTCAATTGTACCTGTTTTCACAGGGGAAAAAAAGTGAAAACTTCTGCAAGATTTGTACCTGGTGCAGGAGCCTTGCTAGACTGCAGAAGTCTGTTGAGGCTTTGTTCTTTCAGTTGTGTTACTGCTGCTGTTTGGTTTGTAAGTGTAGATCAATGAGAGGGGCTCAAAGAAAGTCCTGAGTCCTTCCCCATTGCAGCTCAGGAGCAGAAGCTGCTCCTTGCTCAGCTTCGGAGGGACGGACAGCTCAGACTCTGCCTGTGTTGGAGGAGGAACTTCTAGACCCTGTCCAGATCCTGGGATCCCCTGTCGCTGTGTGCTTGGTTTGTCAGTCCTTGGCGGAATAGGTGACAGTAACATTGTGCACAGCGGGTTTCTAATCCTTAGTCCTTTAAGAGAAATTGTCTGAACAGCTCCAGTGTTTTAGATCTCGTTTATGTGGTCCAGTTTCAGTGAGTTTCTTAAAGACTTTAATCAAAGCTGAACAGGTGTTTGAAATGAACCAAGGGGACTTTTTTCATGTATTTAGTTCTTAACTAGTCTTTTAGACTTTAATAATTCCTAAAAATGTACTGACATTAATGGAAGGTGACACTTCTTGTTCTTAGCAACAGTTGTAGAGATTAATTTTATCTTTTGTAGTCCTGATAAGATGCTATTCCAGAGAATGTATACTTATCTTCCATATAAGTATTTTCATACCTAACTGTCTTTTTGTATATAGATTTTTACTTTCTTTGGTGGAAAACCTCAAATATTTCCTAGCTTTACATGCATTATTTTGAGTTAAGAGAATTAATGTTTTTTGATGGTATTTTAGAATCGTGTGTTGTCCAAGACAGCATGAGAAAGGAAAAAAATGGGTTGAAAGCCTGTTCTTTTTAACTTGCATTTTTTCATAGCAGATTCATCAGCCCCACTTCCTGTGATGCACAGATATCCCTGCTTCTCTTGGACACCAAAAACACAGAGCCACAATCACTTTCTTTTGTGGGTGATGATCTTCTGAAACCTGATTACTTGTATGTTTTCTAAAGATAAGATCCTATCTGCACTGACTCATATTTTTAGTCACAACGATGTATGAAGCTTCTGTTCATTTGGCTCTTTTGGTCACATGCTTTTCAGCTTTCTAGCAAGCTGTTTATGGTAGATAGACCGATGTCAGTTGAAGGTCTTTAATCATTTTTCTTTATGAAGTTCAGTAACATTACAATTTCAAATTGAAATTGTATAGACACAAGAAAATCATTTAAGATTTTCAATGAAGGTTATAAAACTTTTCAGAGTCTATGAAAACTTTTGGGTGTAATAAATACAGGTTTACGATCCAAGAGGTATTTTTTTATTATTATTACTTGGCCAGATACAAGAGGCTAAAAAAGGAGAATGCCAAGCAATTTCTACAGTTTCAGTTAAGCACAGGCAAGCTTTAACAAACTTAAGAATACATTAGAATTTTATTATTTTCATGTCCCTGAAAGGTTTCTGCCTTGCAGTCGCTTCAAATAACTGTGTTATTGCAATCCAGAGGGACTAGCAAGCAGCCTGAGAAGTCACTGAAGTGAAAATAGTGCATTTTTTTCTTAGCACACATTTTTCATTTGACAGTAACGAATCCATGAGAGAACTGTTTGCCTTGAATTGCCAGGCTGCTGAGAGCTAAATTTGACCTATCAGTTATACTAACCAATACAAGGGAGAAGCAGCAGCAGCAGTAGTCTGTGCTTCATAAAGGAATCTGTAACAAGGGTAAAAGGTTTTTGTTTCATAAAATCAAGCAGCATGTTCTTGGGAGTAAGACCTCTTGCTTACTTGTAAGCAAGGAATAGAATAGCCAGAAATAGGCATAAAAGAAATAGTATAAATTCTGTAGTGAAAAAGTATCTTCAGTGTAGAAGATGGCAGGTTAGCTATTCTTCTCCTATAAAGGACCCAATTAGTTAAGATACTTACACATTATAGAAAATAAAGCAAATTAGACATTAATAAAGGAATAAATGAAATAGTAAGTAAAGGAAAGCTGAGTGGACCCAGTTTTTGTAGTGAAGGTCTGTTGAACTCAGGCTGGAGTTATGGTTTCTTGCCAGGTGCTAGGGCCCAAACTTTCTGGCTAACACCATGTGAATGGTGGTGGTAGCATCAGCTCTCTCAAAACAATAATTACTGATTTTTACTGATATTTTATCAAAACAATAATTACTGATTTTAATTAAAATTATGTAAAAGTCAAGCATCTGGAACTATCACTTGACCAATAAAAGCTTATAAACCCAGGGTAGATGCAGACAAAAACATCATTGCTTGAAAAAGCCAATGGAGTCTTGTGTGTTGGCTGTTTTTTTTACCAATGACAGCAAGAAAATTTGTCAAAGTGCTGGGTTTAGTGCATTTTCCCTGAATATGTGAGAAAGTTGACTCTTTTCTTTTGGCATTTGGTTTTTGATTTGTTTGTTTGGGGGTTTTGGTTTAGGTGGTTTTGGAGTGGTTGGGGTTTTTTCCTTTTCTTTTTCTCTTTGGTACTAATTTTTTGTTTTAATGAATTTAGTGAATGATGATTCAGTGGTTTAGTCAATGATTTCATTGTTCTAGTCAAGGATTATGGTCAGAGTGACTCCCGTATCTGCCTTGATAAGGGCCTGAGGTTTGGAGCACTTCCTTGGATTTTTGCTTGACTTTGACCAGAGATTTCACAGCTTACTTGAGGAAAAGCATGTGCTGCAGAGGTCAGCTCATCAGCAGCCTACATGGGATGAAACCTCACAGCCTGTAAAAGGTTGTAGAAAGTGACATATCTCTCTGAAATTTAGTGCTAATGAGGAGTCACAAACACCCCACAGACTAATAACACTCTAGATAGTTTAAAGTAGAAGATACTCTCTAGCTCTGGGCATTGCCGAGTGTTTCCTTTTGCCAAATAATTTTTCACCATAAATGTTTCCTCAGTCCTTGTTTTCTACAGCTGTGAGCTGTATTAAAAGCTGCAAAAAGTGCATGCTAAAGAATGGAGAAATGAGAAAAATAAATGCAATTGTTTTAATACCATGAACAGGATTTGTGTGTGTGTGTACAGGACAGAAGTAAACTGAACTATGGATGGATTTGGGGTTAGTATTGTAGTAGTTGTAGCTAGAAAGAACATTTTCTGGAACAAATTAAACTGATAATGTATTTGATCTTAGCCAAAAGTAGACAATGTTCTTTCTGAGATGAGTCATTCTGCAGAGCAAAGGAGTTAAAGAAGAAAGTTCTTCTGAAGGAAGGGCGTAACTTCTTCAGTTACTGCATGAGCATGGTGATGTTAAAAAATATCACTAGTACCCAACTCGCATAGAATAGAAACAGGGAAATGGTCATCTTTTGGTGCCCCAGTAAAGCTTTGTAACAAACGCCCTGTATGCTTTGACCCAGGATACTGTTACACACAATATTCAAAGGAGTATGTGCACTGTGGTCTAAAATAATGACAGGTCTGTTTAGCCCAGTGTGTTGTGGAAGCACAGCCGATACTAGCCCAGTAAGGTTCTCAACAGTAAGTGTCTCCTCCTAAAATAGATTTGTGTTTGTGCACTGGATTTAATAGTCATTTAGCAGTACTCTGCTCCTTAAACACATGATGTCGTACAGAGCTATAGTATTATGCTTGTGTCTAGTAGTAGTTCATATACCAACCTCCCAAGAAGAGCGAGCACAAGGGACATTGTTTCAGAAATGACTTCAGTTATTTAAAACAAAAGAAAGAAAATGATGGGGATTTTCTTGTCTGTCATATTTTTGATTTTTCTGTCATCTCATTATGAAAACTAACAGATGTAAAGAGATTAGACTTTCTCCCTGAACTAGGAGTTCTTCAAGTTTAGACTGTTTATACTGTCCCAACACTGGAAGAAGAGTATGAGTTACGGTGTTAATACAGACAAGTAAATCCAGAGAAAGAGGGTTCAATAGGTATTTCCCAGTCTTCTAAGAATAGCCAGGAAACTACTTGCAACCCAGATAAAATACTGATTTACTTATCAGATAGCTTTTTCTTAGTAAGTATGAATTCACAAAATGCACATTTAGGAGATTATCTACTTCATAGCAGTTTGGAAATCCCTGTGACAGAAGGTGTAACAACAGAAGACAAGGTTGCGTTAACTGAGTGGAGCGGAACCAAATTTGGCCTAAGAACTGTTTGAAGTCAATGCCAGTAGTTACCAAGTGAAGCTGTGTCTCTTCAGATCTGTGAAGTCAAGGACTACGTAAGCAGGAAGACAACGGACATTGCGTAGTAGAAATTTGGCCCAACAACATTCTGGTTTGAGTGTTACAGCCGTCAGCAGAGCAGTAGAGCGCAAAGCCAGCCACTTATCTTTACAGTCACATTAAGTGCAAAGCTTTATTTCATACTGGTGCAGCAGTCTTTCGGTACAGGCACACAGATATGGCTACTTTGCCATTCAGTAATGCACACCCACAGTTGCAGTACTGTGTTTTGGAAAAACCTGTATTTGAGGGGGTTTACACAATTTTTTGGTCAGGAACTTTGCATGGATTTGCATTAAAGGACGGTAATTGCTTCTTTGGGGGTGTGACACCGTTACCATCGTTACCATCCTGCTGATGGGATTTGCTGGGTTTATGTTTAGGGTTGGAATTGCTCTCAGAAAAAATCTGGTATCTGAGGGAATCAGTTGCTGGTCTCACCTGTTGTATTTTCAGGTAAAAGCACATCCTTATTAATGTTGTTGCTTTGAGAGGAAATGCAGTGTATTTGCAAATACTTCCTTTATTATACATGCTGCATTTAAATGGATGTACATTATATTTTAAACCAAAATTTTATAAGGTCACATTAAAAATATTTAATATTTGGATTATGTATATGTTGAGGATTATGGTATTCCATATTCTTTGAAACCAGATAATCCAGGAAGTGCTGTGGAAGAAGTAATCACTTAGCTCCCATCAGAATTAATGATCTCTGTAGCTAGATCCTCTGAACTTCCTGCAGATCTTGTCCTGAAATATAAAAAGCTGACTCAGGAGTTTATTTAATATCTGTACATACAAGTTTCTATTAAAATCCCCTATCTGTGAGAATATTTTTTTCTCATCTGGAACTGTAGCTGGGAGTGTTTTCAGACTTTGTATATTCTGATTGCATGATTTTGCTTTCGTATGATCTCTTTGGCGGAAGCCGATTCAAGCAATGGATGCCTTTATCCTGCAAGTGCAAAAAGTAAGGTGGGTGGAAATCCTTGGACAGAGATACTGAATTCACATACACTTAATTCACATATCAAGTTTAACCTAATCAAATGCCACTGAAATCCTGTTTGGCTGATTGGTAAGATATTAAATATTTATTTACCTCCCCTTGGAATGTTTGGTCTGTAATTATTTAAAATGTGTTTGATAACTCTGTAGTAGAAACCTGAAAGGATGTCATAATTGAGACTACTGACAGACTACAGACCAGAACAGTGCCATAAACGCCAATTCAGTATAGTAGATTCCCTGCCCCCCCCCCCCCCCCCTATTTTTTTCACCAGATACTCTCTTTGCAAGCTATTTTTTTATGGTGATCTGTTCTTCTTACCTCTGTTTCTGAATAGCAGTACTCTGTTACCTCCCAGAACAACCTGCTGCATGTGATGTGGTTGGTGGCTGTCGGCCAGAAGACTATTTCTTCCCTTGTCCCTCTTCTCCTCTAACTTTTTTTTTTCCCCTCCTCAGCCAGCCTTTGAGAAAACAATTCTCAATTGAGACTGATTAGCTTGCTTGAGGAGCCTGGGGCAGGAGCTAGCCCAAATCTGCCTGGGTGCCAACCCTAATGCTGCCCAGAGTCCTGTCTAAATTGCATACACTCCTGATATGCCTAATAGTAAAGAAGCATAATTAAG
Organism: Falco cherrug; assembly: GCF_023634085.1. NCBI lineage: Eukaryota > Metazoa > Chordata > Aves > Falconiformes > Falconidae > Falco > Falco cherrug. The sequence goes on from NC_073697.1 coordinate 71,189,043, forward strand.
ACTATTCTGTTCATCAGTGTGACTTCTTTGTGTTTATTTATATAATTGCTATGAAGCGATAGCAGTTTTTTTCTGGAACTAGAGGATCTCTAAGATCCTTTCCAAGCCAACCCATTCTGTGATTCGTGTTGATTTAGGATTGGGATATGAATATAACCACCTACTCAAGATCATGTTTAGGTATATGTTTTCAGCAAGAGGAGATTAATGTGGGCAAGTCCTCTTTGCACTGGCTCCCCTAACTAATTGTCAGATGATGTGTGGCACCAGGACATAAATTACTATGGAGAGCTTTTCTTAAGAGCACTTTCCTCAAAGGGTAATCATTTTTCACCAATAATTAGATTTGTGTAAGACTTTGGTTATGGTATTCAGATTCTATGATTTTAAAAAGTCATTTTACGTGGCTTGAGCTAGAACTAGGAAATTTGCACATTGTTTGCTTTTCTTAACCCTGTACCCATGTACTAGCACATGACCACCTGTAGTACAGAAAGGTTAGATTAAAATAGTAGCTCAAGCCTATTCAAGACATGGGTGCAAAAGTTGAGGTTGAAGCTCAGTAGGTCTGCACTGCTGGTTCTTTTTGTTGTTAAGCCCAAATGCTGAACTTCAAAGAACTTCTTTGAATTGGTTCCTTCCACTCAGGGTGCATACAAATTCCCATGTTGATATTACCAGGTGCTTAATTACAGCCCAGAAATTTGAGAAATAGTGTTTTTATTTGTTCTTAGTAGCTGTTTCTGGGAAATACAGAGTGCTATATATCCAAAGGTAATGAGCAAATGTATTTGTGTCAAGCAAATGTTTGTTTTCCACTGACAAGACAACTTGTTGTGGTTAAGGAAGGAAGATGCTTTTTGTCATAGAGTAATGCTTCTGATTCTTAATAAAACACTGAGTAGGGGTGGGATGCAGCAGAAAGCAGATCTGCGATGATATAAAATGATGAAACTGTGACAACAAATGTTATCCTCCAGTGAAAATGGAAAATATATAATACAAGCCAACATGAGCATCCAGTTTTTGTGGTTAGGTGTTTGGATGCTAGGCATTCATATACTGAAGCTCGACAAGCTAATGCTGCTACCCATAAAATCTTGTAAATTGTTGGGTGCTTGGAAGGTAATTGGATTGCAGTCTGTTAGGGTAATACTGCTCTAAAATTCTACAGTAAGAAGAGCAAACAAGGATACTATCCATCAAGCCCTTGTAAATACCCAGGGCTTCCTTGGGCTTTATATAACTATATCTGTGTAATACCAGTGCCTTTGTTTTAACTTTACTGGGGTTTGGATTTGTGCTGTTGAGAGAAATACTAACTGTAAAGAAACCTGATCCTGAGTTGAATTAAATCATCACACCTCCACACACACACCTCCAGCCTATCACATTAAATTGCAATGGGCTGGCTACAAACCACTTCTAATAGCAAATTGCTGACTCTGGAATAATGTTGTCTAACAAAAAACGATTAGCAGACTCTTCAACAAGATTAGTGAGAAGGATGAACAGTGTGTAATTCTAACAACGAACATGTATGTTATAGATGGATATTATAGTCCAATCTATGGAAATAGAAGGTATTCCCAGAATAAAACACAGCATGAATTTAATGCTTCTTTTTTGTACAAAGATGAGCATATTTGAGCTTTTCCTCTTCAGAAGCCCTTTTCCCATTTTGCCTTGTTTCATCTTCCCTAAATTTCATTTGGAGCATCATATGTAAAGCCAGGCTCTGCAGGACCTTCCTTTGTTATTGAAAAGGCTCTCTTCTTCTGGTGCATTGAACTGCATGGAGCAATGCGGGGATGTGTAGACAGGACTCTGGGCAGCATTAGGGTTGGCACCCAGGCAGATTTGGGCTAGCTCCTGCCCCAGGCTCCTCTCTGGCTGTCCTTGCCCTTCCACTGACTGAACTCGTGACCTTATAAATTTTTAAACTTCCCCAGGCCTTTGTTTTTTATCTGTAAAACTGAGGATAACAGAATTTCCCTATTGCTATAAATAAACTTGATCTAAGGATATGAGCTGGAAATCCAGACCTGTACACCAATGAAGCACTTTGCTCACGAGTAATCCTTCTGATGGGGTTATCTGTGGAATAAGCATTGCTCCCTGATACTGAGGGTGCATTAAGAGAAGATAATGATGGTGCATTTGCTTTTTCTATTTACTGCAGAGGATGATCAGGGGCTGTGCTGACCTTGGAGGGTGGCAGAGAAAGAGCCAGTTGTTTCTTTGATGTGTGTGGCAGTGAATGTTGTTTTACTCCCATCCCATTTTGTTTCTCTCCCTGTGACCTGATTCAGCATCTTCTGGTATATGTGATGAAAGCACCTTTCCCTGTTGATCTTGGAAAAATTCTGTAAATTATTCACCAGATCGTCCTGTTTCTACTACAATTCTGCTGCATTGCTTTGACTGGGAATTGAAAGTTTTCATTTGGCATCGCACTGCTATGTCACCCACTTATGCTCCTGAAAAATTCAGAAAGGGTAGGAGTGTGGAAGGAAGGGATTTTTCTCTGCAGTATAGGTTCTACAGTACTTGGTAGAGCCTGCTTACTAACATTCTGTTGCTTCTGGTATCTTTTATATATATGAAGGCATTCCTCTGCTGGCCAGGCTGTACCTGGGTTTTAATTTGTTTTGAGACACTGCAAATAATGTTGTGATACAAAAAGTAATTTTGTGGAGCTATTTTTAAAAACTTTGGGCTGAAGATATTTTTGTAGCCTTAACAAACATTTGGCTTGCTGCCACATGGTTTAGGGGTTTTTTTGCTTCCTCCTTCACCAGAGAATATTAATGACTGTTGTCCTGAAGGTCTTTTCTGATGTGATGTTCTCCCTTCCCCACTCTTTTTCACTCTACCTCTTCAAGTGTCATTAATTTGTTCTAGCCTTCAGGGGGTGGTGGGAGAACACTCACTCCCTTTACAAAGAGTAAGCGTGGGTTGATCTTTACAGACACTAGTGTTTCAAGTGCTGGCAGAGCAGAACACAGTATAGTGTGCTTGTGTGTTCACAGAAAACAGTTTTTCCCAAGATGCTGCTGCTTTTTTTTTCCTCAGTACAAGGAAGGAAAGTCAGCATCGAAACAACATTGTCAAACGTGGTGTTGATGGTCCATTTGCATTTTCCTTTGCTGTACCTGTGTGGTTAATAGTTTCTGGCTCTTTCTTTGGTGAAGCAGGCCTCTTTATGAAAATATGTAATTGCAGTTTTTTGTTAGTGCAAATTCAGTTTTGTAGTATAAACTCATCAATTTGCATGCAGTGACTGAAAGGAAACGATAGATGAAAGCCTAGTATAATCATGTTAGATAACCAGATATGAATATGAATGAGATCTTGCTTCTTTTGGAAATACAGAGCTGTGTTCAATACTCTTAATATAACAAACATTCATATGAAAGCCCATTATGTTGAGTCTAGTAGATGTTTTCTTAGGATGGTGAGTTACTTAGTGAGCTGTCTAAATGATTCTGACTTTATTTTGAGTAAGTAATAAAGTCTGGAAGTTGTGTAAACCATCTGACTTATACACAGAACTGCATGACTATAAAACAATGTCTGTAACTTAACCACTGAGTTTGTGTCTTAAGTTGTGCTTCAGCAAGCAGCTACAAATAAAACTTTTAGTGTTTCTTCTTTTATTTCATACTTCCTTCTTGTTCTCCAAAAAGTAAGGGAGAAAATCAATCTATCTTTAGCAAATAAAACAAAATACATATATGGAACAAAACTCTGGTGTTTCAAGCATTTCATACTGCTGTGGCGATATATAACGTTCCTCAAAAACACATACTCTTGGAAACAAAGCTCATTCAAATTCATATATTGTGTAATCAAAGACATGTGACTCTCATGTGACTTGTTAAATCTTGGGGAAAACAAGAGCCTTCTGGTCATTAGTTGAGCCCTTCAGGAGCAATGCGGTAGTTTTTCTTGAAGCACCTGAGAATTTCAGGCATATAGCTCTTGTAAGTGTTTTTGGTGTTTTTGCTTCTATTATCAGTTGGCCAAGGAAGCCCAATCTTTGACTCCTTAGCTACAGAAGTTTGTCTAACCAGTTTTGCTTTGCCTTTGTGTGTCCACTGTTGCTTGTAAGTATTCCTTCCTCACTTGTCTTCTTCATTCAGCCTTTGGTAATTTTTCATTGCTCCAAATTTCTTCCCTGGAGAAGTGGTTGGGACATACTTCTCACTGCGAGTATGCAGCCTCTTCACCGTCCTATCCTGTAGACCTGGACAAATGAGCATCCATAGTCAGCTCAGAAGTGCAGGTTTATGCGGTGTGCTCATCTGTTTGTCAGTAAGGCTTACTTTCTGGATGTCCTCGGAAAACAGTAAGCTCTTGGAAGTATTTGCTAGCTACTGGAATGGTAAGCAGCTAAACACTTCCTAAATGTTGCACAAAGCAAACCCCTTTGTGGCTCAAAGTCTGCATTCTGCAGTGTAACTCATAGGGTGTTTTTCTTCCTTAAATTTTGCAGTATTCCATGCTGCTTTGCTGAAGCACAATCTCTTGGACCTCAGTACAAAGACATCCCTAACTCAGTGAATGTAAAGAATGAGTTTTCAAGCGATGGATAATATTCCCTATGCAGTGTTAGTTTCTTCTTTAAAAGGTGTCTTCGCTTCATTATTTTTAATTGTCATACGTGTATGCGTTTGTAGATGTTACTTCTGAAGCTGATGATAGTGTTGTGTAGCTGCTCCTAATCCCTGGTGACATTTGAAGATGGGAATATAATCTTGTGATACATGGAATGGAAATTTATTGAAACATTAATGGTATTTTACTATCAGACTGTAATGCTAACACTAATTAAGTATATACAGGATAAATGAGAAAATAAGTGCAGCATATCCAAACTGTTTCAGATAGAATTTTTTTTGAATTTACAGTGTTTAATGTTCTATGACTATACATTTTGTTCTTAATATCCATCTGGAGTGGGAAACCACACAGAATAATCTCTAGACTGAGTTCGTGTAGCGAAGAGTGTTTAGTTATTTCAAGGAAGGTATCTGAAGAGCACTTTCAGACTTTTTATTTGTGCCAATAATCATTGCAATCTAACTTACTGTGCTGCTGCTTTGTCTTCTATAAATAAGCTGACAATACTACCGCTAAGCTTTGAGTTTCCTTCACTGCTAGTACAACTTGAACTTAATGGTTCCTGTTTCTATATTGCTTTTTCCTTTGACATAAAGCAGAGGGACATCCTCGCAATGAAGCCATCAGAAACATAATTTAATTTGTATTGGGATGACAGTTGCTAAAAACAAACAAACAAAAATTCTCCCTTCTCTCCCCAATGTCCAATTTTTATATTTTTTTTTTAAATAATATTTTCTGTACAGTTACATTGGGAAAGTTCTGCTGCTATAATGTAAGATGGTGTAGTGGATTGAAGTACTAATCATAACAAATAGGAAAAGCTGCTCAGAAATACGATTTCTCAGTAATTGCATGGGCAGTCCTCTCAACCTGAATCTTTTGGAGGGGCCTGTGTCTTCCCTGAAAACTTCAACAGAGATACATTTCTAAGGAGTCCACAACCAACCAGTGTTTCTTAAACTTTGATTGCCCTAATGAATTCTGTAGGAGATCAGTTTAAAACAGCTTAAAAATGTTCTTTACGTAGTGATCTGTGGAGTTGTGGAGCTTGCTGCCCTGAGCAGTTAGGTAAGGAGACACTGTTGACAGGCTCAGACAGACAAATCCATAGACAAGTTCAGTGCCTGAACTGTTCCCTGGAAACGGTAAGCCAGTGGAAACACTGTTTTATGTTGCCCAGCTGGCAATTTCAGGATATAAAGGCAGTTGAAAAGTACTGGATAAATTAAGCAGTCTTTTTAAGAAAAAAAATAATCCTGTCAGATTATTTAATTACCATAAATTGGTAAATGTAAAAAGGCCATGACTTGATGGCACTTTTGGGAAACCAATGACATAGCAAAATATGTGAAGTTCTAATAGAAGACATACCACCCTGTATTCCTCCTTTTGATAAATTTATTTTGTACAAATACAGCTGCTTTTAATGTCAATCCCACACACATACAAATGATGTTTTATATTCCCTGTGTTCATACTTTAAATCCATAAGTATATTGATCTTGGAGATCTTCATTAAGAATTTAATTTCCTGCTTCACTGTGCTGGGTTTTATTTTGTTGGTTTTTGATGGAAAAGTGTTCATCTCTCATTGAATGAACTGTAATACCAAATGCTCCAGTACCAAAAAAGGGCCTGCACAAGTATAAAAAAGGGCATTTTTGGCAAAACTAATTTTTTGTATATAATATATAATAAATATATAATATACATAATATAATATAATAATATAAATACAGATTCAAAGGTAATGCTTGTACAAGAGTAAACATGAATATAGAGTAGTGTACTTTCAGAATTTTTTTTCTGCAACATGACGGGGCAAGATAATGAACTTCAAAAAGAGCTTTGCAGAGGCAACATGGAGTGGACATAGTAGAACCTCTCCTGTGGGCTCTTGGTGGGACAGTACTGCAAAGCTCGCCCTTAGTGATGGGAAACAGCAAAGCAACATGAAAGTGCCAATTTGATTAACTGTATGTAGCGTTGTAGTCTTTCAGTAGGAATCTGAGATCTGACCATAGTAACCTAAAATCTCAATATTAACTCGAGTGCCTCCTTCCACTGCTTTTACCTACTGATTTTAAGCTTCTCTTTTGGAACTACTTTAATTGGCAAGGCTGGATTTGAGGGGCTTTTTAGCTGTGTCCTGCACCACCACCCCCCACCACCACCCTCTCTTCTTTTTTTTTCACCTGGATACATTTATGCATGTGTTGTCATGTATAAAAAGAGTAGGCTCCTGTGTGCAAAGTGCCTGGAGTATCCACTGAGTATCAATTCTCAAGTCCAGTTCAGAATTTTGCAAGTCATGGGATTGCTAAGCTCTGCACTTCTTATTTCTGTCCAGTGATTTGTGCTCTGTTGTTCTGACTTGTGACAAATTCATGGACATAGAGCTACTTGGAGAAAGCTCTCTAACCTTCTTGGTTCTCTGTAAAAGCCTCAATGTGTTTACCTGTTCACACATGTCCATGTAACAACAACAACAACAAAAGTCTTGTTTCTTTGTGCTTTAGTGAAAGAGCAGAAGTTAAATCCCTTTAAAATCTTTCAGTCTTGTTCAACTTCAGGTTTTTGCACTTGGAGCAAATGGGGGCGGGTGATAATTGGTAGAGCTGTACAGTTATATAACTAAAAGCTTTTTTGCTGGAAGTTAGGAGAGCAGATTGCTTGGCCATCAGTATGCGACATGTGTTTTTAATCTTCCCACAGTGTCCATGCAGAGGAGTACAGTCAAGCGGTGTGTATTAGTTTGGTAGATTAACGTGTTCAAATGAAAATGCTATCAAAAATTTCCTTTGGGGTACAAATATTTTTTAGAGAAATAAAAGTGGTGGTATACCATTGGAGGATTTAAATACTATTTGTTTTTCCTGATTAATAGCAGATATTCTTAGGAATTGTAAATGTTTATGGTTTTCAAATGAAGGTTGTAATCTAAAACTCTTGGGGTGGGGGAATGAACTAGGAAAAAGATTATACAATGTAACATAGTGGTGGTAAGAGTGCTATATGCTGGTTTATGGGGAAAAATACCCTGTTACTGTCACAGAACGCTCACCTAGCTGGTACTGGTGAATTGTGTCATCAGTTTCACATAAATATTCATGAGGGCAGTGACTGGGGTATCAGTAGTGTTTTTTCTGTACCCAGGGAGCAGTTGTTTGGTTGGTTTTGGTTTGGATGGGGATTCTTTTTATCTTTAGTTTTTGGATGGAATGACAATATTATATTGATCCTATTATTACTGTATACATTCAGAGAAAAGTGATACAAGTAAAATATATAATGTGACACTGGACTGAGATGAAAGACAATAATGTCTGAACACTGCATTGCGAGTTTGTTGAATCTGGTGTTACAGCTGTTCTATGTGGTCATTTTGTGTCCATGTGGCGATGTGACTTCAGCTTCTTCATGGTATGCCACAAACATGAGGTTTGTTTCTCTGTGATGGAACAAGAACATTGCATCAGAGAGAGCATCTGAAGTCTACTGAATTTAGTGTTAGCAGTTAATAAGAAGCTGGGCTGCTGTTGCAAGACAAGGTTGAACCCTTGGTTTATTCAGTTTTGTCATAATCACCCTTCTAGTTTGAAAATCAGGCATTTGTTTGGATCACTGAAGGGAGAACCATTCCAAACTGACCTCCGTAAGTCAGGGCTGTTAATGTTTTCTTTGTTAAGGATCATTTCCAGAAAAGGCATAGGCTTGGCCCTATACTGGGGGTGTGGAGCTCTCCTCCTCCCTTGGGTGGAGGAAACAAAGCAAGGCAAAACAATGCAGGTTTTGACACAGCACTGTTAGTTAAGCTTCCATGGGGTCCTCCACAAGCATTGCCTGCCTTCCTGCAGGAGCTTAAAATCACCCACCACGGAGTCTGCAATTTCACAAGGTAGCTGAGCCAACCTCTTAACTCTAAGGCACAGAAGGAGGCATCCCCACTTAGCCCCGGTGGCACACCACTTGCGCTCTGTCTGTCACGTTTATTGGGGCTGCTCTTTCTGGGGCAGCCACTTGTTAGAGTTACGTCATTGCAGTGAAGTGAAACAAATCATAATTATGTGAGGTTAAATAAAGCGGTAGAGGTTAAAGCATGAAAAGCCACTGTCCTCGTGTAGAAGACATGCTGTGGGAAAGGAAGCAGGCCATTTTTTCTATACAGAAACTAGAAGTCAGAAGTTTGTCAGTTTAACCAGTGGCATACACAAAACAGGCATGCTTTGCATTTTGTGGAAAGCCTTCCGGTGTTTGTCTGAGTTTAAGACTAGGAGAAATAGAGCAGCAATGTCAAATGAAAGAGTAACTATGCTTGTACATGTTCTTTTTTTCAGGACTACTTTGGTTTGTCTTACCACTGTTGCCAATGTTGTGTACTGCGCTGGGCAGTAGGAAGAATAGACAGATACCTATGAAGATAATTGTAGGTCAGATTTGTCTAATGGCTCTCCTATAATTAGTTGGTAGCCTTTTACACGCACATATATGGATGCATGTCATAGAAAAACAGCTACTGAGCAGCTGCCGGCTCTCACTGGTCGTTTAACTAGAGGATGATGTACAAAATTGTCATAATGTGTTTCTTATAAGACAGTGACTTCAGAATGTGTGTGCCTAAGATGATCTTTGCATGGTAAATCTGAATATTGCTGCTCTTCTCTTCTAGTTTGTGGAGACATCCATGGTCAGTTTTTTGACTTGATGAAACTGTTTGAAGTGGGAGGTTCTCCAGCCAACACGCGGTATCTCTTCCTGGGGGACTACGTGGACAGAGGGTACTTCAGCATTGAAGTAAGTATCTTCTGGTTTTGGCTGTGAAACTGCTTGCAGCCTATTGTGTGTATTTAGCATCATAATTTAACGAGTTCGGGAATACTGAAGCTCTTCACAGATACCAGTTGTGAGCAGAAGTAGTCCATGTTAATGTCACTATTGGTGTTTTCGCAAAGGTTGCTTGTTATCCAGCCAAATCCCACTGTATCCATGCTGGAAAGCTGATGGAGGATACACCTTGGTGCTGACTAGTGGCTGTCCAAATATAGCACGGAAGGCAGTCTGCAGTGTGCACAAGCTAAATAAACATGAGCTATTAGAAAAGACACGTAACAGAAAAACTGGATGAGCAACTCCGTTTAGTTTAACTTGTAGTTTTATTTAATCTGAGTCTCCTGGATGCAAAAATTTATGAAAATGGAAGCACTAGGTAGGGGATAAATGGGACAAAAAGCCAGCAGGTAACATGCTGTGCTGGAGAGGCTGATTGAGTTCCATGCAGGAGTAAGTGATCTCTGGCTTTTGATGCAGCACTTTAATCCACAGAGAATGTACAGGTGCCCTGCTGAAGGTGCTGAGACCTGGTGCAGACTCCAGTATCATGTTGTAGAATGTCGAGGTTAAGTGATAGCATCTTTAGCTTGTGAAAGAAACAGTGTCCTGTCCAACCTGCCTGTCTTTGACTAGAAACAAGTCAAATACCAAGCACAAATCTTTTGTTCCAGTGCTCATAAAACAAACTGGATTTTTTCTTCTATTCTGTGTTGCTGCTTGGTTTTGCAAACTGACAGATGATGTGCATGTTTATCAAATAAAACCTGACCTGCATTTATTCATGCAGATCATAGTTGATCTAGTCATGGAATGGCCAGTCAGAAGGCCTTGCAGCAGCTTTTGAGCTACAGGTTGACTCCTTTCTCTGAAAAGTTCAGACTTCAACTCCAAGTGAGGAGGGGAGAATACCCATTGTCTTTTAGAAGCAATATAGGTCCTACGATACACGGCTATGTGTCTGTGACTAGATAAGACGGCAGCACACGAGAACACATATACTGCTGTTTCGTTCTACATACCACATCTTAGCACACTGTTGCCATACTGATGTAAAATATGTGATCCCAAGGAGCTGAGTTATTTATAATGTGTTTGTAAAATGGATCAGTGCATTGTCTTGCCAGTGTTATATTTACAGTGTGAAAAGTTTCTTAAAAATAAGATTCCATACAACTACTTTTGCTTTATTAGTTCACGTTAAAACTTAATTTAAAATGTAAACAGAATCTTTTGGTACATTTTACAAATAGAAATATGCTATTCCAAGTGCAAATGCTCTAAACACTTAAGAATTGCGAGGTTCTTTTACCCACCTGCCAGACGTCAATGTAGTCAGGATTTAGTCTCATACTGAAGTCAGCACTTTGATCATGTTTATATTTTTGAGCCATGTGTGCCTACTTCCTTCCTTTTCTGATCCACAGTGAACTGTGAGCTGAATTATTGCTGTGGATTACCATGCTGGATCACTTGGGGAAGGTTGGGAATGTTGGGGGGTGGCTTCACAGGTTTAAACCTTTGTGCAGCTCAGTCTTGAACCACCATTTTTCAGTTGTGATAACCTAGTTCTGATCTCCTGTAGACTTTGAGTGACCCAAGTTGTATCTGGAAGAGGAGGGTTTTGTCTTCATTTCTATAGATGTTTTTAATATAAGAAATAGAACAAGTGGATTTGCTTCAGCTTTCAAGTGCTTATCTGACAGTTTGCCAAAATGTACTCCAGGGCTATTACCAATTAAAAACAACAGAAAGGCATATAACACAAAGTAAAATAGCTTATGGGTGGGGAATAAGCCCCTTAAAATTCCTCATTTAGCAACCTGCACTTACATATTTAGCAAATTATATTCTGAATTTAGCTTTTCTGTTCTGGAATGCTACTCTTCTACTGGAAGCAGTACTGGCTTCTGGCAGTACCAAGGAAATATCTGAGCTGTCACTTATATTGTTCCTTTTTGTATGTGATGTTCTCAGACCACTACTTTTTTGGTCAAATAACTAATTCTCCCCACCTGTCACCTTGATTAAAGAATGTCTTTGAAAGGAAAGGCGGGTTTCTGTTCTGTAAATTTATTTGGATGTAGAGCTATGCATTCAGGCATGAACTCAGAACAGTAAGTAGCGACAAGGAAAGGAAAATGGTGAAGAATGCAACTTGGCATGTTGGGGGGTGGGGGGGGTAGGGGGTGATTTTGGTGAAGAAGGGGCCCTGAGCATTTCTAGCAGGCACCAGCTCTTGTCTGTAGTTTGTGTTGGAGAAGTCATGGTAGTAAACAGTCCTAGCCTGATTTCAGTGTGTATTTCTACCATGTCAGTAACACAGTGATTTTTATTCCATCAGTCTGTTGGCTCCCCTTTCTGCTGTGTGTTGCAGAAGATTACTGCAGTTCTGGGGTCTTTCTGAAAGAATTAAGTAGGTAGTCCAAGGTACTAATGGCGAGTAATATAAGCTTTAAAAAAATCCCTTCAATTGCCATGTGATATCTAGCGTAAAAGTGACACCATTGAGCTTAGACCTAGCTGAGTTCTGGAAGTGGGCGAGATAATCCTTGTCTGTGGGCTGGAAAGCACTTGGGATTCTTCTGGATGAAAGGTACTATATAATGTAAGCTATTATCATTAAGAACAGAGGAAGAAATTGCATAAGGTAGGTGGAAGGCATTTGATAATGCAGAGAGGAAAAGGGAAAAGTATTTGCTTAAGAAATGACAGTCCTTGCCCCACAGAGCTTTTTGATCCGAGGGCTCCATCCTTCATGTATGTGCTCTGTTTTGTGCACTTGGTTTTACCAGTTAGCTCCACTGCTTGGGGCAGGGAAGGGGGGCGGTGGAGGCAGTGGTGGTATGTGTTTTGTGTCTTTAAAATTAGTTCTAAGCAAGGTGTCACAGGATGAGAGACTAATAAAGGAATTAAAACAGGTAAAACAAAGAATGTCAAAATTGTAGGCAGACTGAGGCAAGGTTTCTCAGCACAGACCAAATCTTTATTCTGTAGCTGCAGCCTCTTTTCCATTTGACCTTTCAGCAGAGCCCGAGCATTTCTTCACTTAGAATAAAAAATTTCTGCAAATTGCAGTATCTGATTCAACACACTTGTTTCCTTGGCTCCATAAGTGATAACATTTCCCTGATGTGCTTGTGCACCATTCCAGGGTGGAATGGAATGGAAACTCTGGAGTAGAAACTCCTCAGTACTCACTTTCACGTAAGTTTTGTGGTCATGGAGGAAAGAAACCCAAATGATCAAAACAGAGGGCTATTTTTAAAACCAAAGAATAGTTAGAGCATAAGTAATTCTACAGGAATGTACTGTAAGGAAGAATGACTAATCTCTACCTGAGTCTGAAAACTCTCTTTTGAAAGGCAGACATAAATGCCATGCGTTGTAGGGGATGGGGGTGGGGTATACACATATAGACTGCTTCTCATCACAGTCTTAGAAATATTGCAATCAGAGTAAATACTGACTAGAATGCATTAATAATATTATATAAGTGAATTGTTGGAATTACTTTCCTGCTCAGTCCCACATGAAAACATACAGGCTTACATGTCAGTTGAATATCATAAGGTTCATAGTGATAATTTTTAATAGAGCAGACAGTTAAGAAATAGTTAACGGAGAATTAAACCAATATTCAAAATGAATAATACTGGAGTTATGTTTTAAGGTTCAAAACATGCATGCATCTTCATTTCTCGAACACAAAGACCAAAATTCCAGACCAAGAAACTCTTCTTGGGATATTTCCAGCAAGAATAAAGTGAAGTGTTTGGAGTGAGTCTGGAATTTGATAATCGGACTTTGCATCAATTAAAAAAACATCTGGCACTTGAGATGCATCTGAACTTGGTAAACTGTTAGAAATTATTAACTGGTCTCTCCCAAGGAAAGAATTATGTATAAATAAATTCAAGTTAGTAAACTGTGGGTGAAGTTAATGCTAGTGAAGTCATGTGTTTATTACCTCTCAAATCTCCATGCACTTTCTAGGACTTTATTGGAAGAATAAACACCTTTTGGTTTCCTCCATTGCTCTAATGTGCTAAGGTTTCCCAATAAACAGCTTGATTTAAAATGTAAAAGTTTTGGCTGGCAGTAATAGTTCACCAGTGAAGTCAATTGTTTGTTTCACTTCTCTCAGTGTAAAAAAAATCTCTACACCTTAATTATCCTAAAATTTTCTTGCTGTTTTCTTTTATGTAACAATAGCAAATATGTTTCTCTGTAATAAGAGTTTGCTTCTTGTAAGATCTTATTTTTGCTGGGCAGTGCTCCTCGGAGCTGTGAATATTCAGTAAATCAGCAAATTCAGATTATTTCTATATGTATTAGATTCCCAGACTGGAACATCTGTTTGCACCAGGGCCATCCTCTCAGCTTGCCTGGTCCTGTGTCAGCTCTTCCCAAAGCGGGTCCCCAGCATGCCAAGAACCCCTTTTGGCTGCAGGGGTTAATGCAAGTGGGATAATGCCCTGGAGGTTGCTGGCACCGCTTAGCCCACACTGCTTCCATCTCTTTGTGGGACCCATTGTACCAGAAAAAAACTGAGACCAAGACATGAGGTCCAATGAGGAGAGCTAGGAGCCAGCACACAGATACCTGTTGAGAAAGTTCTAGCTATAAGAATTAGAGGAACATTTCAGAAAAAGAAAGAATCTTCCAGTCACTTTTTGGTTGAAAAAGAGGTCCTTCCTTCTTGGATATTTTAAGGTCCTTCCAAGGGCTGAAATGGGAGTGATGCAGTCTAGATATAATAAATACTAGAAAAGAGTACAAAGCAAGTAGCGGTGTTTTGCAGGTGATGTTTTAACAAAATCATCTGGGAGACTAGCTAGAAGAGAGTTAAAATAATTGAAGTCTAGAGATGCTAAAGGACCATGCAGATTTTAAAACAAGATTCCAAAGCAGCTTGGGAATATTCAACAGACATTCATAAAAAAAAAAAAAAACACAAAACATAAGTTCTTGAACAACATCTTAAAACAGCTGAGACCCAGACCATGAGGAATTAATTCACTGTTTCTCCATAAGAAGTCTATTTCCACAGCAGTAGCCTTTTTTAATTTTTAAATAGGCAACCTGTATGTGCATAAGCACTGGTCTTAGAAACACAAAAACCAGGTAAATAACAGCACATTGATAAACAAGCTGCAACAAAGACTTTAAGTTGTTCACTGAGGATCTGCTTGATGCAAGTGGCACTACCTTGTTGTCCCTGTTCTGCAGCAGAGCCTTAAGAGAAGTGATCATCTTTTATGCCCTGAAAGTTTGAAACAAAAAGAATGAAGTCCTTGTTGTAGTGAAGGCAATACAATTTTTCTTTATTTGTAGTAGTGTTCAAAGTTTTCTTTCCCTGTGATCAAGGGATGGTAGTTCAGAAACAGCAATAACTTGCATCTCTTGTGAGTATTTTGGTTACAGATCCTATGTATCTTTATTTGTCCCTGAAATAAAGCCCTAATAAATAGTCATACCAGTAGTGTGAATGCAATTACAATTTCCATTGAGGTGGTTATTCCATTTTTGTAAGCTGTACCTGTACAAGGTACTATGATGGTATAATTATTTCAATGCAGTGTTTATATTTAGGTGAGGTGTGTGTTACAAGTGAAGGAGCTATGCTAGTACACTGTTCCACAGAGCATCAGTACAGACCTTAGCAAAGCATGGCTCAAATGATGCTTCTGAGTATGAATTACCTTGCATTTATTCACACTTAATTTCATCTGCTGGGGGAGTGCCCAATGCCAACAGTCATTTGGAAGGAGAGTTCATCTTTTGTTACCCGTACGAAGCCACACAGCTAACAGAGGGAGCTGCATCTCTTTCTTCCTGGCACGATCAGTGCAAAAGCACCCAGAAGTGAGTGCACCGTGTTACAGATTTTGCTGTGGTTGCAATCCAGTGGCAACGGTAACCATTTTCCAAGGTTCCTTGTTTTGAGCACATAACTTAAGATGCATGCAAGAGGTCTGGGACTTTCAGTTTTCCATTTCAGGAGGTGTCAAACTGTTGAACTGTGCAAAGGCTGAAATTCAGCATGCAACAGTGGAGTTAAATCCTAAGTCTGTTTTGAAAATACATGCCTTTGGCTTACACTGTGCTTAATTGCACAGACCTTTTCTTTCCTGATGCTGAGGCTGCCAGAACCTCAGCAGGAAAACAGCTTGACTATGGAAGGTGGGAGGTGGGCAGATTACCTCTTTGTTACAAACTTAATATATCTGCTATTTCAACAGCTGAAAGACTACGCAAGTAAGCAGGGGTGCAGTGTGAAGGCTGGCATTTAAGAGATGTATTTATTTTTTTTTGGTAGTATGAAATGGGACAGGCCAAAAATACCTTAGAGATGTCCAGATTGCAAGGTTGCTGCTGTGTATGTTACACAGAACTACAGCAGAGCTGATGAGTAGTATATTTTTGATGAAAAAGTTGAAGGAAAAAAGAGAGCTTTTAAAATTTTGCTATTGGGAAGCAATATTACCAAGTAATTGAACATTGTAAGATCAGATTTTCACCAAAGGCAAATTATTGTAACTCTTTTGACTTCAGTAAGAATCATGATATGCAAAGCAGAGTTAGAAAAAAATACAATGTTTGCTCATGATATGTTGTTTTTGAACTTAAGGATTTTGTATGTAAATGACTAAGTTGAAAAGCCATGAAAAATAGTCACCCTGATATTTGCTGTTTAGTTTGCATGGGGAAGAAAAAATCTGCTAATTAGTTCTTGTTTACTGTTACAATGTTACATCACTGGACTACTGAACAGAAAAGGGAGAAAATTAAAGGAATTATCTAAACAAAATAAGCCTTTGATATGGTACAGCTGACAACACAAAATATGAATGGTAGGCTTACGTTACTTGAATACTGTCAGGGAAACACAGAACTTTCTGGACTGCATTGGTTCTCCTTTATCTTCTCAGTCTAGTTCAATGAGTCTAGAGGGGAAAAAAAAATAAATCTGTGATAAGGAAATTTAAAGAGATTACCTGTAAGTAAGTACCAAATGCCAAAAAGATAAAACTTCCAGCTTTCCTCATTTTTACTGCTTCCCAAATCTGGATGATATTTTGAGTACCAAAGTAGTCACTTCAGTGTTGCCAAAGCTTTATGAAAATGGAAAAGGTTAGTTATGAGGGAAGGTTAAACCACTTCTCTTTCCTTTCTCCCCTCTCTCCTTCTTTCTCCCCTCTCTCCTTCTTTCTCCCCTCTCTCCTTCTTTCTCCCCTCTCTCCTTCTTTCTCCCCTCTCTCCTTCTTTCTCCCCTCTCTCCTTCTTTCTCCCCTCTCTCCTTCTTTCTCCCCTCTCTCCTTCTTTCTCCCCTCTCTCCTTCTTTCTCCCCTCTCTCCTTCTTTCTCCCCTCTCTCCTTCTTTCTCCCCTCTCTCCTTCTTTCTCCCCTCTCTCCTTCTTTCTCCCCTCTCTCCTTCTTTCTCCCCTCTCTCCTTCTTTCTCCCCTCTCTCCTTCTTTCTCCCCTCTCTCCTTCTTTCTCCCCTCTCTCCTTCTTTCTCCCCTCTCTCCTTCTTTCTCCCCTCTCTCCTTCTCTTTTCTTTTTTTAGTAAAGCACTAATCATTGTGCTTTTCTAAATTATAAGATCCTTTGGCAAGATTAGAAGCTCTAATACACAACTTTAAAAGCTGGAGTTGTTCTTGCATGGATGGAGGTATCACTTTAAACTTACTGTCTCACAGCTTTTACATCAAATTTTTGCATTAGCCAGTAAGCTCTAAGAAGAAGAAAGTTCTGGGAGTTCTTGGAGGAATGAAGAAGTCATCTTCAAAGAGACGGAGGGTTGAGCTAGTGGTGTGGAGAAGTGCAGGCTTCCTTCCCCATTGAAGTGAAATCCTCAAACCCAAGTCTGCTGGAGTTTGTACAGAGAGAAGACATTCTCGAGGCTCACCCTTTGTGTTGTTTTGGGCCACAGCAGGTAATTCCTGTGACCTGACGCCATAATTTCATGCTGGCTTCCGTCAGCATGATCTACCTGGCGTTCTGATGTCTCTTCTCTCTTCCTGCAGTGGCAATAGTGCCTGGGAGGCAGAAGAGGTGGTGTGAGCTGGGAGGCCTTCCATCTGTTTCCAAGGGGGAGAATTAATTTTGCAGGTCCTGGAGGATGCTGCCTGTACTTTCTGCTCTTTTACCTGGCTCTAGACCCTCTGAATAGAAGAACAGAAATTACAGAGCGCAGGCAGAGCATCCAGGTGTTTATATGTAATAAATTCAAGACAAAGAGTAGTATAAACCCCCTGTTGCTATGTAATTATCTATGGATAGTGTGAGGCTTAGCACAAACATAAGTGTTGTATCCTTTTTCCTTTTTTTTATATGATGAGGACTGCATAGCAAATGAGGGAGCAGAAATCAAAACGTTGAGACATGATTAATGTAATTATGCTGTTTATCAAGACATTCTGAACTGTAGAAGAGAATTGATGCTGTACAAATACAGAGGCATTACACTGACAAAAATGCTGAATTTGCTCTTTAGTAGAAACTGGTTAGGAGTACATTCTGAGTTTCCAATCTATTGATTATTAAGGTAAATAAATAATTTTTGTCAATAGAAGGAAGGGGAGTGTTAGGAGGTAGCTGCAAATGAAAGTCTGGGGGGCAGGGGCATTGTGACCTTTTGTTTCTCGAGCAACAGTTCTGCAGTTTGTGGGTATTTAATGAAGGAAAGATTGGAATAGAAGTTGTTCAGACAGTTTTCTACCCCCAGTTTTTTGAGAGGCCATTGTGGTCTGTACAGTGTTATTGCAGATGGTGGTGCATCTCATGGGGTGAATGGGTCTTAGTTCCATCAGCTTCCTTGTAGCTGTGGGTTTGTCAGCCAGGTACCTGGGCAGGGTCATCCTGCACAAAGAATAAATCTTCCATTAAGTTTGCGAGTTTACTCATTTGCCAAGAGTCTTGTAATGCAGCATTGCTGTGTCAGTTTTGTTTTCAAAACAACTATTTTAATCCTGTGGTTTTGAGAGGTCTGAGCACAGATTAGCCTCTCCCAGGCTTCTCTTTTTTTATCTTTGAAAACATGTCTAGAAGAAATGTCATCTCAAATAGAAATCTGGAAAGATAAAAGGCTTTATAGAAGCTTTATAGTAACTTCATTTAATGCAAGAGCTTTGTGGGTTTTTTCTCCGTTGTTTGTACAGAAAAATGTTAAGTGAAAAATCAACAAGCATTCATTGAAAAACTGTGTAATACTGGAAGCTGAGGTATTTCCTGAAGTGTGAGTTAAATTGTTCTATGGCAATATTTCCTTAAGCCAGGAAACATGGATCTTCCGGTGAAATTGTTTCCACGGCAGATTTCTGCCTAACCTACCAGGTGGAGAGCGCGCACTTTGTTTTAAAGGTGTGCAGCAATTGCTTCTTGATAGCTGGGGCCCCTGAAGGCAGTACACCACTGAGCAGAGGTGTGAAACTTTATCAGAATATAGGATACTAGTTTCAGCCAGTGCAGGTTAAAGTGCAAAGAAATGTTTGCATGTAATGTATGAAGAGTGAAGCTAACACATTGCAAGTAAATGTTTCACACGGAATACTTTTTCTTCTGCTAGTATTTTTGGTGGAGCTGTACTTACGTGGTTGAATTACATCCTTAATTGTGAATTATATTTTTTTTCTTGTTTCTGATTTACAGTGTGTGCTGTACTTGTGGGCCTTGAAAATCCTTTACCCCAAAACACTGTTTTTACTTCGTGGGAATCATGAATGTAGACATTTAACAGAGTATTTCACATTTAAGCAAGAATGTAAGTCTGCCTTAATCTTTCTCCTCTTAACTCCCTTTTCAACAACTTGATTTGTTATTTTGTGAGTATTTGATGCTTGTTTAATTTGAAATGTACTTTTCTTCTTAACGATCATTAATGTCAAATTGTGATCATCATTCTCTGAGAAGGCAGTCACCTTGCAGAGGCTGGAGAGGGTCCTCAGTGGTGCAGAAAGGAAGGGGTTGGACCCTCCACAGTGGGTAGTGACCAACCACCTGTACAAACCCAGGGGTGTTGTCACTTGGTGCTGCAGGTATCAAGGCACTTCAGCTTGCCAGCCTGGCCTGCAAAGCAGCCCAGGGCTACTGTGCAGACACCTGAGCCTGGATGCTCTTGGTAAACCCATGTTGGCACTGCTTTTTGCAGTAGCTGCTGGTTTGCTGCCCCATGCAGCCGCCTAGCAATCAAACCCTGCCAGCACACCAGCTCAGGTATCTCTGACAGGACCCCGATCGCTTGAGGAGGAGGTGGCATCTCACTGGCTCTCCTGTACGGCAGGAGAAAAATGCAAAGGATTTTTATATTGTGTTGTTGGGTTTTTTCTTTAAGTATAGCATTTTCACATTTAACCTCTAATTAGGTTTAAACTTTGCAGTATGCCCTTTTTATAGGAATTCCTTTCTGTTTTGCAAGAAAGGATACAGGGACATGTAGAAGCTCATTAGATATAGACCTTCACTTGCGCAATGAAGCTTTGTTTGTTTCAGTGGCACTGTAATCTGAAGCTATTGCCATAAATCTGTGTTCCCCTTTTGGCGTAAGGGATAAAGGAAATATTAATTGGCTCCAAAGGCGTCATGGTTTACTGAGTTTAATATGCATATTGGTAAATTAACATTTCAGCCTCATTGTACCACCTCGTTCATTTCATAATGGCATTTCTGTAGATAATTACAAGAGACTGTGCTAAAGTTCTGATTACTTCATAGAGATTATATTGAGTGGTAATGTAGCAGAAGACAACCACTCAACAGACTTCTTAAGGTTTGCTATGTAGATTTCATGGCAGACTATAACAGTATATTAAATTGTTTATTTACATTTTCTTAGAAAATAGTAATAAATTTGGCAGAACTCTCACTAGTTTCACCTCAGAATCTGAAGAATTTTCCAGCAGCGAATAACAATAATCCGAAATAATTTTTTGCATGAGGCAAGCTTTGATACAGTCCTCAGATTGAGAAACTAAGTAGCATCCTAATTTCTTTTTTCCTCTTAAATATTGATGGCACTTTCTGATACCATCTTGATCTTTAAAAGGTAAAATCAAATATTCAGAACGTGTATATGATGCCTGCATGGATGCCTTCGACTGCCTTCCCTTGGCTGCTCTGATGAACCAACAATTCCTGTGTGTACACGGTGGCTTATCTCCAGAGATCAACACCTTAGATGACATCAGAAAAGTAAGTCTGAATGGTGTTCAGGCCTAATAAGTGAACCATTAATCACCAGCAACTACAACTTGAATCCTTTCTTACTGTTGTTCATTTGTGTGAGATGCTCATATGTCATTTTGACGTTCATGTTGACATTATCACCTTTTAAAGGTCTCTTTAAATGGAACATGAAAGGAATGGCTGCTATTAGTCTTATTTTATTGAGGTGAGGGAATCACCGGCATCCAGTAAAACAAAGTATTTATCATCTTCATGTTCTAAAAAAAGCCCAATAATCTGTAGGTATATAAGTATTTGGGAATGAATGAATAAATAGCATGAATTTCTTTCAAGTATTAATCTACTAGCACAATGTAAGCACACCATCTGAGGACTCCTTGTGCCTTGTTAGGCACTCTGCACTTCCTTGGAGAAGAGGTAAAAGTAGCTGTAGAAAAAACTCAGGATACTTAAAAGATATAATAAAAAATTACGGTATAATTGTAATTACTATAGTTAAAACAACATTATTATTTTAAAAAATGTCAAGAGCTTCGTTCTCTGTAGGTCCTGCCACATTTTTAATCGTACTGCATTTGAGTGCCTAGTAAATGAAGTGAAGCTTAGTAAATTGATGCTTGAGTGGTACTCTCGTGTTCTGAGAAGTTTCTTTAAAATCTCATGAAAGTTCAAAGAACAGTGTCAGATGTTTTCTTCACATAATCCAGTGTTGCTGCACGTTATGAAAGATTAATTTTTTTTCAGATCTTTTTTCAGTAAAAGAGATCTCAGTTGATATTTCTAAAAGCAGGTATTTAAACCATTCATTCTTAGTGTTCTCAGCAGAAGAGATTTTCTTGTTTCTTGCTTGCAGTTTGAAACCTGCAAACACGAATGTATACTTCTGAGCTTTAAAGTTACTAAAAGATAAATTATATTCTGAAGTTAATTTGTAGCCTACTAAGAAATTAATGCAGTTTTAAAAAGAAAAAAAAACCAACAACAAACTTGAGCCAGTAATTCCACATTTTGATTTAAAAGCAGTTAGATTAACTGCACTTTTAAAAATTATTGAATGTAAAGTTTTGTTTCTGAGGTAAGGGTTTGCTATCTCATTACATAAGTATTCTCTGCCTAAAAATTAGCTGGCTTTGCAAGAATGTTATGGCAGAATAAAAAGTTCTCAGATTCTAGATTAAGGTCATTAACATCTTCACACATACACACACCCTGCGAGCAGGTTTATTCATCTTGGTTCTGCATATTTATGAATTTTTATTTAATTTAAAGCTAATTTTAGTTACAAAAGCATTATTGTTAGAGGGCTGAAATAAGTTAAGTGTAGGTATGCCGTGAATATTTCATGACAAGGACACAAAAGTAAAATTGTAGAGGTCTCATCACAGCTTTTTAACTGAGTGTTGAAAGCATACAAACATTCTTTCTCTTGGAAATATTTTTTTGGGGAGGAGTAGGGAGCGTGGGGGGTATGAGTTGGGTATGCTACTAAATCATTACTTGATCTTTCTGGTCAGAGTAGAGAATGTTTTGTAGTGCAAGCCTGATTCATACACACGTCTTAACAAGGGGTGCTTTTATATTAAAGAATTTTTGCAAAGGAATGCTGATTTTTAATATTTCTGTATTTTGCATGCTTTGTCTTATTCGCAGTAAGATTCCATATAATTTGAATTTTTTAATACCAGTAGTCAGGCAGAAAGAGGAGGCTTTAGCTGCTTGATTAAGGTTAATGTTATGAGAGCAACAAGAATATCATGGCAAGATGCTGTAATGCAGAGATATTGTCTTGGTATTTAAATATGATTTTTTTGTGAAAATTTATTTAAATAAAAATGGGAACTTGCTTTGAAATAACTACAGTATTTTTTTCTTGAGGTGCCTCACGCACATAAATTGAGTGCCATGATGTTAAAAAAATTTACAAAATACAGAAATACCATCTTCTCTTTTGTCTACTGAAATGATTGCAAAATACAGTAGAAAAAAGGGGGGGGGGGGGAATTCCACATAAAAATTATATAGAATGGCAATCTACTGTATCTCTTCGTTTTTGGTTATATCTGTTTTTTCTCCTCTTTGTCGGTGTTAGCAAGGAGTGTTTTACTGTTACTCAAAATCGGTTGCTATAAAGCTGAGAGCGGCCCAAAACTGAAAAATAGATTGCTTTGGGTCTCTGTTTACCCACCCATGGGATGAAAAGGGCAACTTTGCTTCAGTGTTTCTTTGATACATGGTTGAAAGAAGTTAGTATTTCTTTGTCTCCTATTTTTCTTAGTTAGATCGATTCAAGGAACCACCTGCGTACGGACCTATGTGTGACATCCTGTGGTCAGACCCACTGGAGGACTTTGGAAATGAGAAGACTCAGGAACACTTTACTCACAACACAGTCAGGGGGTGCTCGTACTTCTACAGGTGAGTATTACGACTTTGAATGGGTTTCTGTACATGAACTTGTTCTGGTTTTGCGGTATATAAACATTTGCTTGAAGTTTGTGGCACTAGACAACTGGGCCTTTTTTTCTGCAGTCTTGCCTTGTTTTCAGGTAAATTCATGCTTGGTTTGTTTGTATCTTGCTTTCACCCACAACTGGGAAACCCTAAAATTATTTAATTTTATTCACCAAAGCCTGTGTGTTGTGTTTATGGCTGTTCTTGTAATTTAGGGAATTACTGTGATGCTTTTTAAAAGGGATAGGTAACTACATCTCTAGTTTGAAAATTAGAACTTAATTTTCGATGAAAGATGCCAGCATTGGAAAACGCACTACCGTATCACTCTGCAGGGTAAGTAAATATTGTGAATTCCCACACACGGGTACTTTTTTTCTCTCAGTTTTATCGAACTTTTGTTTTCGTTTGGGAATAGTTCTTCCCAAGGAGTTCAGGATTTGAACAGCGTTGGTGCCTGTAACATTCTTACAGAAACATATGATGACTTAAATGCTGCAAAGACATCACATTAATAATCTTCAAAATTATTGCTTTCTATGGACCTTTGTTATTAAAACATAACTGAGAATGTTCCTGGAAAACGTAATAGTAATGGGGATAGAAGGATATCTAAAACAAATGTAAATGTGACTATTTAAAGGAAACCTTCTTCTCCATTTCTGTTCTACTTCGTGGTAATTGTCCTTTGAGTGTAGGGGCTTTTTGTCTCTCTCTCTCTCTCTCTCTCTCTCTCTTAGTAAGGAGCCAGAAGACTCTCTCTCCTGCACATTAAAGGAGCGGATTTCCTTGCGTGCCAGGGGACATGTCCCTGGCCCCTCTTTAGCAATGCACAGGGAGACCAAAGCAAGCAACAAACTGTTCCCTTCTCCCAGTGGTGCCTGGGTGATGACTGCTGCCTTTCTCTGTTTCTAGTGGTAGGCAGCTTGGTTTGTAGACAGAGTCCTGTAGGCAGCAGGCAGAGGACACCCCATTAGGTGTGCTTGAAGTGGTGGAGAAGAACCTCCAAGCAGTACTTCCATTCCATCTTCCCCATAGGACGGGCCTGTGTTACCTCGTGAACAGTGGCGATGATTATGTTATACCCTCCTCTGACAGTGTGGCGGGTTTGAGGGATTTTGATTTTTTCTTGTTTGTTTGGGGTTTTTTTTATTGTTGCTGTTGTTGCGTATTTTGTTTGGTTGGGGTTTTTTTGTTGTTGTTACAAGGACACAAGAGTAACAAAACTGGCAGGGGAGGAGGTTAAATGGCAAAATGAGCAATGTATCCAGTGACATCTTAATTAAAAAAAAATACTTCTTGTTCGGAAGAAATGTGAAGATGCTATTGAAGTGTTAAGGGGTGGTTGAACCTTTTAGAGGGTGCGGTTCTGGTTCAGCCCATGCTAGTGACAAGCAAGTCTAAGTTTTCCCAACAAGCTCAGCAGAAGTGAGGAATCCAGCTCTTTCAGTTATCTTGGAAAATCTCACCTTGGACATAGCTGACCTGTAGCTGTTTAGTAACATGTCAGAAGTAAATCAATGGCTTCCACCAGTAACCAGGAGACAGGGCCGCTGGAATCAACCGCCTCCTTGTTGGTAACGTTAGTTAGGAAGGTAGCAGATGGTTTGACTTCTAGAAATTAGTTTTCCTAGTCCTTCTGTCAAGCCGTAATTGCTGCAGCGTGGGGCTGGACTGAGAAGGAAGCAGTTTGCAGTGCAGCCTGGGCTGCTGGCATGCACCTTGTGCAGGCCAGTCACACTGCCACCTTCGGATCAATAATGACTGGAAGGGACTCCATAAACATGCTCTGTCTCATTATGAAAGAAGGTGTTATGCTGCTGCAAACAATTGATCGGTGCATAAATGGGCTTATGACTCTGAGGGCTGAAATCATTCCTCCTCATCTCAGCAGCACCGAACGCCAGAGTGTGCCTGGGACTCCCAGGCACCGCAAACAGTGAGTAATAGCGGTTTTCCCTCGTAAACCTCTCTTACAAAAGTGAAAAACCTTGCAAACATGCCTTGCGCTTAGATACAGGGCTTACTGTACACTGGAAGAGCGCTTAGATTTTTGTTGGCTTTTTCCCCCCAGAGTTCTGTTTCTTAAAATTACCATAAAATTTCCTTAAAATATGTATCAGTTTTATCCTGAAAATATACCAGATCTAGTCTGTGTCCTGACTCATAATGAGAAAAGTGCGTGTTTCAGGAAAAAAGGAGGTATTTGGACGATACCTACTTGTCAGGTCATGCGTGAGGGACATGTAACTGCTTAATGATGCGAGCAGACGATGCTTGGAGTCACACTATCTGGGATTATATAAAGGCAAGTGTTCGTGTCTTCTTAATAGAAGTGCCTCGTTTCTCTGGAAGGTCGTTAATTGCTCACCTAATGATAATCCCTGGGGGAAAAAAAAAAATAAAAGGTATCCATTGGTATGCAACATCTAATTTTGCTTGCCTTTTCTGATTACTTCCTGAGAAAAGGAGTGAATTTCCCTAAGTTTGTAGCCAGCTACGTTTGTAAAGGAAGGACTGAATTATGCAGTCCTCCCTCAAGAATGTCTGTTGGGTGGATGGACTGTGTTTATTCTTCAGTGAATAAAATTTGTTTTGTTTCTTCAGTCATTTCCAGAAAGGGAAGTTAAAAGGTAGCAGTGGGCATTTTAAAGGAAGGTCAGGAAGATTTCAGACACACATGTGAGGCAGGAAAATTTCTAGATGATTCTGATTGCTTAATTGCAAGAAATAAAATGAAAGTCATTTATTACAGTTAACAGACATGTTCATTATAAAGGCACGTTTCAAATGTCTTTTCTGTGATTTAAACTTCCTACAACAAAATGCTATGAGGAAAATGACGGTTTTGTGGCTTTCTAACTGTGTACATACAACATATTAACAGGACTTCCCAGCTCAGAAATACATGAATTCATCTCCATTCAGCCAAAACTCATTTATGAAATGTTGAGCCATTTGTATAAGGTAAATACAAATGGGAAAGTAGAAAGATTGTAGCTTACAGTAGTCTGACCAGCATCTCAGTGCATTACCTTAGGTGGTTGCTCACGTATAGCCTATTGAATTTCAAACTGACTTGATTTTTCTTCAAGAAGTTTCCTTTTGTGTAAGACTTCTTGAAACTGTTATGGCTAGCGCTGTAAAATGTCAGATCTTGAAACCACAGGCCTAACCTGTCATTTAGAGATGTAAAGAACAGTCAGCTTAATTTTCAAGGGTGCTAGGAGTCACTGCTTAATGCAAGCCTCTTGCATGCAGCAGCATTTTGCCATGTGGATTGTCGAAATTTATGGATCCTTGAAAACAGCAATAGTATAATGCCACAGTGAAAAGTAACTCTGAAATTTAAGTAAATCTTGGAAATCTATTAATGTTCTCTGGACTTTAAAGTGAGCAAGGAGTGATAGTGATGAGATTTCCTTTCCTCTTCCTGAAATTTAAGGTTGTACATCCTTCATAGTCATGGTCATGTTGGTGCAATTTTATGAAAAAGTAGAAATAGCTGGGTGCTAGTTGTGAGTTGTTTTTTAATGAAGTGAAGCTTTTCTTTCATCCGTACCCAAAATAATGTCCTATTCAGGGAATCTTATGAACAAGAGAGGGAATTAATTTGTCCCTGAGTGGTGTTCCTCCCTCTCTTCCCCTGCCGATTTTCCAGCTGATCCAGCTGGTAAAGAAGTTTTCCTCTTTGTTTGTCAGACTATCTACTATTGCCTTGAATTTATTTATTGAATACTTAGTTGCACATAGCTGGCTGTACTGATCTTGCCAATGACTCTTTGCATTTATTTCGAGGACGAGTGGCAAAGTAACTCCCAGGCATTTCTATAAGAAACTTATCTGACTTAGCAAGATATCCTGCTACTTACAGTCTTGAGAATAGTTTTTTTCCAGTGATCAGAAAGCTTGAAGAAGTCAGCTGGACTTCTCTCTCTGAAAATAATATTAACTTAAGGATTAAGTTAAGCAATTGGGTTTAAGCAATTGTTAAGGTGTGGGGAAAAGTCTTTTCTTTATAAGCCACACTAGGACAGGGAATGTCATCATTCCCATAAGATTTACTGGATGGATGAAGAATTAAAATATTCTTTCATCACATTTGGACAAAGTTACTATGAGCATGCATGGTTCTAACTGTGAAAAATTGTGATTGGATCCACACCCAGCTTGTTTCATTTCCCTATTGTCAAAGCTCTGGTAAAGAACATCAGGAGTTTGGTTGCACCACTGAGTTAATTAGCAGTGTTTTATCATATGTAAAGTATATCAAGGGCTTCCTATCAGGAGTAAGCACATGTGCAAGCTTAACACTGACTTTCTGGGATCCTTTATGTGTATAAGGCTTGGTTAATTACTGACTGTTAACAAGAGCATGAGAGTGGCATGAGCCTGGCCAAAGTCAATGGATGGCCTCAGAAGCAGAGCAGATATTCAGAAGTTTTCTGCTGGCGTGGTGGTCCAGCCTTGGGTTTTCATAGTGAGTCTACTATCAGTTCTTAAGGAATGTTGAGTTTTATAAAGCTGTTTGGCTGTTGACTATGTTGTTACATTTTTCAAAAGCAAAGGCAGAATGGTTAGCAGTGGCAAAGAGTGACTAGTTTTGCAGACTTGTCAAGAAGTTCATTTGCCAGCCTTGGATAGCAGTGAAATGGTTCGGCTTTACAGATGTTCTGGGGCAGAATAATACTGCCAGCACATCATTTCAGCGGTTTACTTTTGTTAAGTTTGTGAGTATGCAAGGACTAGAGAAATATCTGCTAAAAGCTTTGGAAGATTGTACCATGTTTCACCTCAGGGTGAAGGCAGCGTTGTGTGAATGTTCTGGGGTTTTTTTTGCAGTAGCAGCATTTTAAACTACTCTTCCACTCTTCCTTCTTCCAGGCCAGAAGCTTTTTGCTGCCCTCACATTATCTGCATAGCTGTATTGGTAGAATTGCTCATGTGCTCCATCAGACCTGGGAATATATCCAAGCCTAAAGAATGACTCTGCAAAAAAGATAACATGTTTGTTCTAATCCCAATGCAGTTCTCTGCTCTGCTCTGCTTCTCAGTGCAGCTTTGCAGACAGCACAGCTAAGGGCAAGAAAAAGCACGTGGAAAGATATGTGCTCGGAGCTGCCTGGGACAGAGCACCAAAAGCATTTGCCTTTTGGAGACTGAAGTGTGAGGCTTGTGGGCTTTGCTGAAAGCCTGTTTTTATATGTGCATGTAATCTTAGAGAAGCTGTTGGGTTAAATTTGATTTTCTTCTTTTTAAAAAAGCATTTACACCTCTGGTTTAATGGTTTGATGAAGAATATTAAAAAATATATATAATTAAATCCATCCAGTTTTTTCCTGTTATTGGTTGAGGAGCAATCTGAAAACGTCTGCCATTTTGGTTCACATTAGCAAAGTATTGCTCCTCTCCCAAAACTGTGTAGAAGTAATCAGTGATCATGCAAAAGAGACCTCAGAACTAGTACACTATGCATGAGGCATTTTAATGAAAAAAGGGTGCTGAAGTAGGGAATATCAGTCACATACTCCACCGGGAGTAACATCTCTGGCTTTTACGGGGGGAGGGGGGGTATTTTGTTTTCTCTGTGAGTCACTGCTCTTCCATGATTCAACATGACACATGAAGCACAGGCAGAAGGCTGGGTCGTTCTGGAAAAGCCTGTTGCGTGGGGGGGTTCTGTTTGTTTGTTTTCCCTGTTGGCCAACTGCTTTATTTCTGGCTCATCTGAGTTACAGTCTGGGTTCTGCAAAGGAGGGCAAGGAGGAGAGTGTTTCTGGAAGGGTAGCAATCAGAAAAACTAGTAGGGAATTTGATGACAAAATGATAATTTTCATTAGAAAGACTAGAAAAAAATTTCCAAGCAGAAGTATTTTCTGTTGGAGCTAGTTTCTGATAACTTTTGCCATAATATCTATTTTGTTGGCATTTTGCAGGACTTCCTGCTGTTTACCTGGAAGGCATGTATTTTTGTGTCGAGGGAATATTGTTTAATGTGAAATTACATTTGGGCAGGAGCACACTGATGTTAAGAAAGTGCTGGAAATTAAAGCCCCTTATTTATTGTCACACTGGTATAACATATATAATAACTGCATACGATGAAACTTTGCTTCTCCCCAGCTCCAGCGTTAACAAATAGCTAAAGAAAAATGCCTGAGAGTTGATCTGCTTCTTTTTTAAAAATAAAATATCCAGATAGACTGCTCATAGGTTGTAGTGCTCTGGGTATATGAGTGCTTGCTCATTGCAGATACCATGCTATTCACTTAGAAGAGAAGATGGCAGCCAGATTTTTATTTTAATTTTTGTGTGTGTGTGTGTATTTGCATGGAGCACTATGTAGCACCTCTGCCTTTCTAGGTGTGGAACCTGTAGAATCAGCCAAATTCTGCTAGTAGAAGTCTATTTTCCACGATTTATGAAGAGTAAGATAATTAAGAAATAAAAAAAACCCACACCACTTTTGTACTTTTGAAATGGAAAGAAGAGCCTATCGTGTCTATTCAGGAGCATTTTTTTACCACTTCATTATATCTACTTTAAAAGCAGTACTTAACACTGGATGAAAAGAATACTAGGGGGGGAAAAGGTAGTAGGCTAGACGTTTTGGGCAGCTGCATGGGTAATGAACATAATCAACTGTCTATCAGATTTTTCACTATAGACCCCAGTTTTCAGAAGTTAATGTAAAAATTTCTAAACAACATGTACCATAAGTCTACATTTAGTCACAATTAATTATGAAAATAAATGTATGCAAATTAGTTCTCATTTGCCAGTGGTTTGAATGGCAGCCTGTCAGTGTATGTGAGATCACTGCAGTTGCCAAAATGATACCCCACGTAATTTGGGTATTGAAATTATTTTATAATGGCAATCTTTTTAGACAATTCCAAATACCAAACCTGCAGCTGAGAATATATGCTAGATTGGTCAAGTCCAAAACCAGCAATATACCATTCTACTGGATTTGTAGCCTCTAGCTGCAAATGACATTTCAGCTTTGCAAAATATCCAGGAAGACTGGAAGCAAGCCGTAGCATTTCTCTTGGATAAACTGAAGGAAGATGATGCATTAGATTTTGCATTATTTTTTTTTTTTGAGTTTTCATCTGTTTAATGCATGAAGTTGAAATTCATGGGTCTCTTAAGCAATTGCAAGTGGACTCTGAAGGTGGTCCATGAAATCATGGCTGGGACAGCAGGTCTCTTGTGTAATGTTTAGCTGAGAGATACTTTTTTTTTAACTTGCTCAGTATTTTTAGCAACAGCTTTTACTTAAGTATTTTGCGTAATATAACTGTATGACTGCATCTTGCCCCTAAGGTACTGCAGAACGGTCTGCTCTTGCCAGGGTCTTTGATGGTATGTACGATCCTGTAACATACCTGTATGTGAGTTACACTTGGAGATTCAGAGACTCTGCAAATTTGTGTTATTTACAGGCACGCTGTGAGCCCATTGTGCTGCAGAACCAGCACAGGAGCGATCATGGAGATGCCTTAATGTCTGCCCCAACACCTTGTATTTCCTTCTCTAAACCTTTCCAACTGTTCTGTTATTTGAACAATGGGAGAGTTGAATCGATAGTGGAAAATAAATATGGGGAATGGGTGTTAATGTAGGGTCTATCTCGCTTTTTCTACGACTGTCAGATGATGTTTCAGAGCTGCTATATGAGGTTTACACCTTTTGCCACCAGTTTTGATGGGGTTTTTTGAGCAATGACTTTGATTGTTGCTCTCCAATTTGCCCAGCAATGAGAAGAGAGGGAATTATAATGTCTGTGTGTCACATCCTGGGCCTCAAATCCAGGAAAAGCTGTGTTTTGGTCCTGGTCTCAGGTTAGATGTTGCTCTGGGGCAGGCTGCGCTCAGAAAACAGCCCAACTCTCCACATGTGCCAGCCTGCAGCTCCACCACATTGGCTTTGGAGCTAGGGTGCTTGGAGCTGGTCAAGCTCCAGTCGGACAGGGGGGTGCAGGAAAGTACCAGCTCAGACTCCTGTGCCTGGCCAGCTTGTCTTGCTGCTGATGTGCAGGCAGCCTCTGGGACTGGAAGTAAATTCAGATAGTGACAGGAGGCGGTAACACTTGGTTACTCCCGAGATCAGTGTTTTAAAATGCGACTCCTTTAAGCTGCTAGCCAGAACGGTGCCAATACCATGCTGCGTACTTGCCAGTGAGCAATGTTCAGTTCAGAAGTGCCTTTCAGACATAGGGTCACTGGGCTGCAGGGGTGTGGGTGAGGTCACCTGCCACCTCGCAGGGGTGCCCACTTCCCACCCTGCTGAAAGGTCATGAAATATAAAACAATCAGCTGAACGATCGCTTGGTTTCAAGGCTGGGAAATAAATCTGGATAAGGCAAAACAAAACATATAGGGCTGGCCCAAGGAGGGGGGAAAGGGAAGAGCTCTAGGTGTCATCTGAATAAAAAGTCTTTCCCACCCTTTAGCATTGTTTTGTTGTGTTTTTTTAGGCTCCTGGTAACCTTTTGTCAAATTTGTGAAGTCTTTCTTTATTCCAGTGCCGCTTCACCGTTACCCTCTTCCATGCAGGTTCTTTGTTCAGTTTTGTTCTTGCTACAGTTGGATTTTGACAGGAGAAGCCAGGAATCTGGCTTTCTGGGGTTCTGTATTAAATTATTAATGACAGGAGAAGAGAGGTTTTGCTTCCTGTCTTGAAATGATAGATGGCCATCGTGCTTTTTATCCTTCAGTGCAGGCATGGAGTCTCATCAGCGGTTTAAAAGCAAGAAGAAAACAGTTGTTACAGAAAAAACTTATTTTCAAAAGCAACGAAATGTGGAGTCATTTTAAGTTCTGTAACAGTTAGGTATAATTTTAAGTAGTTTTTTTCTGAAAACTTAATATTTCACACTTGTGCTGTCAAAGCTGCATTCAGGTTGTGCTATGTTTTGTTTTTCGTGTATGTGATTTCCGTAAGTGTTCAGTGTCTTAAACAGTAAGGGTGGTTTTCACAGTGCTGAGGTTGTAAGAAAGGGCTCCTCTGTTCTCCTCAAACAACACTGTCCATGTGCAATGAAAAATATGATAGAGATACCTCTATCACCATTTTTACTTGATGATATTTTTTTTTCATTCATACAATAGAACTTGTCTTGGAATTCAATCGGCACATTTGGGGGATTTCAGAAGTCACAGAATTTACATGTAAAATTGCCAAGGGGAAAAATAATTCTTGTTTATCGAGGAGATGAAGTTCAGAAGATCAGAAGTCTCCAGTTTGGAGACTGATTTGCCTTTCTCCTTTCTGTATTTCTCCCTCTCTTTCGGCACACCACTTCATTGTCTGGTGCCGATGAACAGCCTGTGGGTACTGTAGTTAGTGGCTGAGGACGTTTTTCTGTTGCAAGCAACCATTGTATCACTTTTTTTTTGAGTACATTGAATCTTAAGGTATAATGAAATTACTTTCTTTCTGACAAGAAACAAGGTGGTTGTTGTTACGCAATGAATTGCAACATTCCAGAGTTCCTCTCCACACAGTTATGGGGTGGGATTAAAGAAGGTGCTGCTGCTAGTGTTGTCTCTACTGAAATCTGCTGGCAGAGCAGGGGCTGATTTCATGAATGATGCATGTTGGATGAAACATTTTTGAAAGCTGGAGCTGAATGTGGTGCTTCTGATAATGCCATAACAGGTGCTATTATTTTCTTCTAACAGTTACCCTGCTGTATGTGAATTCCTACAGCACAATAACTTGTTATCTATACTCCGAGCTCATGAAGCCCAGGATGCCGGGTAAGTGTGTGTGGAGAGGGGGCACTAATAATGTATAATGGCTTACCATTGTCAAACAGAGCAAGGAAAGAAAGAACTGAGCGAGAATGAACTGGAAAACTTAAAGTTGCAACCGCTCTCACTTTCTATGAATGCTGAACAAACGTACACTGGCATTAGAATGTCTTTTACATTATTATTACTGAGTTACAGGACTTAATGAACCCTCATATATCCCACTTACTTAGCCTTAGTGATCTTAAGTGGCATAAAATGACCAAAAGTTACTTGAGTGGCAGACTTGGGAAGGAGAACAAATTCAGCTCAGAAAAAAGAAGTTTTGCAAATGTTCCTGAGACTTCTGACACACTGATTGCCGTGATGCCTTGGAAGTGATTTGGCTCACAAAGGCCATAACTGTCATCCATTCAAGTCTTTCATACCTACCTGAGACTTCTGGGCCTGGTGGTTATACAGTTTATCAAGAAAATAAACTTGTGGAGCGTGATATCTAAAAATGATTTAATGCAGGACTATCATTAATCAATTTAACGAGTTTATTAAGACACTTGTGCAAAAACAGCCCAGGTCAAGCATCAAGTGTTGATGGTTCTCTCATGAAACTATTGTTAGTGTAAAGCTACAACTTCTTATGCCGCTTTAAAAAAAAAAAACAAACAAAAAAAAACCCCAAAAAAACCAAACAAAAAAAACCCAACCAAACCCTATCTATTCATTGAACTGTACCATACTTCTGAGATGTTAATGAAGGATTAGTATCTGAATAAATAGCTTTGCATATCTTGCATAAATTATTAATGTGTTTATTTGGAGGTAGAAATTTTACCCAACCTGAATAGTGATAAAAGATAAAGTAGCAAGATTGTAGGAATGAGGTCGATATTCACTATGCGTATAAAAAGCTATTCTGAATGTTTGAATTGTCACATACTTAAAAACTTCAATGCAATTAAAAGCAAGCTATTACTCTGACAAAAATAGCTGGCATGAAATACTCATGGGTAATGAAATTTCATTTTTATTGTATTGCTTTCCAATAAAGGGTGAAAAAATTTTGTGGAAGGGATTGCAGTGAAACTACACAATAGTTTCAGTGCAACTATTGTGGATATTTGTCACTTTCTTCAGTTTCTTGTAGTTGAAGACTAAAGAGCAGTATTTGTGTCTTAGTAAGACAAAAGCACTGTTTGGTTGGTTTGCTTCCAATTGCTTGCAGCTTTGATGCTCGATTGATTATATGTTGGTCCAATAAGGCTTTTATTTTTCATAAGGCAGCAAGGTTAGGTAATGAAAACATGAAAGCGTTCATACACTGGCTAATAGACTGGATGAGATTAGACACAGCACCGAAAATATTGGATCCCCTGTTTCCCCTCCCTTTCTCATACTTTCCATCTCCCCTGGCCTTGCCATCGCTTGCATGCGCAGAGTGCAGGCAGCTGGAGGGGCATGGAGGACGTGCACTTCTGAAGGCACTTCTGTGCATCTCCAAGGCACGTGCTGGTGCTTGCCTTCACCTGCAGTCCCACAGAGGGAAAGTCCGGGAAAGTCCTGGGGTGCATGCACAGAGGCCACCTGGCTTCAGGGACAGGCACTGAGTGAATTCGTAACAAACACCACCTCTAGCTCACCAAGTTTCAGGCGGAGACACAGCTTTCAAGCATGGTGTTGCATCCCCAGCCATCCCAAATGAATGTAATGAATACACCTGCAGAAAATATTTTTTTCTATGGCTTTTAAAAGCAGACATGCATGGTTTTCTGTCTTGGCATTTGTTATCAGCCAGCGCAGTAATGTACTAGGGGTTTTTGCACTATGGTTGGTCAGTGACAAATATACATGCAACACTGAGCAATAATTAGTGTTGTCTCTTTCCTTTTAGGTATCGTATGTACAGGAAAAGCCAGACAACAGGCTTCCCTTCACTAATCACAATTTTTTCAGCACCAAACTATCTAGATGTATACAATAACAAAGGTAAGAATTTAATTCCTGTTTGGTATATGTAGTGGACTGTACTTGTCTTAACTCATATTACACTGGTTTTCCTTTTCACTCCTTTCTCTATCAGTTCATGCCCATTTTCTTTATTTATTAGCTCTTGCCTATTCCATTTGTTAAACAATACAAATTAATTAAATTTATTACAGGCAGATGTATGTCTCTGAACATAACTGTAGATTCTAATATGCCTTAGGATATTTCTGTATCTTGACTGCAAGTTATTAAGTAAATGTTACACAGGAAGCAAAACTGAAAACAGCTCTATTAACTAATAGAAGTATATTAAGAAATGCTGTGGGTGAGATGTTCAAAGCCAAGTGTTCCTTACAATTAATTACTTGCATCTTTGCTCCTTTCCAAAAACATTAATGTAGTTTGTATATGCAAACCCTCTAGCCAGCTAACACACTTTGACAGATCATCAGTGGATAAAGCATGGAATAGATATGGTCTGAGTTCCTTTATGTTTTGGGGGGGGTTATCACTGGAAAACTATTATGTAGGAAAAGAAATATCATTAGCCAAAAAAAAAATAATTACTGCACAAAAAAGCAGTCACTTGTCAATCTATAACTCCACTGAATATGAGTATTTGCAGCTTCTCTGAGTTTATTAGTTTTTTGTATTCTCTGAAATCTTCTGTAAAAGAAGGGGGGGAAAAAATCATGTTTCTAAAAATAAAGCATTCTAATAAACCTGTCCTCCTATATCTTGGAATGAGCAGTAATGTTTACTTTTTCCTATTCCCAGTAAAGCTAAAGTTTTTTGTGTTCCTCTGTGAGCAAAACAGACTTTTTTTTTTTCTATATATTCTTGAAAGTAGCTCCATTGCAAAGAGATCAATCTTTCTTGAGAAGAGACATTTGTAATTTGGGTGCTTGCCTGCAAAGTAAGTAAGCAATTTTTAAATTTTTTTTTTTTTACTTGCTAAGGAAAACTTTTTCTGGCATAATTTTATATTCTAAAACTTATAATCTAAAAGCTGTTATACCATGAACTGTATGCAAGGGAAGGAAACACTTCAGTATTAGGAAATGGGGTTCGTACACGTCAGTGTTCTTAATATGTCTATTAACTTGTGCAGAAATTAATAAAAGCATTCTGCAAAAACATGCAAACAGAGCTGTCAGTAGCCACTTTCGTAAAAGTAAATAATATATGGACTCTGCTAGCAGCCCAAAAAGCGCCGGATGAAACAAGGAATGTGTTAGTTTTCTTGGCAGCATCATTGCTGTTGGTGGAAAAGTGTGTTTAGTCTCTGGGTTGGCTGCTTTGGGCAGAAGGCAGGCTGATGACAGGTTTGTACAAGTAAGGTGACAGAAGGTGTTCACCTTTTGTTTCTTAATGCATGGAGGCAGCAGTTCTGTGCACATGAAGGCAATGGGTGAACAGTGTGAGATTTTTGTCATGAAGGTAAATGTTAAATGTAAAGCAATGACTCACAATATTCAAAATCTTGAATTTGAAAGCACGGAGTTTGGGTGGCGAAGAGAAGTGCCTCTGTTTATTTCCATTTTAGAAGAGGAGGTCATTTTCCTTGTTCCAGGGTGATGCACTGTGTCAGGCAGGTCTTAAAACTAGTGGAAAGCCTTTTCTCGTGAAAGGCTGTAGGCGAGCTGCTGAGAGGTGCTGGTTATCTGTGGTCACAGCTGAAGTTTGGGTGCGTAGCTGGCAATATCTGCTCTGAGCGAGTTCAGGCAGATCAGCAGTGGTTTGAGATCAGCAGTGGTGTGCTACTCTTTTAATGTGTGACTTGTAAATTTGCAGGCTGACCTTTAGCAGCTTTGTAATGAATTTCTGCTGAGTTTAACTGCCTCCTTTTCTCTCATTAGAAGTTTTGATGCATTATTTCGTGTGACTGCTTGCACTGGCTCTTGGCATTTAAAGACCATCGTGTAGTTTTTCATGCTGTATTGCTCATGCATCTTCATATGGATAGCATTGGAATGCTTGCTTCCCTCTTCAAGAAAGAAAAACACCATCATCCTGAGTCAGTCCAAAACAGGGCTGCTTGTTGGCTTCCTTGATTTGCAGAAGAAGAATTAACTAAGAACACAAAGCTTCTGACTGACTGATTTCAGGAGGTGAAGGAAAGCTTTTCCATTCAGGGGTATTACAGGGCAATTGCGCCAGCTGACTCATTGTGCACTGGTGCAGAACCTGATTGATTTTTGCAGATCATTCGAGGTTTTGGTTACTGTCAGTCCTTGGAAAAGGATAGTAAGTCCCTTCCTTTCTAGTATGCATTCTTAGTATGCTTCTGATTGTCACTTAGCTAGTAAAGTCACCCTAAATAAATTCCTGAGAGGCTCCAGCTCCCACTGACATGAATGGGTCATTTTTAAATGCAGTGTTGCTCAAGATAAACACATTTTTTAAAAAGCTGCAAAGGGCTTGGAATGCTAGTTTTCTACCCCAGGTTGATAGTTCTTGTACTTGTTAAAGCAGATGTATTTTCTTGTATTTCTTGAAAGTACTTCAGAAGGGGAGTGAGCTTCCTTGCCAACTTTATCTAAGGGCTTATTCAATCCCCGCTGGAGAGCAGCCACTGGGATCAGATACGGCCTCAAAGAGCAGTAGGGGGGCAACATTCCCAGAGTAAAAGGAGGCTCAGCAGGAGTAGCTGAAGGTAAACTATCTAAACAATAGTACATTCAGCATATCTGCTGTCAATAGTGCTGCTGTGTACCCTCTGTATGGGCTGTCTCACAGTACCAACCCACTATGGGAATCTCTTTTGGCTTTGCTCCACTGAATTCTGGCACTGAAGGGAGTTTTGTGTATCCCTTTGGTTACTGGCCATTCCCTTGTGAAGGCTGCGTGTGTAATTTGTCCATCACGTGGCTGCTGGTCCTGTCGCAACCCCAGCCCACACACATGCGTAACTTCGGGTGCCAAAGTTAGGTTTTTCAATTAGGAGGCTCCTGTCAGGGGCTCCCTGTGTGGTTAATGGAGACAAGAGAGAGATGCTTTCAGAGACTCAGAAACTACCTAGATGTGGGGAGCCTAGTGTCCCTCTTCTTTCAAGACTATCCTTCTGCATTATTGTTAATGCCTTCAGTAATCCTTATTATGGAGAGCATTGGCAAAGGGGAGGAGGAATTTATACATATGTTTTTGGCAAATTCTGAACTTCAGTGCCTCTGTAGCTTTCTCAAACATTTCTGCTCTCATTTGGACTACTAAAAGGCATAAATAAAAAGGATACTTTAAGACTATTATTAAAACTTATTATAAGAAGTACTGGTGCATTGATGATTTTCTAAGACTACTCCTTCTGGAGAGGATCAAAAATCCTTATGCAAGAAGATAAATGTTAATTGGATTGCAGTAGTTACCTGTGACTTCAGGGTCTTGGAGGAAGGCTGTACTTATAAGAAACCCTGAGAAAGTTGTGTAAATACAGCTTTACCCCTGGATTTAAGGAGAAGTTGTTTATATCAACAGATATGTCAAAAATTTATATCAAAAATTACTGCATTGTATGATCTGCTGGCTTTGTGCTTTGTCTAAATTTTCATTCCCACATTTAATACTTCTTAATGCCTTAATTAGGACTTGCTGTAATGCTTTTTGTGCCCCAACCAAAAAAAACAACAACAAAAAAAAAAAGTGAAAGATTTTACCAGAGTTCTGCAGAGGCAGGCAATTTATTTGTAAATCATTGCAATACTTCATATTTTAGTGTCTGGCTGTCGCTTCAGAAAGTGCATGCTTTTTGGCTGAGTGAACAATTTTAACTAGCTGTCTACAGACAACTTTTGAACACTTTGAAATGATTAGGTTTTGTAGTGATGAGAGAACCACCAGAGAATCCGAAGCTATCGAAATAAATGACAAGATGTTTCTTCCAACATGCTGCAACATATACATAGTGTTGCTGAAAGGAAAAGCAGATGACAAAGGAAAGAAACATAGAAAGTATGCAGGGGAGTCTGGGATACTAGAAAAATCAAAACCAGCTGTACATCAGTATGCTTGTTAACGTATATCAACGAAGTGTGTATGAAGAATCAGCGTGTGGTATACCATAGGTACACATTAAGACATGTACCTGGTCCAAATGGATCTAACAGGAAAATTATTTTCATATTGGAAAAAGGCAGAGTAACATACCTGGAGACAAGGATGATCTTTGAGAAATAATAGCACTTTGGGAGAGAGAAAAGCATCATAACCTTCTGTTTGCCCTATCAGTTTTCTTTAATGCTTTATCTCTGCTGTTGTGATGAGGCCTTGTCATGGAAACAAAAGCTCTTAAAGAGGAGCTGTCAGAGTATCTAGGCCATCTCATTGCTGATGCAGAGAAGTTTGCCAGAAGTGATTTTCGCTGTCTATTGATAAAATCTTGAACATTACTGTGCTGTTTCTTTGGAAGACGCAATTACACATGTAAAATAAAAATCCTAAGGATTCTGTAAGGGAAGATTTTCCCAAC
Organism: Falco cherrug; assembly: GCF_023634085.1. Lineage (NCBI taxonomy): Eukaryota > Metazoa > Chordata > Aves > Falconiformes > Falconidae > Falco > Falco cherrug. The sequence goes on from NC_073697.1 coordinate 71,228,346, forward strand.
TGCAATTAGCCCTGCTTCTGTACATCATTTACATCGTTACCTTGAATAGAAAATATTTTTTTCATTTGATAATGTTTAAACTCCTTAAGCATTTTATGAACCCTTATCCTTGACCTGTCTCAGGCAGAAAATGCTGTGGTTACTTAGCAACACTGCTGGAGAAGAAGGCACTGTTCTCAGTTGCGCAGTTAATGCAGAAGTTAATTTGGCATTAAAATCAGAAACTGAAATTCTTTCTAAGGTATGAAGAATTTGAGAAATCTTTCACTGCATTTATTTTCTAAATGAGGGATAAGTTTTGTGAAAAATACAAGAAAATTACTTGTTTGCTAAAATTATTTTGAGGTTGTTTATCTAAAAACATCTAAGTTCATTCTGGGCTAGTATTTCTACAATGCTTATTATTTTTTACCTCTGAAAACGTTACTGAAAAATGATTCAGGAGATGCTGAAGCATGATATGTAATATCTTTCAGTAATTCTGAACTATTGGTCACACAGTTTAATGTTGTTTGTGTTGCTGAAGGCCTTAATCAACCTCCCAACATGGCTTTTAAAGTGCTGTTTGAGATGCCAGAGGTGTCTGAGACACCTAGTTGGATCTGACAGGTATGACACAGGAGACAAGGGCATCTGGGCTCATATTTAACCGAGGGAGACCAAGGAGATGGATACCTCAGGGGGTCTCAGATGGTACTAGTTGCTTGTATTTGGCCCTGAGAAGGTTAGAAGAGCTGTCTCCATTTCTAGCTGAAGGAGGTTTCTTACCTGCACATTTTTCACCACCTGTATTTCCAGCCTTAGGTGCCTGTTATGCTTAAAGCTAAACAGCATGAATGCCCTTTGCCAGCTGCCTTAGTGTTTCATTTCACTCTGATGTGATTTCAGCATCTGATATCTCAGTTTACTAGCATTGGAAAGAGCTGTAATGTCATTTGGGATATCTGCACATCTTCACTTTACAAAGCATTAGCTTCTAAAACTCATTTACAACAGTGAGAACCAAAATGAGGTTAAAATGTGTGTGGCTGTTAAGAATAATAAAATAAGATTCTTGCTCTGGTTGGTGATTATGCATGATAAAACTGTGACTGGTAGCTTGGTCTGCTAGCATCTGTCTGAGTATACATCTGGAAAGAAAAGTATAGGGGTTGCAGCCTGTAATAGTAAGCAAATGTTGGAGAGTCGGGTTTTCCTCGGTTATAGGTTTTATAACCAAAGGAACCCATCGTGCTTTCTTCTGTCTCCATCAGCAACCACGTGGCCTGTAGTCATATAACATTCAAAAGATTCCTGCTCTTTCAGGGCACCTGGGGTCTCCTACAGCTACTTGGGCATCAGGTTAATGTAGACTAAGAAATGAAGCAGAGGTGAAACCCCCAAACCTTTTCTGAGCCGGCAGAGAGGAATAAAAGAGCTGTGACTGAAAGAAAGCAAGGGGCCAGAAAAGCTTGGGGAAACTCCTGCTGTTACCCAAGAAGCATCTTCTTGATCTAGGTGTTTTCTTTTGACTATTAAGCAGTAGTCAGAACTACACATTCATAACAAGAGCCGCTTTGTTTAATGTCAAATATCATCTTTGTTAATTGCCTAATAAAAATATTTGGGGTACCTTGTGCTTGTTAAATGAAAGATTTTTAAATGAAAAACTCAGAAAAGTACCTGTGATACTGGTAACTACCCTATTTTATTTTATTCTTTTAAGTGTAGGGTTATTTCAGAAGACATCTTTCTCTGTTATTACCCTGCTTTATTGTATAGTGTTATTTTTTTTCAAGTGGCTTTTGAAGTCATTTGTAGAGGAGCTGTACAGGTCATTTACAGAGAATAGTTTTTAAAACACTTTTATTAGAACTTGCTTTTGTAAGAAAGTCAGATATATAAATTAATAAGGTGTGAAGATATTTTTTACAGTAATCTCAAAATAAATTTCCTTTTAAAAAAAAAAAACAACAAAACAAACCCAACTAAAGCCATTTATATTTAATTTTATGTTTTCCAACTGTTCTGCTTATGGTTCAAGCTTTTTTGGAGGCCAGTTTTAAAAGTTCCTTGTAAAAATGATTTATTTGGCTTTCACAGAATTCAGAAATAGGCTTAGATAAATTGAAGCAAAAGTGGGAAGGGGAACTACCTTAGCTCACTAAGATGATGAATTTGAAGTTTTAGTCTATCTAAATGAATCTTCACAACCATTAAGTGGTCCTTTTTCTGTGGTTTTGACTCATTTTTGCTGTAAAGCCACAAGCTATTTATTTTTATTATGCAGTTGTGTCACTGTAATAGAAGAATGAATTACAATCTGCCTTATATAATTTCAGCCAAAAAGCGATGGAAATATTAAGAGCATCAACACTGGTTTTCTCATTTTTGCTAATAGGAGTATTAAGCCATTTTTGTTTTACTGAGCAGCAGAATGGCTGCCAACTGTCAGACTAGGATGGGCAAGTCAAATGTGGTTTATTTAAATGGAGGGTGTCTGCCTGGCAAAGGTTCACATAAATGTTAGTGAGCTCTTTTCTGTGTCTATCAGTGAGTAGGCTTCAGAAACTCCCAGGTCACTTTGGACTCTCATGAGCCACAAAATGGAAGACATGTAGCAACCTGATAAATTTTTGTTGGTTTTGTGCAACAGTTTAGTGCATCAAAAAAAGTCTCTGATTGATACACACTTCAGTCAGTGGACGGAGATGAATAATCAGAAGAAACTGTTCACCTCCTTCAGCCAACGCTGTGATACAGTGCATTTCCTATGGTGCTGTGCCATATTGCAGTCATGCAACTTCATTGCTGTTAAGTGATAACTAGCCCTTGGAACTATGTTCCTCCCTGGGGAGCCACAGATGGGAAGGCCGGAGGAAAGAGGAAAACAAAATGTGATATACCTCCTTCTCTATGTGTCTCTGGTGTGGTGTATTTCTGACATACTTTTGATTCATGCTGTTTCATCGTTTATGAAGGCATTATTGTGGGTGTTGCTTCCTTGATTCATTTTTCTTTCACTGAAGCAGAGGAGGACCATCTGAAGGTCACAGGTTACTGTGATCTCATCAGGATGGCTTAATTCCTACTTTAAAAAGGCAAATTGAAGATGATTTCTGTAAAGTTACCTACATGTCTTCTGGTATGTTAAGTACATTGTCCCTAGCGTAAAAAAGTATTTGATGACAGCTCATCTACAGCACAGAACTAGAACTGCTACAAGCTCAGGTGGTGACCAGCCGGACATAGTGAAGTCAGCGCTGTCTACAGGAGAGTAAGCATCTGAGCAGCAATTGCATTCAGAGCTATATGTAAATGGTAGTAGTGAGATGACCAGCAAACTTCATGTAAAGTTCACGGGGCTGTCTTTTAAAAAGTGAAACCCCACCCTTATGTTTCTGGTAATAAAACTGTAAAGTGCCAGCACCTTTGACAGTGGATGGAAGCCTCGGCTTGCGTTGACTCTTTTAGTTCCACGCTGCTGATTAAAGAACCTGCCTGCAGACTCCTGTAATTGTATTGTTTACAAACTTTTATGTCTTTGTGTTCAGGATAGTTATGAGTCCCTTTGGGTTTAGGCAGTCATCTCAAAATTACCTTTTTCTCCATGAGCAAAGAAATACTTGCTCTTCTGTTTCATAAATGGCTCTGTTCACATCCAAGAGCACATGTATTCTGTGCCTGTGCAATTTAGAAATTACTGAATTTCAGGAAACAGATTATGTAAATTAAAACATACCCTAATTAAGTTAGGGATACTGTTACCAGGTTGAGTAATTGTGTTATTAAGGTTTGACATTACATGTGTCTTTGCAAGAAGACAGAAAAGAAGAAGGAAGGGATGAGACTTAGTTTTACTGTTTCCCAAGCTGAGGCAGTTGGTCCATAAAGTGAGCAATAGAAATCCAGCACTGCATGATTTTTATTGAAAAGACCTTATTATTGAAAGCTCTCCCTCAATGCATTCTTCTAAAGCCAACAAATAGACCTGTTATACAAACAGCTGCTGAGCCCGCTTCCATTCTGTGTTCTTCCAGGCAGTCCCAATGAATGGCCTGTGGTTTGGGTAATCTACAGCACCTAATAACCACTAATTCCTGTAGAATTTTTTTTAAAGTGCATGAAAGTCTAGATTTGGTGTGGAACAGTGTTAGCATAGTGTTGGGCAAACTTTATGCTTTGGAAAATAAATTTTGATAAAGACAGTTATCTAGGCTTATAGTAAGCGTTCATTTTATTTCATCTGCCACATTTTCAGTATGTTTACTTTGCTCCTCCTTAACCAAATTGATATTGACCCTTCCTCTCCCACCTGCACACTATGCCCTCTCAGTTATGCCCAAGCCACATTCAGCCTTTCCCTCTTTTGTCTGACTTCTAACTGCATTGGGCCTGGGAACAGCTATAGTCTCTTCTAGAAATAAATAGCTGTTTCTTGCTGATAGGCTTTGTAAAACTTTGGTTTACAACAAACCTGAAGTCCATTAGTGCAAGTTAACGCAGAACTTCGTGTAGTGCTTTACAGAGTGGCTATGGCATGAATATCTGTGTTTCTGCCCATTAGCAAATCTAGTCTTTCTGTGAATGTGTGTGTGTTGACAAGAATGATACAAATTTTACATGGTGGTGCAAGGCAAATCATATTATTCACTCATACTATAGGGAGCACAGTCTTGTGTGCCTAGAGTTTGAATAATGTGAGAAGAAAGTATCATCTGTTGTCCAGCACTATGAATGAAATATGTTGAAAATGTTTGTTGGAAGAGCAGCATTCAGGCTCTGAGTGATAAGTGCTTCTCTCTCTTATCTCCAAAGTATGGTTATGAGGAGCTCAGACAACTGTGTGAAGTGGCTGGTTGTGGATTCTCTGCCTTGTTCCCCACCGGTGACAGATCCCAGAGCCTACATTCGTGATTACTCACAGTTATTAATTCACTTGCCAACCCATCTTAGGGCCGGGGAAGCTGGTGGCACCGCTTTCAGACTGGAAATGGCTTACAACTTCTTTGAGGCTATATCCTGTTCTAACTAGCAGTGAAGTGTTGCTGCTGGGTCAAGTGACTGAAAGCTGGCAAGCGGCTCTGCAGGCTGTGCACACTCTGAGCGTTGCTGATCTGGTAGCTGGTGACATGTACGTGGCTGACGTCTCTCTTCTTTTCTTTCCTTTCTGTCTTCTAGCTGCAGTATTGAAATACGAGAACAATGTTATGAATATCAGACAGTTCAACTGCTCTCCTCATCCATACTGGCTTCCAAACTTCATGGATGTGTTTACCTGGTCCTTGCCGTTTGTGGGTGAGAAAGGTATGTAAATTGGCTCTGCTCATAGAAACAGCAAAATCATTTCTTAGTCATTGTGCATGTGGCCTCGTTTATTTGAAATGGCAAGAATAATTTGAAGACAGATGACTTGCTTTTGAGGACAAATTTGAAGAAACAAGCCTCAGAGGGGCAAGTGATTACCAATGGTTAATCACACTTCTCATTTGTTTTTATAATTTCCACTCTTTCCAGGCTGTGCCATTATGTTTCTGCTGTAGAAGCAGATTTTATGGTATTGCGGACTAGAGATGCATGCACTGAATAAAATTCTTACTAGTTGTTCCTTTATAAGCTTTTGGGCCTTCCCTTGGATATTGTTTGTGGCTCAAAGGACATCACAACAGGCTTCACAGCATTATGGTTACATCCTTACCCACCTGACCTTTCTGATAAGATGATGGTAGGTTGCCTTTTCACCAGCAAACACAGATCTGATGACGCTAAGACCCAATCTGGTTAACTGTTCCTGGAGACAGTAGAGAGACGGCAGGAAGAAGGAAAACCTGCTCCTCAGCTCCTTCTCTGCCCAGGGTGTGTGGCGCCTCATTACTGGCGAGAAGACTCTAAAGAACATAAATGATGTTTTATTGAAACACGATACTGTTGATGTTGCCGGAAGACAACTTCCTTCTCTGAAATACAAAAGACATGAAAACACCTTGGTCTAACATATTAAATGAATACATAATGCAAACTGCTTAAACCCCAAGTCATTTTATTTAGGGCCTGAGATGAAGTTTGCTTTGATCCATCCATTATAGTATATTGCTGCAACAACAATTACTGCCAGAAAACTATAATAAACTCTTAAAAGTTTCTTGGAATAACAGTTCTCTCTTAATAGGCAATTGGAAATATAGCCAGCTGTGGCTCTTACCTGCAGTCATGACTGGCTTTGTTTGCAGCTACTCTTTTGTATGAGGAAAGCCGCTGGTGAGACGCCCGAGGTCTCTGTGAACAAAGCAAATAGACAATGAAATAGGGATTAACAGAGAATAGACAGCTGTTGCTACTAACAGAGACATTACATAATCCACACTGACACGTGTTGCAGGCTCTTGTTTGACAGATAAAATGCTTTCATTTTCTTTGGCCATAAACTCAGCCAGGCCATTTTCAAGATGGGCCTGTTCTCCATACTCAGAGTTCTGTGAGATGTTCTGTGAGGTCATTTTTTCAGAGGCTTCCCACCAGTGGCCTCCTCAGGTATGCATGGTCAGATCTGTTGAGGTTCTGAGACCCTGGATGCTCCTCCTTCTTTTTTCTTTTTCTTTTTGGTTTCCTCCTTCAAGGCCTTCCCAGTGGTCACTCTTACCAATTGCTTGGAAGTTTTAAAGCCCCGACAAGTGAAACCAATGTTTTCCCTTTCCCTGTAAAACAAAACTCATGGATGTAAGAGTTGATGTTCTACACAGCTTTTTATTTATTTCCTTTTTTTTTTTTAGATTTTTTCCCTCAAAGGCCAACTAAGGTAGGAAGTTGTTAGTTTCACTGGTTGTTGTTAATGTGGAAAATCTTTCCACTAATCCTGTCAAAGGAAAATATTAAATCCTTCACTAATGTAGGAAAAATATAGCTTTTTCCCACCCTTCTAATGTTCCAAGCCGTCATAGTTGTCACAGAAGACGATTTCAATAACAACTTCATTAAAAAAATTAAAGTTTCAACCTGTGTAGCTAGTGCAAGACTAGGCATGCCTGGTAACCCTTTTAATAATGCTTACTACATGTAGATGTAGTGGAGTTTTTCTCAGTCTGCTAATGATTTCACATTTTACCTCATAACTTTGGCTTTTTTGATCTCTAAATTACATTTCCTTGGTTGTGATTTTTGCTGGGGTTTTTGTGTTGGGTTTTTTTTTTGGCTGTTCTTACTCTGTGTACTCTCTGGTTAGTGTCTCACTGTTGCCTTTCCAGAAAGAGCTGAGACCAGGTTAGGGATAGCCTCAGGCTGACCCTTCTGTGCCCAGGTTGCAAAGTAAGCAAGCTGAATGTATTCTGAATTCACTGATAATGATGTTTCTATTGAATATAGAACAGTTCTGGCTGGAAGGGGCCTACAATGACCACCTAGTCTATTTGTCCTGGATTTCAAGGGACATTACCCCTTTGTGAATATCTTACAAGGGTGAATGTTGTGTTGAACTGAAAGTACACAAGACACTTCAAACTTACATTAATACATGCATAAAACAAGGTCATATTGTTTAAAATGTGGATGCCATTTCTGTACTGAATTTTCATTAACACTACTACAGCTAGAGTTTGCTCTCTGACAGACCAAGGAAGCTTAACATCAACGTTTTGCATTTGTTTTCCATTTTAGTGACAGAGATGCTGGTAAACGTGCTGAACATCTGCTCAGATGATGAATTGGGGACAGAGGAAGATGGGTTTGATGGTAAGAGCCTTCTGCCCTTAATTGAGAGTGTTTGCCTTAAAACTACTTTAAAAGTTTATTTACTAATCCTGGGATGATTTTCTGAGTCCTGTTTAAGTTCTGTGCTGGTAAAAGCAACTGTTGTGGTAGACTCCAGTGGATTTGCTTACTGCATGCTTTGGAAGGAGATAACGGATCTTCTGCCCTGTTCTAACCCTTTCCTTGGTCTCACTCATTTAGTTTAAAAAACTGTATTTCCCTCCTTGAAATCAGAGTTGTGTTGTCACAAAGGGGCAGATGTTGATTTCATGCATAAGATCCCAGGAATTCCCATAGAAAGTTGAATTATATCAATAAAATTATATTCTGACAATGAAATAAGCATCCTGCAGAGGCCCTTCCAAAACATCGGTACTGGAACTTTAAAAGACTTGTACTTGAAATATTTCATTAGTCTCCCCTCTGAATGCACTTGTGTATCTGAAAGGCTTTAAGAAGCAACAGAATCAACAAAAATAAATGTGCAAACACAGCCAGAGAATGTTCCCACCTGACATTTCTGCCGAGAGAGGAGTGGTTGCTTCTGTTGGTCGTTTGGGTTGGAGTTTATATGATAAGTTGCCTTGTACCATTGGTTTGACTGTAAATAATACTTTATACCTTGCAATTTGGGGAATCTTGAAAGTCAATTCATTTTATTAGCCATTATTTTCTGTTACGCTGTGCAAGAGTAAAGTACAGCTTTCCAGAATGTCCCTACTGAGTACTGAGCAAAACTGAAAACAACTCTACATATTCCTGATGTTCTTGCTATGAATGCTTTGAGTGTTTACAAAAAAAAAAAAAAAAAAAACCAGAAATTTTAAAAAATTCTAAAAGAACCTTGAAAAATCTAGCACTACCAAATACAATCAAGATGTTTATAGGTAGAATGGGTGAACAAGGAAAGCAAAGAACTGCATTAAATATTTGTCTTATTTGGAAGTTTTAATTAATAATTAAACTTCTCTCTCAAAGTCTTTATTTTTAGTCTTTGGAAAAGGAGATAGATCATGGGTTTTGACAAATGTTTCCTTTGCAATGGAGAAGAAGGGTATGGATGATAGTGCTTTGATTTTACTCTGAAAAGCCAGGTGGAATTCCCTGTTCTGCATCCACCACTGAGTGTGGATGTGAACAATTATCTTGCAGGACTTGGGACAAAGACTGAATTTACTGAAACCGGTAATCAGTGGAGAGAAGAAAACACCTGTTTGAATATTGTGCCCAATTTTTTTCTCATGAAATTTAAATAAGTAGCTACTGTGCAATTAAAGCAGCATGTGAAATAGTACAGAGGCATACAATGAGTAAAAACTGTGTCAAATTAAATACAGTAGCAACAAACCCATGTGCTTAAAATCCGTGGCTCAAGAAAGCACTTAAGCGCAGCCTGAAATCCCACTGATGCAATGCCAAAGCAAAGGCTTTATGGGAAGGATTTTTAATTAATTTAGCATTGGCTTAATACTTTGTTTTAAAGTTGTACTATAAACTTCCATTTTGCATCAATAGGCCAGTGCTTGTAGTACTTTTTTAAATTTTAGTGTGTTGGTGTTCCCATGCCTAAGTTACAGTTCAGAAATGTTTTCAAAATCAGAGTCAGAAATGCCAAGGCATTATTAGGGGTCTTTGGGGACAGCAGCCTTCCTGCCTGCAGGAGGTCTCTGCATCTACTGCGGCTTTTCTAGGAGGAGGGTGAACCCCCTCCCCATCTCCCGAGGACTTTGACTAGTGGCACTCCTCCAGACATGGATTTTGCAGCATTGCAGGTGCCTAAGCAGAGAGACAGGCTGAAATCCTCTGGGCTTGCATGTGTGCGCACTGCATAACAATATATAACAGCATTAAAGTTTCTAGATGAGGAATAATTAAACCATTCTTGATACTGTAATGCTAATACTGTTGTCTAAATCTGCTTTCAGTTTTTCCTGTATGAATGATTTCTCTGTGTAAAACATTATGTTAAAGAAAAATATTAGAAGTGTTGTCTTCTTTAGCATGTGTAACTAAAACCAGAGCTGGCATATGTTCGTGTCTGCTTTCCTGGATAATCCCCTGAAAAGCTGTAAAATGGGATCTGTGGTGCTGGAGCTGCAGCTTGCTGTGGGTGCACACTTGTACCTCAGCCCACTTGAAGCAGTGGGCTCATGGGGATCATACACATGGAAGAGACTGAAGGATTTGGGCATAAAATTAAACTTGAGGATTGATTTAAATTCAAGTAGAGGCTGGTATCTGTAACCATTTCCTGGTGGGCTCTGATTTATTATCTGTATGACAAAGGAAAATCCTCTTTCTCTCAGAGATAGTTGAGTTCCTTCTCTCTCTTTTCTTTTTCTTTTTTTCCTTTTTTTTTTTTTTGTTTTGTTTTTCCTTAGAGCCTTGCCTTTTGGGGGAGAAATTACAAGGTGTATTTCACTTGTGTTCTTGATGAAACAGATTGGAATGATTATCGACTTAAAACTGTTTCTGTAAGGCCTATATATTGACAGCCTTGTAGTCATTCAACATTTCTACTATTCTTCAGTAATTTCTGTCAAGCCTCCTTGGGGGACTGCAGCAGTAGAGTCCTGGTTGCCCACTGACATTTTTCTTTGGCGGTATTTCCCATAGAAGGAAATGCCACATCTGCAACAGCAGATGCATTTTGTTTGATGGAATGATTCTTTAAAATCATTGCTTATTTTTATATCATCAGTAGTTTTCAGGGCTTGCTGCTGATTTCCTTTCTCTCCTTGCAGTTTGAACATGCCCTGACCTGGGTTCCCACATGTATTGAGAATGGTCCATCGCTATGGTTTGCACTGATCATTCATTTGTTATCTTCTCTTACACTTTCTTGCCCTCTGTCTTCTCCTCTCACTTTCCTCTTCAAAACAAAAGTACCATCAGTATTGCCTGACTTCACTGCATGGTGTTCTTGTGAACCCTTTTTTTTTTTTTGGTTCCAAGTCATGCATGTTGCATCTAGCCATAAGCAGGATGCTCAACAGCGTGTATTCCCATTCTTTTTTTTTACTTTTTTTTTTTTCTCCTTAAGGAAGGACACCATGGGGATCTGATCAATTTGTTGTAGACGGTTTCTGTGTATGCTTAGTGGGAGAAAGCCAGAATCACAGCAGTCATAGTGCCCTTTATCCCATATGTCCCTGCTGGCCTATATTGGCCTTTTGATTTCACTTGCTTTAAAAATGAGAGGATCTGATAAGTCAGGTTTTCTTGTCTCTGATAGTTTCCTCTTGCTGTACTTTCTCTTTCCTGTTTGCTACAGTGGTTGCAATATAATCTGATCCAGCAAAAAATGTTTTGGGTGAATGTTAGCTCACGTGCTGTATGGTTTGTGCATCAAACATTGCTTAGCAACAGGAGCTGCAGATAGTTCTACCTAGCCAGCATATAGTCAGAGTCCTGCTTTATTTTAATTAGCAACATTTCTGGCCTCACGCATTTAATTGAAAAAACCCTAAGCTGCTAATTAAAAGGGTGCAGTAATATAACAGACAAGCTGACACAAATGCACTGCTTGCTTTGTATGCATCACTATCACGATTTCCCATAAAGGCACTCCGAAATCACCTGCATTGTTTTGTATTGCCTTCAGCATTGTAGCTTGCATCCTTCTTGTGGAGAAGCCACTGTCACAGTGCTAGCTGCAGCATTTATTCCCTGGTTGGAATACAGCTTCCCCAGTACAGTGCTGTAGTCCAAGCCTAAAGAGAATTACCAAGTTAAAACATCTCCTGCTGATCAAAACCTGGTTCTGCTGTGAACAGTCCTGGATCTGCTGTAAAGAGTGGCATACGAAAGTTGACACAGCTCTTCAGTGCCATAAACTGTGCCTGGAGCAAGCTTGGTACCTAACACAGAGGCTGACAGAGCAAAAGAAAAAGCCTTGTCATTAGGTCTCCGTTACTTAATTGATAAGAGTGTTCATGATACTACCTGATGAGAGGCTTGGCTTTTCAATGAGTTAATTTTTAACTGGAAGAGAAATGAAGGGGTTTTACCACTGGTTTGTGTGCGTTCTTCCTCCAAACCAGCAAGGTTGGGCTGCAGTGTATACCTAATCTCTGTGAGTTGGTGGCAGAGGGGCCTTTTAATGTGATCTTTTGATGTATTTATTCATTTATTTGGCCAGGTGTGGTTGTTTCCACACCCAAAGCATTTTGCATGTGAGCCATGTTATGGCATGCTGGTGTGCTGTGCCTCTGGACCAGCCTAGCAGTGTGCACTAGATAACCAGTGTCCCCAAAACATGTGTGTCGTGGTGCAGTTGTGCCTGGGCACTGAGTGCTATGCTTGTCTTGCTCTCAAAGAAAAATGCAATACTTTGTGCTGTGGTAGTGTTTGGATTTGATAACTGTAAGCTGCTGGACCATTTGAACACATGCATGTGTGTGTTAGCACAGGTTTTTGGTAGAAGCAGCAGATATGTCTATGATAGTAAGCTGTTCTGTCAGATATCAGACATAAATAAACTGGAAGAATTGTCTTGATTCCTCTAAGAAAATAGGTGTCATCAGGCAGGCATGCCCACATGAACTGGGGTGACAGTCTTGGAGAAGTGATTAAGCCTTGTTGACGCAGCTGCAATAACGCAGCAGGAGAAAGTATGTGTTATGGGGCTGGTAACACCAAGGCAAAGCTTTGCTGCTGGTCTTCTGCCTGTGTGTTGGTTTCCTGCAAAACCTACTAACAAGGCTTTAAGCTGAAAAGGTGTTTTTTTCTTTTCTTTCCCATCATTCTCAATCTGTTTCTTTCCTTTTGGATGTTCCCTGCCTAATTTGTTTCTTTTCTGTTTTTCAGGCTTTACTTAAACATTGCATTTCCATTGATGTTGTCAAATGTTCTGTATTTTTTTTAATTTTCGTTCTACAAACATCACTGATCTTTTTCTTTCCCCCCTCCCCTTTGGAATTCATAAGAAGATCCCATTTATGCACAGAAGAAAGGTATTCAATAATTTGGAAGGCTTAAGTTTCATTAATTTTCCAAATGCTTAATTAGATAATATGTAATATATTAGGATACCAGTGAGAGATTAAGGTTTGGCTTTTTTACTCAGTATTGTGTTCTGTCTATTCAATCCTACATCTTGGAATAGTTTGAGAGTTTATAGTCTTTGTCGTTGTTCTGCTGCTTAATCTGAAGGTCTAAGTTACATTTTGCTTTAAATCCTGTATATTCAGGTTGCAAGATCTGTGTTTGGATGCTACAAATCCAAAATCCAATAGAATTGTTAAATTCCCGAAGTAAGATTCCAAGCTTTTATTCTACCTCCCTAATAATTTTTCTGCTCCAATTTATAACTTGACTTCGTTGATGATTTTTTTTTTTAAGTTCCTTCATGCCAGTAGGGTTTGTTTAGATATTAAAAGAAAACTTAAGAGAGTATCAGGCAATGTTTGCAAAGGCTAAAAATCAACCTTTTTACCCATAGCCAGTTCTCAGGTTATGACCCGTTTACTTTCATGTAAGTGTATGCTGAAGTGTAGCTGAAGTCATCCATAAGGATTTACAGTGATAGTGAATTCAGAATACTAAACGGGAGTATTCACACTTGAAATGTGAGTCAGATTTATGTACAAATAGGGAATCCAAATACTATATCCAGTTAGTTGTAGTCAGTCAAAACTAACAGGGCAATAAACCATTGTGAGTTTAAAAATAAAAATAGGCTAAATAAAATCATTACTAATATTTAGTAAACATAGAATATTTTAAGTCATTTTCACAGATCGGTTACAAATCAGGGAATTCAGTAGAGACCAAAATCTTTTAAGTGTATTTTTAAGTAGCCTTTTATGTATATTGATGAGCACAAAATACTCCCTTTGAGCCTGTTGTGGTTTGTGATTAAGTAATTTTTTTTTTTGCATTCTTATTTAATACTTAAGTGTAAGGCATTGTAATTCACTTCAGTCATAAACTATATTTCCATTTTTCAGTTCTCAACTCTTCTGGAAGTTAAACAGTGACTACAGGAAAAGGTCAAATAGAAGATATACTAGAACAGTGTGGGTTTGTAATAAAGAAGTAGGGATGGTGCCACTTGGCGGGGGGTGGGTGAAGACAAATTCTGTTTAAGTGCTTTCAGGGTAAAAAAGGCTGAAACTCGTGTCTTGAGAGTACAGTTCAGTGAGATTGTAGTAACTGAGGCAGGAGTGTGTCCCCTCTGTTTCCTGAAGAACCCAGCTGAATCATTGTGGTTTTTTTTATTTTTTCATTAAACTGTTATGAACATATTGTTTAATTCAGTTACAGCTGAATTACAGCTGTTTCTCCCACTCTTGTCTAAAATGAGATATGTATGCTTAAGACTTTATTTATCTTTGGGTTTTATATCTTTTCTTTATGTTTTTATCTTTATGTGGGGGAGGTTTGAAAGCCATTCTGAGCGTAGTTTCTTTCAGTTTGAACTTCAAGAGACAGGCTTATAATTTAAGACTATCTAGGAGGACCATTAGAAATGCCTGGAAATAATGCATTTATACATGCCCCAAAAGATGGGTGCATGCAAAAGTGTCATGCATGATTGTAAGACATCTAGTTTACACTCCTCAGCAGGTGTACGAACATATCCCAGTACGTAAGCGTACAAGTTATAAACATTTGAGCATGCAGACTGTGATAGCTGGGGGCACGTACGAGGTGGCTTGTGTGGACCCACTTGTATGTAGGCTGGTCAGGGACATGCAACCCCACAGGCAGCTTTGCAGGATTCCCTGGGCATGGCTATTGAGCTCCCGCTTTATCAAACTCACTCCTTGCACTGTTTGGGGTTAAATCCCACAGTGCTAAAAGTTGCGGTGAGATTCATCCTGAATTCATTTTTATGTCTTTATCTGTGATATTTGTTCCTACAGTTACTTTGCTGCCTTTTGAACAGCTCTAGGATTTGAATTTATTTTCAGTTTTGAAAGTTTTTCAGAAAGGATGACTATTTGTTTTGAAAGTCAAGCACAGAAAAAAAAAAAAGATGTACTACTTTTTCACCTCTTCTAAAGTGCCAGGGTATCAGCCAGGCCACGTAGTCATCTAGTAGATATCATGAGGCAGGAACGCTTGCATTTCCAGCAGTAGTCTCAAACTGTTATGAGTTTAATTGTAATTGAGAAATCTACAGTAGGAAAGGTGACAGCACCTGGTAGAAGAGCCACAGGTCTGCCATCAGCAGAGATGTGTGGAGAAAACTGAAACTGAGAATTATTGCATAGTCAGCTCCCAGAAGCCACCCAGCACCTCCCTGCGTGGCTGCGCTGAACTTCTCCACCACTGCCCAGAGTGGCCAGGACTGCACAGAGAGGGAGCAGCGTGTGAAACGCTGGTGCTGCTGAAGCAGATGGGACATTTGCCATTTAGTTCAGCAGAGCCCACGTTTCATTATGAGCCCTTCTGGCTGAAGTAACTTTGTGCTCATAATACATATAGGGAAGGTCTGCATGGCAAGGCTCTGTGGCCATGTCTTCTGCAGCTTTTCATCTCTGGCACCCATCATCCCTGTTTGGCAGCACCTTGCTCCCCTGCCCGGCACCCGCAGGTGGCTGTCTCTGTTGCCACCTTGACTCCCTGGGGCTGTTCCCTCTGCTGCCATAACCTTCTCCCTCATTTTTGGCCCTTTCTGCTGTTCTAGTTTCCATGATGGACTCCATAAAATGGATCAATTGGCTAAGAATTGAAAATAGAAATTTTCACTTCTGTCCTTGAATTCTGGAGCAGTGAAGAAGGAAGCGTTATCGTGATGCGTAGTGGCTTTCAGGTTGCACTCCTGAACCTCCCAGACAGGCATTGTCAGGCAGCATCCATATGAGCCAAGGTTACCTGTCGCTGAGAAACCTTTGGGAGAAATCTTCATGATGTATGTGGTTATGATTGTGATAATTAACTGAAACTGGTTTACTTAGTATAATGTGGCATTTTCTTGGGGACATGGGGGTCCTTATTAAAATATGTTCCTCATTCTGATTACTTAGTACTATTTGCTTTTCCCATTCAGGTGGTTCTTTCTTGGATACACAGATAATATTCTAGGTTTTGATGATATCCAAGTAACAAGTACACATGCAAACTTAGCTGAAGTGTAGTCTCTGTTCCAGCATTACATTTTATTATTTTTTTAAAGGCAGATTATTGTGTGAGTTACCAAATTTCAAAGTGATCGTAATTTCGAGCAGGCTGTAGCAGTGATAAGAAGGATGTTGCTCTATGGAACTCCCTTAACCACTGCCAGCCAGCACAATCCCTACCATTTCATGCTGGTTTTCAGGACTCTGCCTTTAGGTTTTATAACCATTTAAATACTTTTTATCTGGGATGGCAAAACCCTAACTGGACCCTCTTGGTCTTAAGCTTAACCAATCACTTTTTTTTTAGAAAATTAAGTGAAATGTGATTGGTTTTCACTCAAAATGATAAGATTATGAAATAGATTTTTAAATCTATTGTTGTTTAGCTTTTCTTTTAACATTTTTGTTATGGTTTGGGTGCTGTTCATGTTAAATAACTTTTTGGCAATATGACTACTTTCTAAAAAACTTGTTTTCATAAGAGTATGGTCTCCGAAAATGTTTTTGAAATGGAAAATTATGTTACCTTGATGAAAAAACATTCAGCCTTCATGTGTAGCAGGAAAAGGATCACATCTCTAAAGGTACTAATAACTAGATTGTCAAAAAATCATCAGTCTTGAGATTTACATAACAAAAATAGTATTTTGGCGTTTGACTATAAATATGGCTTAGTGTGGCAAACCATGGTGTTAATATGATGTTTCTTCTATTTGGAGTTTAGAATAGCTACATATTGTTTACAGCTCTCTGTAACTGTTTTAATCTGTTTTCCACAGGAGCAACAGCTGCTGCTCGAAAGGAGGTTATAAGGAACAAGATAAGAGCAATAGGAAAAATGGCTAGAGTTTTCTCAGTGTTAAGGTAAGGTTTTGTGCTTTTTCAGATTTGGTTTTTAATGTTAAAGGACATCTTTGAATGATTATTTAGAGTACTGTTAAACAAACAGCAAAATTGATATTTTGGTATACCAGTATACCATCCAACAAAGTTTTACTGGAACCTTTTAAAGATTTCTTTTTCTTTGTTTATTTATACTGCTATTTATTATGGCTCTGAATAATCATCTTCCTCAGGGCTTTTGCTGAACATAAAGCAGACAAATAAAAGACATCAGCAAAGAAAACTGCAATTACTCTTTAATTATTATTTTAAGACTTTGGCTTGCCAAGTGTACTAATTAACTCTTAGCCACTGGGAGGCAAGAGTTAAATATGGAGAGAGGGCATTGTCCACATCATGTCTCATCAGAAAGGAAGCCAACTGTCCCACTTTGTCACCCACAGTTGTTGCTACTGCCATGAGTAAAGATGATTAAAGATGAAAGCATTAGGGTATTTTAATGATAAACCCAGGAAATGATTGTGCAGACAACAGCAACTTGTTACCTTGGGCTGCACTCCCCCAAACACACGAACATGCATAACTAATTGCTACCCAGTGTTTAGTGCACTCCATTCGATGTCTCTGAGCAGAACAGAAAACATGCTGTACTGTGCTGAAGTCTAAATATAGAAAATACAGTTCTCCCTCCCTTTTAGCAGAGGGATTATTTTTTTCCCCCACTCAGGCTCTGCTGTAGTCAGTTTATGGCTATTATGGTTAGTACAAAATAAAGGAATTTTCAAAGAATATATTGGTAGGATTGTATGATTGAGATAAAAAGGGGAATTAAAAATAGTTCCTTGAAGAACTTACACTCTTAATTTCAGATGAGACTGTCAAACTTGCTTGATTTGAGACTCTTCTGCAGCATGCAAGCAGTGGGCAGGTTGTCAGTAGGGCTTCACGTGAACACAGCAGTTTGCCTATGCATTGCAGATTGCAGCAGCATGGCTTTAAATAGCATACTGAGATGGAGGACTTTTACCTGGGGTTCCCAAAGTGTTATATGTGAATTACTAGTGATGCACAAACTACTTCAAAGTGGTACCCATAAAAAAAAAAGAGAAGTTGGCATCATGCCTTTTCCTTAAACAAGGCGGGGGAGCAATCAAATGTTTCCACCTGCTCCTCTGTACCAAGTCTGGCACAGAGCCTGGAGCTGACATTGCCACCACCTTCGTAAAACAGCACGATTAGTTTTCTCTGATGATAGTTGAGCAAACAGTTTGGGAAACCTGGCTTTCTACCATAACCTTGAACTGCAGGTTCTGGATCTGCTGTATTTTGTTGTCGAGCGCTTTTTGAAATGTAGGATTAATTCAACAGAAAGCAGACTTTAATAGGCAGAAAGTCCTGAAATTAGATGCTCAGCTGATATATCTGGGTTTTGATTACTTGCAGGTGATTGACGTCACCTATATGTCAAAGACTTTTTCAAAGGGGACTATGGGGGCTGAAGCTTTTCAATGGTTTCGGGGATGGAAGAAGGGTACAGGATAATTCTTGGCATGTGTCCTGTCTAAAGTGATATGCATAAGCCTCATAACTTAGGGTTTTAGCGCTGTTTGAAACTGTGAGCCCTCTTAAATTATTTCATGAAAATCAATATTTTAAGCACTGATGAAAATCAGTCTTGATCTTCCCTGAAAAGTGGTCAAATTCATCTCAGAATTGTTCATGAGGTGATTTTTTTACCCCTACCACATGCATCCCAGCATCTCCAGAAGACCAGAATGGACTGTTTCTGGTAGAGGAGAAGCCACAGGTTGACTCAGTGAAGCTGCTTTTACAGTTCTTGGTTACTGATGGACCTTAAAACTTTGCAGGAAGGACTGAAGATGAAGAGTATATTTCTTCTCCCTTAGCTTTAACCAGCAAATACAGTGCATCCTTACTGTGGTCAGAGGTGTAGTCAGCAAATAAACAGATACCTCCAATGGGCAGTTTGGCAGACCAGTCTTCTAGGAGAACGAATGACGTTTCATCCCAGCCATCATTGCTCCCCTGGGAGTACCTTTTCTCTTTTGCTGGAAAAGGTTGATTCTCCTCAGCTAAGGTGCCAGGCTTCTAGGCAGCAAAAATTATATGAGGTTAATCTTGCAAATTCTGTGCCTATAGGAAAGCCTGAGTTACATTTTTGGTCTTGGCAGCACAATCCACACATAACACACGAGTGTCTGATAATTGTGTGTAATCCTGCAAAGGCTGTGGTGGCACCATCATCTAAACTAACCTGTTTCAGAGACCTCTGAAGTTCCTGTTAGAGTCATTGCTGGTTTACGAAACTGATTTCACTAATTCTTGAAAAGCCTTTCCAAATGATCAGCACGTGATCTTGACCACCTTCAAAGGACTCAGTCGAATGTCTCTTCTCCAAACTTGAGTGGCCACTTTCCTCAAGGATGTAACCTGAATGTGAAACTGAGGTCATTTCAGCCACTTTAGTCTCAAAGTTAGGTATCAAACTAGCTTTGTATGGAGTTTCAAAGGTTATAAATGAGCTTTGCTGAGAATAGCCACAATAGAATGATTGGCATAAACTCAGTGGAAGACTTCACAATTCCCTGTCATTGCCTCTCTCCAGCTTTGTTTCTTAAGTCTGACTTTTCTTTGGATATATTTAGACAGGAGGGAGGTAAATAAAATGTTTAATCAGTTTGTTTGCCTTTTTTTAGAATGTAAGTGAAGGACATCAGATAGAAACTAAGGAACACCAAAGGCTAAAAAAAATAATCTTGAAATTTGTGATATAGAGGTTTCATGGGAATATGCTGTTTAAAGATAATAAAAATACAGTGAATAAATTTATCCTATGAAGATGAGGCTAGAAGTGCCATTATGGTTTAATTAAAAAAAAAAAATAAGAGAGAGAGATAAAATGGACAGAATTGAAAATGCAGATTATGCAATTGCTTGCAGGGTCAAATGATCAAGAGAAACCAAAAACTTTGGTGTGTAACTCCAGATGATGAAAGTGCTGTGTTAATTCTGGAAATATTTGGCTGTCACATTAGTTCTAATTGCTTAGGAAACCTACAAGGAAAACAGTCACAATTTGATTTTGACTATGACACAAAGAAAAGCATGTACAAGGAGAATTGTTTTTAAACTAAAAATAGAACTTGAAGAGTATATGTAGTAGGTAAACAAGAGTTGTTTGAAATACATGAGTAATTCAGGGCACATTGGTCTAAAGAAAATTTTAAGTAATAGAATTGCTGAGAGATGGTTTTGATAGACAAAACCACATTATCCTCAAGCGAATGTGGAACTAAATTCTGTCTTTGTGATTGCTTCCTCCAGCTTAATGTCGTTATGTATTTCAAAGTAAAGCACTTTGAAAATAGATTTCTCTTAAAGAATTGGTGTCAGGTTTGCTGCTGAGAAAGTATGTCATCACAGATATCACTACAGCTCATAGAAAGCTGTGTTTAATGGCTTATCTGGATAGAGCTGTTGTACTCCTCTAGCCATATATTAAAAACTGTATGTATTTGAAGACCAGTAAAAATATATTTAGATTTCCTAGAACATTTTTCTTGAATCAGTATCATTTTTAGCATACAAAACTATTAAGAATAGTGCTGGTAAGGGTGGAACTGCTTATTAATTTTAATGAACTTTTAGCTGCCTTTTTTTTTTTAAATGGCTGGTGGTCATTAATAAATAATGCACCTGACTGCTAGTGCAGACAAAAGCAAAACATTTTAAGTTGATTTTGGACCACATGGTGTAAGACACCTAAATACATTGTTGGCAATAACTGCTCCTTACGAGTTTGTGGGTTTATATGTATATGTTCAAAAATTATGTCATATGTTGTTTCATAGATGTAGATTAGAGTATTGACTATAGTGGGAGTCTGTGTATGGTGTGGTGCAAAGGTGAACCACTTACACAGCAGTGTAACTGCACTGGTGCTGGTGTTATCACCAGATATTCAGCCTGTCCTGGTGAGGAGAAAACCAGATCATTGCAGGGCAGGTGTAGCTTAAGGTGTCTAAAAGGTGTTCTGTGTTTTTGGTTTTTTTTTTAAAAAAGAGACAATTGTTTACATCTGGGGTGTCTTTTTTTTTTTTTTTCCTTCTGCAGAGAAGAGAGTGAAAGTGTTCTGACACTGAAAGGTTTGACTCCAACAGGAATGCTGCCCAGTGGTGTGCTTTCTGGAGGAAAACAAACACTGCAAAGCGGTAAGCGTGTTTGCCTGTGTGTGTCGTTATGTGTAAAAGAAAACAATTGTTTTTCAACTGCAGAACCCAAGAAAATTAACTGCAGTCTTCTCTGAAAAAAATAAAGGACAGAATAAAAGAGGCGGTTTGTTGTGCTGGAGCATTTGTGAGCAGTTCATGTAAGGCCACTTCTCAAGACTCATTACATGCCACAGATTTTCAAACAAAGAGAGGGGCAAAAGGTCCCTGAAAATCAATTGTTCAGAATGGTAGATCAGCATTGCATGTGAGATGCACTCTTTCCACAGTTTACAGCATCTTTCTGTTTGTTTTGGTTTTTTTTAAGAGCAGCCTTTGATACATGGAGTACTGAAGGTGCAGCTTAGATAATGACACTCATTTTATCTGATTTGTTCTTCCTCACAGAGAATCACCAATGGAAAATAGCTCTAGAATTAGATTTTCTCTCCTAGCAGTTCTAGGTGACAGCATGAGAATAATTTCATTCTGATTTAAGCCCAAGTGAAGGGAGGCTCTTGCAAACACCACATTTGCCTTGTACACAAACACAATACAGATTGTCAGTTCAGTTTTATACCAAGTGCTTCTTGTTACAGGAAATCTGTAAGTCTGTAGTAGGGCTGCTTTTGATGAAATATTCCTTTTGGAATAAGGAGCTGCAAAGTATTTAATTTACTATTGTAAGCTCTCCTTTTTTTTTTTTTCCCTGTGTGTATTGCTGCAGAGTATATTGCAGGCACACAAGAATGTCTCTCACTTATTGAGGTTCTGTTGGCAGTAGATATAAGAAATAGAAATGCCTTACAACCTTTAACACAGTCTCAGCCTCTTGTTTTCCTGTTTCCTTCCTGGAGCATTCTTTCTCTGTATTTTCCCCTTTACTATCTCTTTTATGTAGAAGATTCAGGTATACGGTGGTAAACCTTCTTTCCTCTTTTTTTTCCCCCCTTGCCTTTTTTCTTTTTGATGACTTGTGTATTACAGACATAGTAACATTCTGCATTGAAAATGCTGCAATATGATTCCATAGGATACCTTTCTTAGTGGGGTTGTGGTTTTTACCTAGACTTTTCTCCATAATAGTTGCTTAATATTTGTTGGAAAATTTGGTCCGAGGAAACTGCTATTGTTGCCCTGAAAAAATATTAGGGAAAGAAATTAATTTGAGAAAGTTGCCTAAAGTTTTTGTCACAATGGCTAAAGGGAAAATCTCCTCATACTGCAGTATCCTGGCTCAGTAAAATAATGCTATACACAAGCTTCTGTATTAGTTAACACATAGTACCCCATTTACCAAATAACCTGAATTTTACATAGTTTCTGTTAAACACACATTCATATTACCATATGTATTAACAGAAAATAAGAGTACTATGTTCTGTTGTGGAAGTATACATATTAGTCATCATTTTTTTTTTCTACTGTGTCAGTGCTGGTTCGGATTTGGTTACTCATTTTCATTTCTCATCCTAGTTATGGTGTTTTCTCTTAAGTTTGCATTGGTTTCGTTCCCTGATTTTTTGCCGTCTCTCTTGCTCTGTAGCTTGAGAGGCACATAGGCTTACCTTGGTGCATGTGGGTTAGATCCTTTACTTCCCTATGCAGCAAGATAGTAGCATACATATTTTAGTGTTGATCTCAATTAATATTTAATGTCCTAAGTAAAAAAAAAAAAAAAAAAAAAAATTGCTTTGGATTTTATGGAGGATGAAGAAAGCTTTTATGTAGGCGATAATAAGACAAAAAAAGAAGAGAGGAATTCCTAAAAACTTGGCTTCTTGAACTGTTCTCTAAACCAGAGAAGTTCTTGGAAATCATAATTTCTTTTTAAATATTTGAGCTGTACCATTGCTATATTGGATTGCATTTGCTGATTTGCATCAGCTTGTAAATCTCTGACTGTAGAAAAAAAATCATCCCAAATCTGATGGGTAGAATTGAAATGAAATTATGTCTTTAAGAACAATGAATGATTTCAAAACAGTGATTGATGGTATTCATAACACTGCAGCAACCTCCTGATTACAAGCTATTCTCTCTCTGACCAGGCTTTGCCATTTTGGAGGTCCAACAGCTTTCAATCTTGTACCTATGTCCATTAATTTAAATATAATACTATAAAGTTTTTTTTCAGAGACTGGGTTGACAAAAAGGATGCTTACAGGTGCAGCAGACTGGGCAAGATTGCAAGCAAAGGCAAAGCTGTCTGAGCAAACTGCCCTATGCTGAGGGGACGTTTCTTTTAGTCAGAAGAGAGGGAAAAGTCATTCTAAAAAGTTGTATATGTGGCTCCCTTACCTTGTACTGGTGGCTAATACTTTTCAAACTGACATTGTAAGTGGTATGAATTTTGTGTGATGGCTTTATGCCATTTTTCCTTCTCTTTTGACAGGGCAAATCAAACTGCTCTTATTCAAAGCTGGGAGAATTACACAATGACCTTTTCAGGTCAGGTGTGGAATATGGAAGACATTTTAATTTTGTAGTTCTTTTGAGTCAAAAGAAAACTTCTCAACTGTGTCTTTAAAAGCTTTTAGTTTGTGAAACTTCTGCTTCAGAACAAACTGTAGCTTAATTTAGTCTGCAAATTATTGTTTTTGTGTAAGCATTTCTGTGTTTGTCTGTTTTGCCAAAATCCAGCACTTACAGTAACATTAGTGTTGTAGCTCCTTTGCTATTCACTGACTTGTTCTTAGAGTTAAAATCCTCTGCTCATTTTTCTCATTCGTTTTGCTACCCCTTTCTTCTCTTCAGCTACTGTTGAGGCTATTGAGGCTGATGAAGGTAAATTGGCCAGTCCCCTTTCTGTTGGTGCCACAACAGATAAGGGCTCTGCTGGGTGTATTCATTTTGCTGTAGCTTGTACAGATTGTGTGGGTGTTGGGCTAACAATTGTGGCTCGGTATTAACCAAAATGTAATTGCTTTAAAGGGGAAAATATTTTTTGGTGTTTTTTTTCTGTTGCTGCTGTTGTGGTGTTTTTTTCTTTCTGAAAGTTACAATCACGTTGGAATTCCTGTATGTTGAACTACACACTGAGTAATGCCACAGGAGGAGATCAGGGGACTTGGATTTCATGGGTCATAACTCGGCAGCAGCTCGTAAATGCTCTGTGACGCATAGCTCAAAAGCTGTGTGCTGGAGGCAGGGTCTTGTCTCTGCCTCAAACTATCCTCAGGAATCCCTGGTCAAGGAAAACACACAGCTTTTTATGAGTATTCTCTCTTTTTGTTCATTTTGGTTTTCCCTTTTTCTTTCTTCCTTCAGTTTGTTTCTTTTCTTTAGGTCACTAGTAAAAAAAAAAATTATTGGTCTTTTGTTACAGTTCAGCGTGTTTCTGTTTCTCTTTAAAAGTAAAACAACATGAGACATTTGTCTGCAAGATGTCTGCTTCTTCTGGTAGTGGCAGTTTACACACTGGATATTTACATTAGAGCAACCATTAACACTAGCACCATTTTATCTACAAATATAAAGTCACTGGCTGCCTCAGAAGATTTCCGAATGTTTAGTATTGAAAACTATGGTGCTTTATTGACAGACCCCTAATTTAACCCTTAAGCAATTTTTAGCACTATGGTTGAAGCCTAAGTAATCACGTATTGCAATGTAAAGGCACAATATTCATTCAGCATTATAAAGTTTTGGAAGAAGAGTTTTCAGAATTCCCCTTTAAAACAAAATTCTTCAGTTGTATTTTGTTCTTGCCCCTCAAATTTTCTGTGGGTATTTTTTTTTTAGTTAAAAAAAAACACCAAACAAACAAATTTGATGATTGCTGTCTGTTGGTAAGATGTGCCCTTTTGGCCAGTTGAATTTGTTTTTGATTTTTGTAAAGCAGTGAATAAAATTACAGAACAAACAAGTAAGAGAAAATACAACTGCTTTCTAAATAGCAGTGAGTAAGCTGCTATTTATGGTGGAATTATCTATTCCTATCGGCAATCTCTAATCTGCAGTGTGCATTCTTGTTGACAGTTTGGCTGTTTTCTGTGATTTTCTGTGACTGTGTTGTGTTTTAGTATACTCTCAATGTAAACTGCTAATCCTCATTGTCTGACCAGCAACTACAGCAGAGCACCTTCCTCAGTATTACAGATGATACTGTGTCAGCTTGAAACACAATCGATTGAACGTCCCCATTCTAGCAATATGCACCCTTCTAGTTGATTCTTGATTTGCCATCATGGCTAGTTAGACACCGTAACCATAGTCGTAATGACTAGTCTACGTAGATGAAGAAAATGATGGAGAAAATGTTTCACCCTGTACCAATTGTTCCTCTGCAGTTTGATTCAGGGCTCGGTAACGGCAGCTGGGCTGTGCTACGGGCAAGCTCCAGGATGCAGAAAGTGTTTCAGCGTCAGCATGGCCATCCATTAAACTGTTGCTTTAAGGGATTGGCCTGGGTGCTTGTTAGACATCTTCATTTTTGTGATAGAAGATAAAGTAAAAAAAAAAAAAGAAATAAAAAAACCCAAAACCTTGAAAAAACTCACTGTAGGGCCTGTTCTGTTTTCACTGCTCCATCCCTGCTCACTTAACTAATCACCATTATGTTGTTGTTGTTCTTCTGAGTTGAAGTATAATACATGTTAAAACCCATGCACTTCACAAAGTTTCAATATAACATTTGTGAAACTGGCGAAGGAACTACATCCTGAGGCAAACAGGATCTATCCATTTTCACGGGAACGGTTGGCAAAAATATCAGCATGGAAACACTTTCCTCGCTCCCCCCAAAATGCAAGGAGTGGTAGATTGGTACCAGGGATGTTCTAGGGTTTTGGGTTTGTTCACTTATTTTTTTTAATGGAAGTTACCAGCTTGTCCAGAATCAGGACTGCGTATTGGAAGGAGAGCAGGAGTACTTTGGGGTAAAGAAGATAAAGGGAGGGAAGCAATACTGAATTTGATCTTTGAAACTCCCCTACCATTTTCTCCCCAGGGAGTTTACAGTTTCCTGGTACTAACACACCATTTCTGCTCTGTGGCATGTTAAGATAGTGGTGTATCAAAAGTGTCAGTTCTGGAAGTGCAGTGCATTGATTTGGTGCAGATCAGAGAATAACACACAGAAGGCTATGACATACTGTCTATGGAGCTGTGACCTGCTGTTTGCCTACAGTGCTTTTTTCTCTTTTGCTTTAAATCTAAAGATCTTCAACTCTTCAATTAAAGAGAGAACAAAATAAAATAAAATAAAAATCACACTCTAAAGATACGGTCCCCAGCCTGTGGCTGCCTTCTGAGGTTGGTGTGGCCTCATCAATGTTGCTGCTGAAGAGCAGATGAAAAGTCCTCAGCTTCAGTTGGAACTTTGGTCGTTTGTCAGTGTGTTTCCAAAGTTAAATTGTACAAATGTGCCAAAATTGCGATATCCCTGGTTCGTGTTGCACGGCATTACTGCTGTTTCACTCAAGCTTCTTTCTAGAAGTCCAGGGACGTGTCGGGGAGGATAACTGCCCTGAGTGATCAACAAGCATCTTGCCTGTGTTGAGAGCACAAGGCAAACCTGTTGCAGGGTCACCCCAGATTTCCCATAGCTTTAATGTATATCCCGCAAACTGGCCTCTCTGCGTCATCACCACCTGTAACTGGCCAGCACTTTTTCCCCTGGTCTTTGAAAGTCAAATGGGAGTTCTGCCTGATGAAGATGTTACGGCGAGGCACACTGTCTTTAAGGCTGTAAGTGATGATGACAAATGCTAACTCACCAGCTCACGGCTGTGCTCTAAACATGGTTCCTGATTGCAAACTGTAGTTTCCTGTCAGCTTCTTAGCTTTTTAAGCTGAACCCCAGTGGGCAACAAACAAAATATTGTAAGTTGATCCTGTTGAAAAAAGTAGTTGTGTTGCAAGACACAGTGGTAGTTAACCCCCAGCTCTAAGTACGGTAAGGAGTCGGTCGTGTTGTCAGATCTTCTCATTGTCGCCTTCGCAAAGAAGGACTTTCGTACTCATTGATAAGTTGGGGGAAAAGCTGCCGAGAGTTTTACCTTGCTAATTTTACTTTTTAATAATCCTTTATTTAGCTATCAAAGGATTTTCACCCCAGCATAAGATCACTAGCTTCGAGGAGGCCAAAGGCTTAGATCGAATTAATGAGCGAATGCCTCCACGCAGAGACGTGCCATCCGATGCCAACCTTAACTCCATCAACAAGGCAATCTCCACAGAGACTAATGGCATGGACAGCAACGGCAGTAATAGCAGCAATATTCAGTGACCACTGTCTGGGAGGGGGGTTGAGCTGCAGGGCGCGATGGGGTTGCTGCACATCAGCAGTGGGATGTTCTTGCCTCTGATAATAGCTTACTTGCTCTGGGGGCCAGGTTTGGATTCAGTTTACAAAAATCATCTATGAAGAGATCGTCAATTTTAATTTGGTGGGAGGGGGGGTGGGGGAGAGACACCTCCTTTGGATATGCCTTTAAAATGCTTGTAGAAAAATGAGAGCTCATGCTGGTATATATTGCAAAGTTAGGGGAATGAACGTGTTTTCCTACTGCATTGGGAACGTCTAGGTATGTTACTGAAAGGCCTTTTATTATGTTACTGGACATGAAAACTTTGTTTAATTTCTTACTAACTATTGTACGTTTACAGTTGCAGCACTAAACATGGACAACATCAAAACATTTTTAACAAAATGTACAAACTAAATAAGGACTATTTATTGATAATGTTTTGCTACTCTTGTCAGACAATGGCTATGAGATAAATTAGGCAGTCTTTAAAAATATAGAAAAAAAAGAAAAAAAAAGAAAAAAAAGAATGTTGGAAATTTGTTTAAAATGCCAAAAAAAAAAAAAGATGGAGAGAGAGAGTGAGAGAGAGCGAGAGAGCGATAGTTTAATTTTGTACAGATTATGCTTACCTCAGGTTTCTTTAGTGTGCTTCAATGCCCTTCTTTAAATATAACACTTATCTTACTAATTTGGCAGCAATTATCCTTTTCTTTGTTTAAAAAAAAAAAAAACTGGAATAATGATAACATATTTCTCTTTTTTTTCTGTTTATATTTAGGGGGTTTGGTTTGGGGGGTTTTCTGGGTTTTTTTGGTAAATCAAGTCTTGGTTGTGGCTTGCTGAATTTAAATATTTATGAGTGGTGCATTTTTAAGTATAGTGAACAAGACACCATATTAAGTGCAGTGAAAAGCATCTATATTCTGTAAAAATCTGCCTATGCATGTTTTTTAAGAAAAAATGGCTGTATAGGCCTGTATGGGACTGTAATGCGCTTAGTGGTCTGACTTATACTGGAAATGTATGTATACTGGCGTACTTTATATTCTCTAAAAAAAAAAAATGCTTAATGCCTTTGAAATTTTGTAATCAAAAAAAGCTTTGAAAAATCTAAGGGGAGAGTATTCTTAAAGTTTTTAACATAAGCTTGTCAGTGCACATATAGATGGGTAGCATGTTTAGCAAACCTTGTGAAATTTAAATAAGTTTGTAGTTACATGTGGAATTCTAAATGCATGATAACTGTTAATGTCATAATGGTTTAGTCATTTTGTTCTGTTCTGTCATGTGCCACAAAATGTGTAATTTTTTCACTTTTTTCCCTTTGTATATCAGTTACGGGTTTCAACTGGTTCATTCTAAAAAAGAAAAAGAAACAAAACAAAACAGTCCATTAATATTTTTTAACAATTGTATAAGTGCCCAAGTAATTCACTACAGCCTACAGCCTTGCCTTTGTAATTTGACTTTGAAATGTTGGCAATCAAAGCATGCACTTGTAACAATGAAAGAAGCATTTTATATTACTACTCAATAAAAATGTGCATGAACTTAAGCACTCTTCCCTTTCTTGCTGGCTCAGTTGCAGAAGTGCATGCAGGCACATGCGTGTGCACTTGTTGCTCTCTTTTGCTTTGGACAGAAGACCATCTGTGTAAGAGAAGAACGACTCTTTTCACAATTCAAGGTCAGTTCTTTACTAAGAAAAAGCTTATTTTCTTACCCAACTGTTTTAGACTACTGAACATCTGCAGACTTCCCCCAAGTTCTGGTTAGAAAGTTGGATTTTCAGTAAAATGAGTAGGACGTATCCCACAGGTAGAGTGCAGAAAAAAAAATGTATGCTTCCCCCCCCTCCCCCCCCACCCCCTCATCTGGAGTGTTTGAAAAGGTCAATTAATATCAATTACAATATTCCTTTAAGGAAAAAAAAAAAAAATCAGCAATTTCAGCTGTCAAATGCTCTCTGTTTTCAGTCAAAGGTGAACTGTCAAAGTTCTGCCTTGTTCTCATTTTCTCCCTAACTGTGCTCAGCACCCTTCTACAGTCCGTCATCCTGCAGAGAACTGATGGGTGATGCCAAATGGTGTAATATTGTGGGTGCTGCTTTAGTCTTCCTTTCAGGTAGCATTTTGAAATGTTGGCTCAATGCCTGCGCTCTTATGTGTTTTTCCCACTTCAGCTCCTGTTAATTTTGGGAAAATATGACAGGTGGCAAAAATGAAGACTATTCATAATATACAGGACTAGGAAGCTGGATCAATTTTAAATGCAAATTTTTGTTTCAGATTGTGTAGAAATATAGCACAGGGAGAGACATGCAGAGTCTGACAATTCATCCGATCAGTGAAGCTGTTCATCTGGTTAATGAGCATGGTCTCTGCAAAAAGTAATGGTGAAAGTTTGAGTGACCACTTTACTTTCCAGTTTGGTCCTGTGTATGTGCTAGGTGAACAGCTGTAGGTTACCTCAGCTAAGTTTTTTTTGTAGAGACAATTAGCACCAATGTAACAGCAAGAAAGAGGGTTTTCGTCTCTGCAGTGACAGTGTGGCATAGACTTCTCAATTGGTAGGCTTAACCCAAAAGATCCATGCTACAAATCAGTGGTAGGTTTGCAAATGCCTGCTGTAATTGCCAGGGACCTTATGGGCAAGAGAGGCAGCCCAGGCTGAATAACGCATTAGGAAATGTACAAATTCTGCCTGGTCAGTAAGGAAGTTTTTTGAACTTTTTATATCTTAGAAGAATGAAAAATATCTGGAGCGTGCAAGATAAGTATCCTGTGTGTCCATCTAGGATGGCTTGGCTCTCTTCTGGAGTGAGCTGCCATTGTACCATGGGGCAGGTTCTGGACTGGCTCTGAGGGGTACTCTAGGCTATATTCAAATGTTCCTGGAAGGACAAAAAAAAAACTCCAAAGGTTATCTTTTTCCAGGGCATTCCATCTCTTCCAGTGGTCCGTCCTTTTTCCTGCTGCAGAAGGAGCTGTAGATGAATTTGAAGAAAAACCCTGGTGCCTCTGAAGGCTGAGTTTTGGATTTCATGGCCTCACTCAGTAACATGTCAAGCACTGGAGTATGTCTCCCAGTACAGGTTTCTTCCTTTTTACTAAATATGCTATTCTAATGCAAAAAAATAGCATTGGTGCTTACATCAGGATTTACTGTAACTTTTTAACCACTTTATTCCCAGTGTGTGAGATAGTATATTGGATACATATATTATAATTTCTGCACTGTCATAATTTTCCTTTTCAACAGCTATTAAACATGAAGTATATTAGCTCTTAGCATACATTTTCTGAAGACAATGTTCAAATTTTGTCCAGGGTTTTCCCCAGAACTGCAGTAGGTTTAACCCTGCTTAAGCTTGTGCCAGAATTTCCAGCTGTCGGGCACAGATATAAGTTCTTTCAAGCATTTTTCTTCACACTTTATTTATTGCCAGAGGAGGACGTCTTCAGCCTCTAGAGGAATTTGGCTTTCTCTGAGCACTTGGCCAGTGAAATTGAGGTCATAAAGCAGGGCTGAAAACTGGCACCAAAAGATGCTGCTTGTTAGCACTGACCTGATCTCTGTCCTCTCTCACTTTAGCCCTGGTTTTTAGTGAAACAGTGGAGTTCCAAGTGTAAAAAACAGAAATTCGCAGATGCTTTCTAGGTTCAAACTGAATTTACAATTTTAGTCCTTAGGAATCAGTTTCCCTTCTTTTTTCAAGGTACTGTTGCTTGGATTAGTCAGATCCATGAATCTTCCCACTTCTTTCGCAAAGGGATGGATGTGAGAATCGGCTGTTTCAAATGTTAAAAAAATACAAGCACCAAAGCAACCATCATCTGGTAAATAGTTTGCAGATCGCTTTCTTTGTTGCTTTTGGGAGGACGTTTGATTCTGCTCAAAATGGCCATTTTTGGCTTGCAAAAGGGTGAACTTTCTGGTTCTTCAGTGATTTAGGAAAAAACACATCCAATTTCACCTGTGTTCATATGTGTATGTTCATATGTATGTAAAAACACAGAGGACTTGCAGCCACCTCCATGGGAGTCACAAAAAGGAGGAGTTCGTGGAGCTAGAGGTAGGGGACTTTTTTTGTCTTGCTGAGCTGGCTACAGTATCAAGCCTAGTATACCATATAAAATGTGTGTTTCATGAGGCTGTGATTTTATTAGTATTATTATTTTTAATAACTTGAGGGCAGATTTAGTTTTACATGCACCACGACGTTTCATCAAGTTGACAGATAGCTGTGTGCTCTGGGCAGGATTCTGCTGCAGCACATGATTGCAAAGGGAAGGGCTGCCTTGGCTCTGTCATCCCTGTCAAGAGTTTGTTTTAGGTAAAGTAACTTGGCAAAGAATGTGCTAAAGGACTGATTTTGCTGCCAGTGGGAAGTCTGCAGGCACGATGGCAGACATGACAACGACCGCTCCTTTGTGGAGTCCACTAGCAGCTGTCACTAGTTACTCTGAAGTTCACCAAGGCCTCTTCTCCGTTTTGGGCAGAGCCTTGCATGGTGGTTTGCTGGAGGTTTGGGTCTGGGCACTAAGTTAGGCAGTTCCTACCACAGCAAGACTTGAGCAAGAGGTGGTTATTTCATACTTGCATCTTGGAGGCAGCTGGTGCAGACAGCCACGGTGTGATCGAGCAAGCCCATTTCTCTTAACATCTGGGTATTTAATAATCCTTTTTGCTTTAAATGGGCAGCGAAATGCTGCAACCTGGACTAATTTCACAGTGGTTTGGGCCCAAGGAGCCTACTAGGTTACAGAACCGAGACACACAGAGGCCAGCAGGCACCACCAGGATGGGCTCCTCCAACCCAACTGCTCATGCAAGGGCAGCTGGAGCAGGCTGCTGAGGGCCGTGGCCAGGCAGGTTTCAAGTATCTGCAAGGATGGATCCACAGCCTCTCTGGGAAAAGTGCTTGATGGCTCTTACAGTAATTTTTTTTTTTTCTTACATGTAAAAATGTCTTGTGTTTCAGATTGTGCCCATTGCCTCTTGTCCTGTCACCAGGCCTCACTGAGATGAGCCTGGCTTCATCTTTTTTTACTCCCCCCACCAAGTATTTTTACACCTTTTCTCCAGGTTGAGCAGTCCCAGCTCTCTCCATCTCTCCTCGTAGGTCAGATGTTCCAGTCCCTTAACCACCATCACGGCTCTTTGCTGAACCCGCTCCAGTAAGTCCCTGTCGTTCCTGTGCTGGGGAGCGCAGGCCTGGGCATGGCACTCCAGGCGTGTCTCACCAGTGCTGAGCAGGGGGAGCCACAAGTTAAACTAGCTGCCCTGGTTCCCTGTATGTACCATTAAGTTCCTAAAACATATATTGATGCTAGTAACTTAAGGCAAGTGAAGACATTTCTGGCCTTGTAAGTTGAAGAGATGGGAGCCATACATCAGAAAATGGGAGCAGCAGAGGTATGTTGCAGTTGCAGAGCTGAGATGTACTAAGAATCGGATCCAAGAAGGTAAGAGAAAATTAATGCCTCACCGGTCTGAGAGGGCAGTGGAAGATTGGAATAATATTTATTGCCAAATTTGGTAATAAATTTGATCAGCAAGTTATCCAGGTAGGTATCAATTGCAAGAGGGAGGACCCTCATCACTGTCCTGTACTGTGTCCTGCCTGCTGCTGATCCTTGGTGCTTCAGAAGACAAAGAAGTTATCAAAAGCATCTAGTCAGTCTTGTACTGAAGGAAATAGTCCTTTCCTGGATTCAGCAGGCAAGCGGCTGAAGCCCTGAAGCACATGATTTGTGTAGTCATTATTGTAGTGCAGATTGTGCACGTGTAATCAGGACATCACATAAATGACTGATCTTGTGCCTCCCTGGGGAGGGAGGAGTAACCTGCTGAGGAGGTTGCCTGAGGAAAAGATGCATTTTTTCTCTGTCACTTGGTGGTTTATTGGTTTCAGTACATATTTAATAAGCTTTGCACTTGGACTGCATTTTTCTAAAACAAGAAGTGCACTCTGAAGGGAATATGAGGGTGACGCTGTGGCTGAGCTTAAACAAGGCTGCAGAGCTGATCTTTATGCAAAAGTCTGAGGAAGCCCTGCAGCCATGGACCAGGGCACCAGAGAAAGGAAAGGGAAGAGGAGTGGGGCTGGCAGGAGAGCTTGGTGTATTTCATTACTTTCTCAAGGTAGGTAGGAGAAGAGGCAGTGGTGGCAGCAGAGACCTGAGCACTTGCACTGCAAGACAGAGATGATGAAATAAAGAAACTCCACCACATACCTTGGCTTTGGACAGGCAATGACAGAAATTATTTAGGCTGATAAAATTCACCTTAGACTAGATGTGCACTTAAAGATGATGATGGAGTTCAGGCTGTGACCTGAAGCGCGGTCATGCATAAAAGGAGAGCAGGGAGTGGCATGGGAAATGACATTTTGGAGGGCAAACCCATGATGAGCAGGCTCACAGCCCTGTCAGAGGAAGAAGCACAGATTGCAGGATTGAATGCTGTGTTGCATGCTGAAGAGTTTAATCAATTAATCTTAAATGCAAGGATGCCTGTAACTAAGGGATTCGGACCTGATACAAGGGAGTTGCCATGAAGTCAGCTGGGATGACAAGCCAAAGCCTGGACTCTGTACAGGATAAAAAGCCAAGAATTATGAGGACCTTAAATCTCAACTAGACTTGTAAGGCAGGACTTGCAAACCAACCAGGTAATGGACGCCTCAAACAGAAAAAGCAAAAGCTAACAAGGAATGGAAAAATGGCCTGTCAAGCCAAGTTGGGGATGGCCAGTAAAGGCTAGGAATACAGTGAAAATCAGCATGAGCCCAGCTAAGTAAGTTGTCTTGGTGATAGTGGTTGGAAAGCAGCAGAAAACATTTCTAGACACTTGAACAGAAAGAGCAAGGTATAAATAAGTGGGAAATGATGCAATGAGGATAAGGGAGAGGTTTAAAGTAGATGGATTAGCTAAAGCACCGTGGAAGGAAAGCCAACAATGAGATTCAGGGTATGGAAACAAGAACCATAGGGATCAAGACGGGAACAAATTCAGAGTTTAATGCACTTATTTAATGAAAATGCAATAGTTTTTCCTGCAGTTGCAATAGAAAATACCGTGTTTGCTTACTTGTCAAATAGCAATTCTCTGACTGGGTGGCATATTTTGAAAATATATTTAGAGAACATATGGTTCAGAAGTATAGATAAAAAAGGAGCAACCGCAGGGCCATTGGTCTGAGTGTAATCACATGCAAAGATTTAAAGCAAATCTTGAAGGAACCACTGATCAAAATGTGCGTGAGAGGAGCTGTTCACTACAGTGCTGTGTGGCAAATAGAAGTTAGTTATGGATGTCAGGAATCTGTACGTGAAAGTTAAGGTGGAAAGGGAAGGTGAAGGGAAGACCACAACTGTCAGTGTTGGGAGAGGACACTCTGGGTGGTGACAATGTTTCTCAGAGGTAGTACATAGAAATTTAGCTAGGCAAGAAATGCTTGTGGCATCATAATTTGTTTCCCCCTTCCCTTTTGCATCTGTCTCTCTGTCCATCCTCAGCAGCTTTCAGTGGGAGATAGGATCACTGGAGGGTGATGGGGATTACTAGGAGGGATCACTGCTGGAGGGAGCTCCCTTTCACGTGTTTTCCTTTCCTCTCCAATTTCCTTCCCTCTTGTTCCTTTTCCTTTTCTCTCCCTCGTTCTTTTGCTTTATCACAGCCACCATTTTGCCACTGGTTCCTTTTCCCAGATCCCCTGGGGCACTGCCAGCTGCCTGTCTGCCTGCCAGGCAAGCATGGACTGGCAGTGTCTCTCGCTGCAGCCAGGATCACGCTTCCATGTGACCTCGGGGGGTGACCTTGCCTCAGTTCCCTGTGCTGCTGCCAGTACCTCCACTGTGCCTGGACCTAGATGCCTGTGTGTCCAGGCAGCTGCTGCTCACAAAAAACCAGAATAAAACAATGAATTCCATGGAGACTGGTTCTGAGTGCAGGAGCATCACAGCAGGTCACTGCCTTGAGCTTTCTGTTCTTCTTAAGTCAGGAGCGTTCCTTGTGAATAGGTGGTATTACGAAAACACTGGTGTTTGCGGAGAGAGGGTGACTTGGCAGGAGAATAAGACAGTTATTTTTTCCTTTTCAGAGCTGAGGAAATAATATTGGTAACAAAAGCCTTTGCATGTGTAGTGAGAAGTGCTGACGTTGCCCTGGAAGTTGGCATCAGTAAGTGATAACACTCATCATTCCTGAGGAGCTGGTGGGGAGAAGCAGCGAGATCCGCTCTGGATGGGGGGAGAAGGAGGGCTTCTCCCAGTCTTTTCTGCCTCTGCGTGGCTATTTTAGTTAGTGGAGAAAAAATAAATGGTCATTTTTGCCTTCACTATCTCCCAGCAAAGAATTTCTCTTGGCCCTTTCACTTCCACAGCTTTTTCTTATAAGCTTTTTCTTATTCATGTGTGTGCTTTCGCATGGAAATAGATTTGCAAGACTTGCCAAACAACGCACCTCTTAAAAGCACAGCTGGGTGCTGACACGGCAGTGTTTCCCTCAGTCCAGAAAGTTAAATCCAGAAATAATCTCCTGTTTCTAACAGCTCGATGACTCATGTGGGCTTTGGGGAGGGTGCAGGGATTCCCGTCCCCAGAAAGCCCCGCTGCTGCCGGGGGGGCGGGTCAGGGGGGCTCAGCTGCAGGGGAAGCAGCGCTGAGCTATCAGAACCCATGCGAGGAGGCACTGGGCAAGTCAGAGCAAATGGCTTCTGTGGAGGCTGAGAGTTAGAGGAGATGGGCAGGGTCTGAAGCAATGCTGATAAAGGCTGCCTGCCCTGAGTGCTAAACGCTCCCTTTCTCCCCCAGAGTTGGAGGAAAATGCCCTGGGTGTGCTTACGGAGCAAACTTTCTGTGCCACGGTTGAGGCTTATTTCCTGTGCCCAGGAAGGGCTGGGGCATGAGCCTGCAAAGCTCCCTGCCAGAAACACTGGGTGAGAGCCACGCAGACCTCCTAAAGGGGTGTAAAAGCAGGTGCACCTGGATTAGAATTCCCTGGGGCTGCATGTCTTCAGCTTCCCAAAGAAGCCAATGGGTGGAACGATGTCTGTACTTGTGGTCCTGATTCATCCAGTTTCCCAGTCAAGGTTCCTGCAGTGCCTGGGCTGGCAGCACCTAAATGACGTGTTTTCTCTTAAACCATCTAAGCTATCACGTTGCTTGTCCGAAACTCAAGGGGCTTCATCCTTGTGAATGAGTACCACTGTGGCAGTCTTCCATAATGAATGAAAATATGTGGTATGAGATCTACAGTAAATTATTCTGACTAGTAAGATAAAAATACTCATGCAGTAGTTACAGAGCACACAGTTACTCTGCAGTTTCCAGAATTTCTTGCTGGGCTGGTCTTTGGTATCTTTGCTTGCCCTTGTGC
Organism: Falco cherrug; assembly: GCF_023634085.1. NCBI lineage: Eukaryota > Metazoa > Chordata > Aves > Falconiformes > Falconidae > Falco > Falco cherrug. The sequence continues at coordinate 71,264,847 of NC_073697.1, forward strand.
CAGTCATAGAGTCCAAATATTTAGGTAAAACTCCCTGTGAAAATACTTTGTCTTTTTCCTTTTCTTATTGATTGTGCTTTTAATGTTTTTAAACACAGTTAACCTAGTGTAACCTTTGTATCTAATGTGTTGAAATGAAGCCGTGAGAAGCCAGGAGTAATCAGGAGTGTGAATGTAGCGTCAGCACAGGCTCTGCCTGCAAGGATATAGATATAGACATATATGTATGTGTTAACTAACACAGGTGTTCTGAGGAGAAAATATGATCTTTTTTCAGCATTTTACATTGGACCTGTCTTATTACCCCACAGGCATCAAGAGACAAGATACAAAAGTGGGACACTGCCACGTCTGCTGTTTTCTCCCCCCCCCGTGTCAGCATGTCTAATCTGACCCTTCCTCTGGGTTTCTTCACTGCCTTTTCCTAGAAAAACAGAGGGACTTTCTACCCCACTCTCCGGGAAAGCTGAAGCACAGAGAAGACCCAACAATGCCTTAAAACCAGCAGTGAAAACCACTTAGCCCCAGGTGTGCAAGCACCAGCACTGACAGCACCCACAGCCCAAAACCCTGGGCACTGGGTCCATGGGAACCAGGGCTGGGAGGGATAGCTGAGGCTCACACAGCCAAAATTTTTCAGGAACCAGAGCACATCCCAGGAAACAACACTTTTGAGCCAAAAAACACATGACTGGGTAACATTGTTATTTTTCTTGCTGTTCCTGGCCTGGCAGCCTTGCCTGTCCATACCCTACTTCCTTCAGGTGAAGCAATAGCTAGAGAGGACTCTATAGGTGGGAACATGCTACAGAGGAACTGAAGCCAGCAGCTGATTGGGGACTCACCTGCTTGGAGCACGCTGCACCTATTTGCAGAAAACCTGGACCTACAGGAGCCCAGCAGGGCTGCCCAGTCAGTTGCTGGGATTTACATCAGGATGATGAGAGCATGTGTAGAGTATTTTCACCATAACAAACAGTTGGGCACTCTTTGCCAAAGCATTCTTAGAAGAGAATGATACAGCCTGGAGCGGTAGGCCAAGAGGATATCTGGGCCATTCAGAGCTGGTAGGGAATTTTAGGTAATGTTATTAACTGTGTAATGCTTTTTTAGTGAAGCTTGCGGAGGAAAACCTTTGTATCTAATGGAATAACTGTCATTATTTCCTGGCTCAGAAATATTTCCAGTCTCCTGCGGTATCACATGTACTGGAGAGGTCTTGAAGATTGCCTGTTTGCAAGGGCAGTGAAAGGCCAAGGCTGGAGGAGTGGAGGGACAGGAGAGAGGAATGGGAGAAAGTACAAATTTAATAGCAGAAAATACTTCTTTTTTTTCCCCAAAAAGTTCCAGGGTTGTTTTCTTATTATTGTTGCCAAGATTAATTACAGATAAAAATCCTTGAAATATGGATCATTTGAAAGAGATCAGCTAGGAATTAAGCTTTGGGAAAACTGTCAAAAATCTAAACACATAATTTATCTCTGCGCCACAGCTGAAGTGCAACAAAAATACATATTCTGCTGAGCACTGAAAATTAAATTGTTATTCTCATGTGAGCATTTGTATGTTGTTAGAATAAAACCCTGGGCTTTAGTAATTGCCTCAAGCACTAAACCCTTTGGCATAGCTGTTTCAGGGTGAGCTTGCTTGGTTACAGGCAGGCAGCTGCTCCATCGGTGGATTGCAGTGGATACATTACACCTGTAATGGCTGCAGGGGACTGTGGAATGTGATGGCTTGAAAATTACAGATGAAAAGCTCAGTGGGAAGCTGCGTGTTGCTGTTGGACATGGCCCTTTCCTAGACCCAAGAGCATGCCTTGCTGCTTCCCCCGGGAGTTCTCCTGCCTTCCCTCATTTCCTGCAGGCTCCCTGGCAGGACACATGTCTTCCTCAATGCAAAGAAAACAAGGGGGGAAAGCCCAGGCATGAAATATATGTGACCCCTCTCTCCACCCAGTAAAACTACTTGAAGTTACAGAGTGTGCCACTGGAAGTCAGGAGCAATGGGCAGCACAAGCAATAGATTATTTAAACAATGTAAGTCATGCTTTAAATTCAACCCTGCTCTTTTCCACCCCAGCCGAAGTCTCCTGCTGGTGCCCCAGCCTCCCAGGCCATTGGAAAGGACCTCACCCTCTTTGAAAGCTGCCGCCATCCCTAGCGATGCGTGAGGTGGTCTGTGGCTGCACAGCTGCCCGTTGCTTCCAGCAGCCCTCTCCCCTTTCCCTCCTGGAGAGCTGCAGTTTCGCAGTGCAGCTCAGAACAACAGAGGCTTGCAAGGTATGTCCTTCAGGGACGTCTCTATGGACACCTTCCCTGAACTGAATTTTACCTCATGGGAAAAAAGAAAGAATGGGAACTCCTGACATGGAAATGGAGAAGAAGAAAGGCGATGCATTCGAACGTCCAGCGAAAATATTCCGAAAGGCCAAACTACTAATCTCACAGCCCTTTAACCCTACTGCGTGGCAAGCACTGATGCAGCCCCTCGGTGAGGAGCTTGGGTGTCATCGCCTTCCTCCCTGCACAGGTTTGGAGCACATGTGCCTGTACATTGCTATGTGTAAGTGAAACCCGTTGCCATGGTGACAGTGGGCTTTCTAAATATGGTCTGTGATGCCCAAAATCGCATGGGCATTAACTGCTGAGGTGCATTCAGGGGTTCACCAGAAAAGAAAACATTTGCACTGGGGGCAAACCCCCTGAAGTGGTGGCGGTGTTAATTACAGGTTGATGATTTTATCTTCTGCAGCACCCCGGGTGCTCTCCAGGACACACAGGCTAGCTCTGGGACCCTGTGCTGCAGCTGATAAGAGGCTGGACTGTATTTATCTTACAAGTGCAGGGAGGGATTTGTAGCATTTTCACTACTTGGTGGCTGGGTTCCTTCTTGCTTAAAGCAATGTAGCTCTTCCAATGCTTATCTATGCTGGGCTGAACAGAGGTAAGGCAAGATTACACCTGATATAATTATCGGTCTTGTAATTACATGCAACAACCCCAGACAATCTCCTGGGTTTAACGTACAAATCTAATAATAATCAGGCACAGGAGTATTATAGGCTAAGGAAATCTTCGTTTGCCAGACCTTTGCCTGCACCTTTCAGTGAGAGCTGCGGCATGAAATGCAGTGATGTCTGTGAAGCTGCAGCGTTTGCCGTGCATGTGTCCATCAGTCTGTGTGTAGTGCCCTGCTGAGGAGGGACAGGAGGTTCACACACCAGCCATCCGACGGTCCCCGTGATGCTCATCCCTCCGGAGCACGGGGGCTGTGTTTGCTTGTGGGAGGTGAGAGCTTTTCTGCACCACCTGTCCATCCAAAGGCTGAGCTGGGGGTTGTTGGAGCAGTGGGATGTGAGGCTGCGGTGCCCCTGGGTCCCTGCAGCAGCCAGGGCTTTCCTGGCTCTGGTCCCAGCCCTGCTGCACTAGGGAGAGCTACCTGGGGACCATGTACCTGCTCTGCCCCATTGGTCTGCTCCCGCACTCCCCAAAAGACTTTGGTTTTAATAAGAATTAGGAAAATAACTGGGACCTTTTGTTCCTAATGCTGTAAGTCATAACGATTAAAAAAACATTATTTTGGCCTGGTTGGTGAAACCTCTCTCCTCAGTGCAGGCAGCTTCTGGGCTCCCCCGCCGCCCCCCGACTGATTTCAGTGTGAGGCTCCCCACAGCATGGGGCAGGATATCGGGGTCTGGTCCCCACTGACAAAAAGTTACCCTCAGATGTCAGAGCCAGCGAGGTAGCGAGGCAGGAGCCACACACATATCTTTGCAAGCAGTGTGAGGTGCATGTGGGGTGAGAAGGAGCTGGAGCACAGTGGGAGAGGGTGTGAAGTGAGGGTCCCCCTCAGCCTCGCAGCAGGAGTAGGAGAAGGGAATATGGCAGAGGTTACAGCTCCTGCTCAACCGGCCTCCTAGAGCTTCCCGGCCTTCTGGAGCGGCCAAAAACTTTCTATCATCAGATTTCCTGAAAAAGGACAAATAGTTCATAGTTGAGGCATGAGGCATGGGGAGAAAAAAAGGGCAAGGACTGGGAAATATGATGTTGCAAAACTTCCAGAGGCCATTGCAGCTAATACATAACAAACCTAGAAGCAGAGGCAGAGAGGGAGGGAGGAAGGAAGACTGTGGTGCAGCCCTGCAACAGGCTGCTGCTCACTGCAAAAGCCGGGAGATGAAAGAGGAGCCAGGCACACCAGTTGTGCAGGTGAAAAACCACACAGAGAGAGAGGCCAGCAACAGGAATTATTCAGATGTACAAGGCCACTGGGGACATCCCTCCCTCAGTAGGAATGCCAACTTCTGTACTGGGTCTGGTCTCCAGGCTGATCTGAGGTGCACAGCCAAGTGTGGGGCAGCTGGAGCCAGGGCTGGGCTGTAGCCAGTGGCATCCAAGGGGGCAGAGAGGAATTTGGGGGAAGGGGGGGAGACTGGAGGATGGGAACCCCACATGTCATGCTGGTTTCCATTTCACAATGGAGGCGAGGAGGTGCCTGTTGGAGCTTGAAGGTGGTTAAGCTTTTTAAATACTGAGTGAAATGTGAAAAATAAAATTGTTCCTGGTCCTACACCCTCAGAATGATTTATGCTGGTATTTAATCCCGCATGTGTTTCCCTGCCCACTGCATTCTGGTTTTCTCTGTGCTTTTGTAAGTGGTGGGAAAGCAGCACACTGCTAATTACAACCCAGGGCTGTTTAGACACAGAAATGGGGAGGGAGGTGGAGAGAAATAAATAAATAAATGGAAAGTCATCACCATAAATCTGGGTCCTGCTTTTTACAAAGCCCGCCAGTGTGTTTCCAGGGAGATCGCAAGTTATTGGTAGGGATTTGTTGAAGCCTGTCTGGCTCAGGGTTTGGCTGGCAGCGGTGCTTGCTTTCCACCATTCACACCACTGAGATGAACCAAAATCTGCTGGTGTCAGGTGTCTCACTGCTGTTTTTGTGGGGGAACATCTGCATGGCCAAGGTGGTTCATCTGCCCCAGCCCCACATGGGCAAAAGGAGGATTTTGGGTCTGGCATTGGTTGCAGGGCAGGACAGGCAGCTGCTGCTGTGATGCCCAGGGAAGCATTGTGTGGCGTGTGCACCAGCAGAGGCATTTGCTTTTATGATTACCATATCTTAAAAGATTGCTTTTAAACTTCCAGGTTCTGCTTGTGTTCACATGCTGATGGACTGCACAATTGTATCCTTCATTTAAAAGAAATATAAAGGCACCTGGGTTGCCTCTGGGCAGAGGATGCAGGTATTGATAATAGGAGTGTGAAGATGGGGAAGCGGTGGCAGACGTGCATTGCCGAGGTGCTTCTTTTGCCTCTTCCCGGTGTGCCTCTGGCACCTTGGCCAGTGGGACCGGTGGGCAGGATGCAGGCAGGGGCTGGTGTTACCTGTGTGGTGCCCGCTGCCAGTCAATTAATTAGTGAAGCTTTCTGGCCTCTTCTCTGATCCACCATTTCAGTCTGTTTAGGCTCCCTGAGGCAAGTTGTCCATAACTGCTTTATTCACTTTTCTTTCCAGCTGAAAGTCCCTCAGCAGGCTGCCTCAGCCCAGTGAAAAATCATGCAAGCTGTACACAAATAGGCCACAGGTGTTTCCTCTGCTCAGTGCTGTGACCTGCAGATTTGGCTGGCTGAGGTCTCTGCACCATCTCCATGAGCCCGTTGCCCAGGCATGGTTAAAGCAGTTGGACGGTGGCCACCTACCGACAGGTTGGGGGTTTTTTTTGCTTTGTTTCAGGTTTTGTGGGGTGGGGGTGTTGGTTGGTTTGTTATTTTGACGGCCTGAAGGGCAGGAGATGGTTTCAAATGAAAGCAGACCATTGTGCTGTGGCTCTTCAGGCAGAGGCAGGTGGCCCGGCAAACGCTGCAGTGGCAAGGCAGCCTCCTGGGGGATGAATTAGGAAAAGATGTCTGGAGACAGGGGAGGCATGTGTCCTCCACATGCTCCTCCTGCAGGCTCTACTGTCTCTCCTCAGGAGGCCCCACCACATAGACCAGCCATGTGCCTGCCCATCCTACCAGGCCCCTGCTCCCAGTCCCTCTACAGCCCTGGTCCCCCCGTGCCCTTCCCAGCTGGGATGCCCAGGAGGAACCTGACTCCATTTAGCCATTGAGCAGCCATACCTCACATTGATGAAATCCGTGAATATGAAAGCAGCGCTCTGTCACGACGCCTGCAGCCACACCACTGCTGCCTTTCCCCAACGGAGTTAGTTGCCACAAAAATTTATGCAGGGTTCTTTTGACTCCCCAGCTCCGGTCATACCACGCTCGCTTCTCCTGGCTCCTCCCTTTGGCCTAATATAGTAACCAGAGAAATACCTAAGGATTAATTAACTTCATCCCACCTCTGCTGAGACAGGATGGAGCCCTGGTGACCGCTCACAGCGCTTGTGCGACAGGTTGCGTGCGCACAAGTGGCCAGCGGGTGAGGGAGAGCACCTGTGTCTGCTCCCTGCCCTGCTGTCAGGGAGCGCAGCCAGCCCCTCACAAGGTTTCTGGGGCTAATGGAGCTTTTTCTGCCCACCCCTCTCCGCGCCTGACAGCTCTTGTGGAAGCAGTGGGTTTCTTTAGCAGAGCGCCGTGCGGGAGCTGTGCCATACGGTAGCTTTGGGATGTGCTGCTGGTGCCCATTTCCATTTCTGCCACCACATTGGCTTCAGAGGCAGCCTGTGAGCTGGTACCTGGCTGCCTCCAGTGCCTCTGATGCTCTCTGAGGCCTGATGTCTCCTAATGGCTGTATAGACTGGTCTGCAGAGGGATCGATCCCAAAGTTTTGACTGCAGTTCGCATAAACACCTGCTTTTGTTTTAGTGATGACTGGGGACCTCCCAGCATGCAGGTGCATGAAGACAATGCTTCCTATCAACTGTCTCGAAGCTTTCCCTGGGTGCATTTTCCTGCAGGAACTTGGAGGAGCTGTGACGCCTGCCAGCCTGTAGCCCTAAAGCATCCTCCCCATCCCTCTGCATGGGAAAGGAAACCTGTTGCCTTCAGTTCATCAATTTGGTTCGTAACAGCAGCATCTCCACCTCTGATGTCTCCATGTGTCAACCTCTCCTCTCCACAGCCACTGGCGCACACCAGGGGAAGCTGCTGTCACAGCCAGGGCAGCCCAGGACAGCTGCTGCCAGGTCCCTGCCACCATGAGCTGTGCCACTGTCCCACCAGCCCAATGAGGATCCAAACGTGAAGTTTCTGAGTGCCATGCAATGAATAAAATATGAAGAGGAAAAAAAGAAAAGTCAGCCTGCATTTAAAACTGAAGGTATTTCCTTGTTCTTTTTTTTTTTTAATCCCTGATCTTCAGAAGAAAGGCTGTTAGGAAGCATTAGGTCATTGCTTCTCCATCAGCCTTTCTCTTTATAGAGAAGAAAGGTGTTAGCAGAGAGAAATGAAAGTCAGTGCTTGGGATTTGCAGCTGGAGATGGAGGAGCAAAGGGCCCAGATGCCTCCAATCTTTGACATGTGCGGTTATACTTTCCACTGCAGAAACACTTGGAGGATTGAAGATAATGACGTTTAGGATCATTAATGTTGTTGCTAATTACTTGTCTTCCATTAGTTATTAAAAACACACTCATGGCTCACCCTTCTGCAGTGTTCAACACAAAAAAATTCTCACTTCTCACTTTCCAGACCAACTCTTTTCCCATTGCCCAGCTGCGCAAGCAAGGTTGCCCTCACTTCAGCTGTGCCACTACAGGATGTGGTTTGAAGGGTTTCCATGTGGTCACATGCGCTGCAAACCCAACATCTCTTCCCCCACTGCCTTAATCTTCCCCCCATCCTCTCTCTCTTCCTCATCTTCCTATCTCTGATCGTCTGGTTCCACAGGTCTCACCATCCAGGACAGACCAAAAATACACATCCAGCAGTGTGATCTGGCTATTTCCAAGCAGTTAAATATTCTTGGGTTTACATTCAAGAGAAAATTAATATGACTTAAAAGAAAACAAATTTGCCTTGAAACCTGCAGATTTATATTCTAGGGCATATGAAGAAACTTAGGGATTTAGCTAACTTCCGTGAAAAAAAGGAAAAAAAGCCCTGCTGCAAGCAGATTTAGCTGCCAAAGCCATAATTGTGCAAAACTGGAAATCCCTTGCTCAGCTGAACCTAGCACATTGGTATAGCATCTTAAGTGAATTAGCTGGCATTGGAAAGCTAGCATTTCTTATAAATAATAAACCAAACATTTTTTTCCAAGTCATCCTGACAGTTTTCTTGGAAATCTGCAAATACAATGCCTATGTTAACCAGCTGTGTCATCTGGATCAGCATTTTAGTTTTCTGGTGGGGAATTAGAAAAAATAACATCTATAAAGCAGTAGAATTCATACAGATTACAAAATACTGTTTCTAACGGAGAAATAGATCAGCTATGAAGTGATAATTTATAAAACATTAACCCTGTAATTTATGGACAAGTTTATTTTGCATAGTAATTTATCCTGTTATTTTGCTGCTTTTCTTCTTGTTGTTTGGCTTTTATTTTTCCATGTTAGTCTTCTATGCACAGAAAGATTAATAAGTTGCACGCCCAAGAGCCAGGATGCTGGTGTACATCATGGGTGGGACTGCCTGTTTCCCCACCAGGCTTCGGTGCATTCATAAATGTTAAGACCAGGCCAGAAAAGGGGGCACGGCAGTCTGATTGTCGTGTTTACTGAAGGAAAACTGTCTGATGTTCCTGTTCTTAAGTCCTTTTAAGTTGCGGTAGATAAGGAGCGAGACTGTTTTGTTAGCATGACTTTTCTTAAGGGAGATCCTTCTACTTCTACCACCCAGACCTTTGGTAGTCTCAGATCCCTTCTGCAGTCACTGGGGGTTTCAAAATTTCAACATGTTGGCTCGTGTCCAGTAGTATCCAGCCACTGGAGGTTCCTGAGGACAGACCCATTTGGCTGTCACCGCTGGCAAACAAAGCATCCCACTGAATTGCAAAGGCTTGTGGAGGGAATAAGAAAATAAAATTAGTTCAGTGACAAGTAGTATTAGGTCTGTCTTAGCTGTGTCAGGAGAGAAGTTGGTCTAGTGCTGGGATCTGCCTCACCTCCTCTAGGAGACTGACATCCCCAACAGAAGAGACAACAGGTTACTTGACTTGCTACTCTAAACCTTAAACCTAACCATCATTCTCTTGTGTGATGCTGGAGAAGAAAATAAGGGGTAGAAGTGGTGGAAGAGCAGGCTTCTTCCTGGAGATCATATACCCTTTACTTTGCTAGAAGAGCTTAATGATAGATGTTGGTAACCATAAAAAGTTTAAATTTAATTCTGTACCCACATACATTGTCACCACTCAAATTAGAACAGCTATCCCACAGCAATGTGAGAAGTCACAGGTTTTTAAAAATACATGGTAATTAAAACTATTAGAAAAATTAAACATTTTTTATAACCTCAGTTTCCCAGTTCTCCATTGTGATTGCAGTGTTGGTAATTTAAGATTGAGGCTGGGGGGAAGAAGATGCACATATCTTGGAAAGTTAATTTGGGGCTGAAGTGAAGGAATCCATCCTGTGTTATGAAAATTGTCAGCAGCTGCAGCTGAAGGAAGCAGAAACAGCTCTATCCCACTTGTCATACAACTGTCCATATGGAAACACTTATTTGGGAAGAAGTAATTGAGAGTCTTAATACGAAAATTGTTTCAGATTCGCCTCTGAATCAAAAGGTCTTTCTCCTTCAAGATTAAAATTTTACATTAAATATTAACAAAAGAATGAAAGCAATTTCTGCTGAGTGTTTGCAGTGTGCCTGCAAAGCTGTTGGGAAAGCCTTTGCAAGGGTTTGCAGTTGGGGGAGTGTATGCATGCAGGGCCAGGGCTCCCAGCCTTGTGCGAGGCAATCGGGCCCTTGAAGGGCTGAGATCCCAGCCACAAAATCACCACGGCTCAAATAATTTGAAAGTGAAAAATAACTTTCCAGAGAAAATAAATGAAAGAAAACTGGTTTGCCTCTTCAGGGGGTTGCAATTAAAACAAAGCATTTTGGGCTTGAGCTCCTTGCACTGCTGAAACCTCCATGCACTTGTAATGTTGCACAGAGTCAAAGCAGAGTTATGCCTGTGTCACGATCCCATCTCCTTTCCCTCCTCCTCCTACCACTTTGATGAATAGGCAATTGTAAATAATTTATGGCTGTAAATTGTCCAAGTCAGTGACTGCCTTTTAAGATGAAGAGCCTTTAAGTGCACTAATGTAATCCATACATTAGTTTGAAGTTCTTGACTACAGATACCAGTATGATTTTATTTCGGGGTTTTCTGGCCATGGTAGCCCAGCCACTGGAAAAAGTCTAAAAAGCATATTCCCATCTCTGCCTAGTTTTAGGGATGGCTGGATCTAGGTTTGGTCCATCTTCCTCTTTAGGTGTTCTTTGCCTTTAACATGCTTTTTGTGCGAGGGTGTTCCCCTGGCTCGTGGGTGCTGGAACGCTGCCTCGGATGGTCCCACCACTTTCCAACCTGCCACCTCTCCCCTTAAACTCATGCATAGGCAGGGAGGACAATGCGCTCAAAATCTGAAGCTAAGGGCAAAAAATCTGAGCACCCTGACTGCCTAATGCCTGGAGCAGAGCCAGGCTTTCAGATATTTAGAGCAAGGGATACAAGCAAGTATTTATTTATTGATTGAGAAACAACACAGTGTTTCTCTGACTCACTATCCATTTCCAAATCTGATTTAAATAAACTCTTCCAGTGCATAAAACGAGACAAAATGTCATTCACCATATGTTTATTACTAAAACTTGGCTCTTGCTTGCATCAAAGTAGTTTTCACATGCAGGCTGTTTGTTACAAAACCTCGGCGAAGCAGGTATAATTAGCATTAGCACTTGAGGGGGAAAACTGGGGCTGAGAACAGAGAAAATTTCCTCACTGCTGCAGAGGGAGTCAGCACAGGGATTTGGATTAAACCCAGCCTTTCCTAGCTTCCCATTTTCATCATGCAGATGACTAGATTTGCATCTTTTATTAGTATTTATAACAATTGGACAAATAGTACCTTTTTTATTTCTTAGCAAAAGTGCTTAAAATGCTTGTAAGGCTAGCTTAGAAATATCCAAATAAATGATCTTCCTACCTGAATGGAGATAACTACCTTGCAAAGCAGATGTATGATGAGTTGCTGTATGCCATTTTGCATACAATTAATGTTTATTAACCAGAACAAAAACCCACTTTCTGAACACATGATTTATACGAGCTTTATAAATGATTAATTATTGTACTGCTGGCATAAGTCACACTGAAACCATGCAAAGAACCTAAACAGGATAAGCAACTACCACGCGATGGTTTTGTACGAAACTTCTCCAACCCTCTATATTACCTTACATTACCACTAGGATTATTTTCAATTGTTCAAAGATTTTGGACTTCCAAAAGAAGTTTGAGAGCTCTATGGAGGCAAAGATAATGGATCTTTCTCCTTCTTTTCACTGTAGTGTTTATACATGAGCAAATAAAGTCATAGGCTGATTTTCATACTTTCTTGGCAGCAAAACAGACCTATCAAAAATTAAATTCACGTGCAGGTTTCCCATTTTAGTTAAATTCCTAATAAATATAAACTTGAAATTTTGTCTGACAGTGGCAAAAATAAAGATTAAAAAAGCTGTGAGTTCTTTCTCCTAACACATGGAATTTGATTCTTCATTCCTCTTAGAAAACTGCTATATGCACACTCACGGGTCTTTCTAGCAAATCCAAAAGAGCATAATTATGCATGAAAAGTCTTTGTCTTTATATTTCATTAAATACCACTTTTTAATTTACTTTCTCTTATTGTAAAATCCTTCAAGTCCTTCTGTATTAGAAGTGTGAGAGAGAGAGGCTGGGTAAGAGATCAATGGAAAAATACTGCCTGAGATCTGCACTGCCTCTCCTCTGGGAGGCTTTGCTTCTTCTGCATGCTTCATCTGCCATCACTGCTTTCAAGGCTTCCAACTCCCTTTTGCCCTGGTCTCCCAGCTCAGACAGTCTAGCCAGCCTCTGTCTCGAAATCTCCAACTCCTGAGTGCTGTATTGCTCACTCTGAAAGTCTTTTCCCTCCCCAAAAGCTCACAGTCACCTTTGACACAAGATCTTCTTTGTCATCCTCCATGTTACGTTTCCAAAACTTCTCCTAAATTAAAGATCTGCATTTCTGGATGTCTGGTGGGAGACTCCAAGTGGCCTAATTTGAAGTGGACTCCAGAACTCTTAATTTCGAGATGAATTTCACAGCCCACACCAGCCACTCCAGACCTGTTCACGCTGGGACACTAAGATTCCGGTCATGTCTCTGCTCACCCAGCCCACAGGGGTGTTGGCTTCTTCCATGACCTCTCATGATCTCAAATCTCCTTCCTTCACTCACACCTGAGTCCCTTCAGCCAGTTCATGTGATGGCCCCATCAAAGCGAGATGGGACTCAGTGAGGAGCATCTCAATACCTCGTACTGTCACTTTCCCCATCCCCATTTGAAAAATACAACAGTTGACCACCAGGGATCTCTGCACCCTATGGCAATGAGAAAGCAAAATGTCTGGGTATCCTGAGTAAAGTGTATAGGGGTATGTTCAATTTCTGGGGACTTCAGTGGGATGGAAGGGAAATCAGTTAAAGGTGACACTGTAAAAACAGAAACAGGAGTGGGAGCAACAGAAGGGTAAAAGGAAATGTTGGGCTCTCAGTGACTACGTTTAATTTTACAAAGAAATTGTATGTTTTATGTAATCCACAAAAGTAATTGGTTTTGAGGGGACATGATGATGCAAGACAAAATAGTGTAATCCTCAGCTGTGGTGCGTCCTGTTTCGAGGCACTCAAATACAACATAAAATAAGCAAATGTCATCTGCTGCACAAACTATAGCTGACCTTCAGCGTGAGTTCAGGGATTTAGAGCTCCCGGTCTTTGTTTTCAAAACATGTACCTGTGCCATGCAATGCCTGCCTTGTGATATACTTTGTCTTTCAACGTTACCATCATGTATTGGCTGTTCCTGTTGAACCCAGTGGGATGGCTTCTCAGATCATGCTGAGATGGAGGAAAGGCATTGCAGCCCAAGGTTAATTGATAGAGTCTACAAGTGCAGAAAGATGATGCAGTTGGTGTGAAACATATGATGTACACAACATCACTTAGGCATTTCTCTGGGTGTTAGTACAGTATCGGAGACAAATTAAACCAGTTTTTCTACTCCCCAGGTTGTGATGGAAGCTGGAAAGTTATGGGTAAATTTTAGGAATATTACACATGCTGCTACTGTAATTTGGTGATAGAGCATACTATTTTAAAAAACCCTTATGGTACTAACTCTTTTGTGAAAGCATTTTTAGTGCATCCAAAGAGCTACTTGTACCTTTAAAGAAAGGACATTATCAGTCTTATTTTTGTCATTGTGCAAAAAAAAAAAAAGAAAGAAAAGCTGGATAAATTATATTTTCATAAGGTTTGTTTCCCTGATATTTTGCTATGCCCTCTGGGGAATTTTGTGCCTAGAAATAAACATACCTGAAGGGCTAAACCCAAGCAGTGTGTAAGGCTTACATGGCAAATGGCTCTGATGCTTTTAAGCTTAGCACATTGCTATGGCTGGTTTCCACAAAGCACTTTCTAGGCTTGATGGTCTTTGTTTTGGGCTGATACTACAATCGCATGGGCAGCCCGTTGAAGTGCACAGTGTTTGCCCCAAATATTTCACCAGACGGGGAAAACAGGTGCTGCTGGAGGCATCCCACAGAGCATGGACTATGCCTGCACTGTGTAGCTGGGCTGTCCTCCACAGGGGCACTGGCCAGGCACCTGGGGCCTCTCTGTTCCTGTCCAGATACACTTCTGCAGAGGCAACTGAGGTTATTTGTCATCCCCATGCGCTTCTTTCCATCCTCTTGACTGCTGTTTTGTTGTTGGGTTTTTTTGAGGTACTGAAAGTGGCAAAGCTTTCACTGGCACATTAGTGCTGCTTCAGGTGCATAGGTAGCAGGTAAAAAAACCTGAAGCACGTGGGGAGGCTCCTGGGATGTGGGTTGTGCTCTCAGCATGGAGGCAGGTCATGGAAAACCTAAGGGAAAAGACCATTAACCACCTTCCTGTGTGTTGGGCTCTGGAGCGGGGGAAGGGCTGCTCTCCTTTTGCCTACAGAGCTGCATCCTGCCAGGGCGCTCTGGCATCTTCAGCGGGGGCAGCCTGCGGAGGCTGCAGCTCAGGGATGGGTTTTGCAGGGTGGTTTATACCCTCATACCCGCAGCCCTGGCGCAGTGCTAGGCTGAGCCCCTGGCAATCATCACCATCCCCACATGCAGCAAGGATGGGGGAGGAACGAGGACATTTAGAAAACGCACAAACCCCTAAATTTTAACAGAGGTATCAGTTTAAATATTGTATCTTTTTGAATCACTTAAAAAATCGCAGCTCAGGAATGAACCAGAGAATAAAACCCTCATCCAGAAAACAATTAGTTCCCCACATAAGCCCACTGGGACTATTACAGGAGATGGGCTGATTTCAGGATGGCACTCTATGGAAATTAGAGTTTTATTCAGTTTCAAAGGGGAGAAATCGAAAGACGTGGAAAATGTTTTTTAAAAGCGTGTCTTGTGATAAGAATCAGGAGTTTGGGAGCAAGGCAATTGATTTTCTTGGGAAATTTGCCACTATTTTGGTAGGTGCAAACAGAAATCGGTGAGAGGGTGCTGGGTTTGGCCAGCACGGGTGAGGCTGCAGCATCTGCCCGCAGCATCACTCCCCTGGGTGGCTTGCTTTCCCTGGCTGCTGGCAGTGTGGCTGAGCTGATGAGTTGTCCTCGCACAGGCTTCGGTCAAGTATTTTCATCTCTTGGGAGTGCTGTTTTGGTTATTCGTCAACATATGTTGGGGGGAGGAGTTAAGTAAATCCTGCCGCCTTAGGACAACATTTCCCCAAGCAACGAAGTTGTTTAGAAAGGAAAATGAAATAAGACCAGGTTACAGATGATACATTGAAATGCAAATATCTGTTGACTCAAACATGCAGAGGTGAAATAACAGTTTACATCAGCAGAGTCACTGAAAAGAAAGTTGAAAACAAAACAGAAACCAGGTTGGGCAGGAGCACAGTAAAGGCCATGAAAATAAGACCTAACAACAGCCCTGTTATAAACATGAATGAATGGAGGTGACAGTAAACTGAGTGAGATTAATTAGAAATGTAACTTTGCATACAATTAGGTTATTTGTTTGAAATGCTGGATACACGCATTTAAGCTTATTTCAGTTGCCATAACAACCCAATACAAGCATCGTATAATCTTTTATCACATTATTTTGGATACAATTACATTATTTTACAACTTTGGTTGCTAGGAGAGCATAGTACCTTTCTGCGTGCTTCAAACGATTCTCACTTTGCAGAGACATCAGCTTCTTGTGGCTGGCCTCTGAGAGAGCTTATGGAATCAATAGAAAGGCAAGAAACTGAATTATACATGTAAGAGTGGGCTGCACTGGGAAAACTCTCTACAAGAGAATGGCTGGGATTTTCTCCTGCCACAGGGCTGGCAGGGGTGGTCCTTGTCAGAGAAGAGCTGGGAAGTGAGGAGGTGGCAGTGCAGGGGGCAGCCTCGGAGGGAGCTTTATTTGAGAGGGACCTTAAACTGAGGAGCTTCTTGTGCTCTTGCTTTGATGAATTTGTATAATAGAGTACAAGTTGCATTTCATGCTATCAGATTCATTTGATGGAAAGACTAATAAATATGCAGTTATAATTCTAAAGTAATTTCTAACATTAGAGCATGAGGCAATTCCCAGTCTCTGAACCACACTTTTGCCCACAGAATAATCTAATATACCCAAAGTAAAGACAGCAGATAAGCTGTGGGCCAGTGCCCTGTGTTTTACAGCTCAAGGGCATTGCAGAAAAGGAGCAGTTGCTATCTAGGATATATATAAATGGCAGAGGAATTTCTTGGGCTGCACCATCCAGCAGAAAACAGTAGTCAAGGCTAAATGTGATGGTTCGTGCGTTGGAGATGGGTGTACATCACATGGAGGAGGCATTGTTCCAGTATGTGGCCTTACAGATAGATTGGGGACCAGTGTCAACGGCTTGCAATGACAACTCTGGACACAGGGAATACAAGACAGAACATGATTACCTGCAAATATGACTGCTGAAGAAGGCACTACAGGGAGAGAGGCCAAGGCTAGTGAGTGGTGTTCCTCTTCCTGGAGAAAACACCAACAATACTTCCTTACCTCTGATATCTCCGGCAGCTTTAATGCTTTGCAGCTTCTGGAGGAAAAGGTACCACAGATCTTCATATGGATTGTGGTTACAACAGGTAATATGGAGGTCTAAAATGAATAGGAAGATGAGAAGAACATTGAAATATTTTTAAAGTATGTTTAAAAGCCAGGAGCTGTTAGTAGGAGTAGCACTTTTCTTTTTCCGTTCAGATTTATTTATGATTGCAGGAGCTCTCTGCGAAGATGTTGTTCTTAAACCACACCCAATAGACAGAAAGGGAAGAAAATTGGTTTGGTTTTTTTTTCCCCTCAATCTTCCCTCCTGTGCCTGAAATTGAGATTGCAATTAAAACAAAAGCCCAGTTGCCCAAGAAAGAAAACAGACATTCGCAGGGAAGCCTAAATATCAGCCTTGTCTTATTTTCCTTTAGTCTCTTCCTTTGAGAGTTACAGCGACTGGACAATATGGGCAGCAGTGCCAAGCCGAGGGTTTGAATAATGCATGCACATTTTACAAGGAAAGCATGGAAGTGGTGTGTTCGTCGCTCCTTGTGACAGCTGTGCATCTCCTTGGAGGTATGGAGGGACAGAGATTATGGGCACAGACCTGCAGGAAGAGGGATTTGATCTCCCAGACAGTGGTCTGCTTGACAAAGCTGCCAAACTAACGTTTCTCAGTGGTACGGGACCCTCCTCCCTCTGGTACGAAATGTCAGGCTTTGGCAACTGCAGAGTACCTTGCTGCGTTGAAATGACAGCCTGGCTCTCCAAAGTGTCACCAGTGATCCAGTCCCCAATTAACGGTGTGGGTTTGTGGGTTTCTGACGCTATTCTTAAAGCTCCTGTGGGCTGCTGCAGCCTACAAGCCAGGGATTGTTTCTGCTTTGCAAGGCTCAAAGGGGAGGAAGGGAAAAAAGCTGGGAAGGAAAAGCTACGGTTTCATTATTCCATGCTAGCAGGATAACAGAATACATTTCCTTTAATACTAAAATGTGTCATTTGAGAAAAGATCCTGCTGTCTGATCAAGCTCTCCATTAGCTATTTTTGCATGTGCATGCACAAATCCAGCAGCTAAGCCTACAGCACTGCTGTATATTGGAAACCAGAAAATGCTGCAGGGTGTTTCTAAAGAATAGCAATTTAGAGGTTGTGGGTGGTTTGTGGGTGTAATAAAAAAGGCTGCATACCGAGGCATCTGAATTAGGCTTCTCTTTAGGCTGCTTACAGTCTCTATCAAGATTGTTAAGAACCTGATTCTGCCATCCTTATCCTCACCTACTAGCATTTGCTCCTGTGAGCAATTTTATTTAAGTGCCACCCGTTGTATCCAAGGCCCTAACACAGGTGCTGAACACCAGTGTGGCTGAACACAAGCAGAAAAACGCTGAGTTTTACCATAGATACTTTACTGATGCTCCTCATATTTTTAGCAACTGCTGAAAGCTGAGATCACTTGGTCACCAAACCATGGTGCAAGCCAACTTGCCACCTGTGTCATCCCTCCAAGTTGCTCACCATCCTGGAGGCTGCCAAGACCACCATGGTCAGCATCAACAGAGGGTGCAAACCACGCAGTTCCTCTGCATGCCACCAACTTGCACCATCTCCTTCCTTGCTGTGCTGGAGCATCAGCTTGAGGCCACCCCTGGGGGCTTCCCCTGGCTCCCACCCATGATAGTCAGCTGCAGCCACCACCACCTGAGGAATCTCAGTAGCTCTTATCTTCTTGATTGGGCTTTTTTGTTATGTTTTATTTTGGGGTTTTTCTTCGTTGGGTTGGGGAGGTTGTTTTGCCAAATTCTCTCCTCTTCCACCTGAGACTTCTTGTTCTTGCCTGGCTTGAGGGACACTGCGGGACATCATCTGAGCTCCTTGCCCCTCAGGGAGGTAGACCACTGCCAGGCTGCCGGCTTGTGCCCCATGGACAGCCAGCCTGCCACACAAGCAGCTGACTCCAGCCTTTCCTAATCTAGTTGATCAGTTACTGCGGAGGGAAAAAGCCAGTCTTTGTGCTCCCTTGAGCTAAAGTTTTGCCTGACTTTTAACTGCAGTAATAGCACGTTTTATAGCCTCTGCGCTCCCACTATGCATCAGAGCTGGAGCAGCACAGAAGCCAGATCAGCCCAAACCGATATTTCAAGAGCACACCTAGCAAGTTCTCCTGGTCATTTATAGCCCTTATTTTGCTAATGGAAAGTTAATCATTAGCTTGAAGCTGCACAAAAATGCCAAGGGAAAGAATCACAAGATCACAGGAAGAACTCTAACATGTTTCCTAGTATGTCCCTTTCATTGGCTTCCACAGATTGTGGCTCAAAATACCTTGGGGTGAAATGTGTCTGAGCATTTCAACACCTAGCAAATATTAACTACCTCAGAGCAGGTTTGCACAAGTGGGGGTGCCTTTGTGCTGGAGCCTGCAAAATCATGAACCCGAGGTCTGTGGAAATAGTCACTTTTAAATTCTGCCCCTTTAGTCTGTAATCTTGTGGAAGACCAGCACTGCACAGAGTAATGCCACAAAAGCACTCACCACACCCAAGGAGCCTCCAGTGCTTGACAAACATGACTTCGTTAAACTTTTTAATGCCCTTCCAAGGTAATTATGATATTGTTATCCCTTCCTGCCTTTAGAAATGGGGAAATGAGGGATTCTCAGAGAGTAATGCAGAGTCAACTGACCTGTGAAGTCCATCAGTTCTCTGCAGATCCTCTCATCGCTACCCAGCTAAAGATGCTCTAGCTGAGCTGTTTGTAAAAAGACGGGGTGGGGTGGGGAATGAAAAGAGTCTGTGTTCAATAATGCTGAACATTTTTCTCTCCAAAATTTACTTTTCCTGCTCAGAAGCCATATTGTATTAACTGTCCTTTGGAAGCAAACTTGGTAACATGAATGGCCACCCCTATGCAAGGAAGCTGAACAGGTAGGATTACTTATAGCTATAATCTTTCTTATTTTAGGTCCTTCCCTAGCGTTCATTACTGTCCTTCCCAGGGGAACAGTGGATAGTGGGCTGGATGGACTTCATCAGTACATACTGATGTTAATGACCTATTTGGTCAAAGAAAATACGAAAATAAATCTGCAAAGACTTGAAATGGCCTTCTTCGCAGACCAAGGGGACTAGACCTGTAGCTCACACCTGATAATGTATTTTTCCTGTAGTAAAAAGCAAAGTCACTTTACACCCTTCTTTTTTCCAAGCAATGTTTTCTAAAACAGGAATGATACTCAGCTGGTTAAAAATGCCTATGGTGAAGACAGAGAAAAATAAAATTCTGATGTTTACGCAGAACGAGAAAGTGGTGAGTGTGGAAGAGCTACATGCCTGTTGGTAATTTTTCTGTGAGGTTGGGGGTGGGTGGGTGAGTGGGTGTTTTATAGAGAATATAATCTGGCCACCCATAGAGAACAAACTTGGACCTTGGTGGGCGGGCTTGTTTGCCTGACAGCGATGCAGCTGTGCTCTTTAAGGAGCAGCATCCCATAGGAATATAGCCCACAAAGCAAAACAGGCTGGGCTTTTTCTTTCCTCAGATTTGAACCACTTGAACAAGTTGGGGGGAAACATGGAAAGAAGGAAGCATAGCAGAGACAGGGTATTGCACATTGCTATTCAATGTCTGGAGCCACAGGTCAATGTATGCATCAGACTGCGGGTGGTGGCTCTTCTGCCCACAGCATCCCTGTGTCACCGCTGCAGCCCCTGTTTCGTAGTCATATCCCTACCTGCAACTCCCCTTGGTATGTGTCCAGTGACGTTTTCGTCAGTGAAAAAGCACAGCCTCAGCAGCTTCGCCAGCTTTCCCTCCCTCAAGAAACCAGTTTTCTGTCTGCAGCAACATGCAGTGTGGAAGAGTGGTTTCAGTATGTTTGCATTTCAGCTTGCTTGCTTTACTGATTTAGTATACATTACACCGATTTCTAGCAAACCCAAATGCTCACAAAATTAATGAGGCAAGAGAAGAGCATTATACATAAATGCCAAGGAGCAACCTGTGCCTCTGTCATTTATGGTTGTATTTCACTGTATTATGAAAGCTCCCATTGAGGTACAAACCTCTCCACGGTGAACAAGTTTTAAGACCCCAATAAAAATAAGATTGAATACAATGACCAAGAACTAGACACTTAAACAAACTGAAACCAGGCACATACTCACAAAAGAGTAATTATTTTCTCCATACCACTGTGCTCCTGTCTCTCTGGTGAGTTGCAAGGTGGCATGAGAGCAATCATCTTACTCTCTTGCTGGATTTCATAGCAGCCTCCCCAGATAGGACTTCAAAGAGACAATTAATGGGAAGCTTATCCCTGAGAAGGCTTTATTTGCTGCTGAGCACTGGGCACTCTCACTGCTCTAAGTCAACGGTGTCTCTCCCAGGGCAGGATGACATGGTTAGGTATGGGCACATGGGCCACTGCCATATCCTGAGCCAGACAGAGCAGAGCCAGCTGCAGTTCAGAAGCTGCATTAACTTCGGTCCCAGCCCTATAATGTAGCTGATTTGTTGGTCAGCTGCTTTTCAGGACCACGACTAGTTAGTTTCCTTATGTCTGAGGGTTTGGAGGTAGCCCTTGTGCTTCAGTACTCTGTATACCTCTGCAACAACTGCTCCTGGAGGACTTCAGTGTCTTTCTGCAACACATCTTCTGTTGTTCAAGCACTGATAAAGGCAGATGTCTTCAATCCCATCTGCCTGTACAAAACACTGATAAACACATCAAGTACCTGCTGGTTCATTCCTGTTGGTAGTCACTCCTTCCTGCTAGGGACCAGTCTGACCAACACTGCATAACATATTCTTTCTGTAGGTCTTGAATAATTATGTTGAAGGAGCTTTTGTCTTAGACCTAACAGTGAAATCAGTAAATGCCTTCCCTCACTTCTAAGATCAGTACAAAGTCACAATCGTGACTCCAGAAGCCATTTCTCCCACTGAGATGTGCCAGATACCAATGCACGGCACCCTCTCGTAAGAAGTCCCTAAGAAGTAGGCAGCCGAGCTGTGCTGGCCCTGGGCATGAACAGCCAAGAAGGTACACCAGCATGGGAAAGTATCTCCTGCTTCAAAGCTTTATCTCATGGTTTTTTTTTCCAGCTGCTGCGGTGCTGCCTGAAGAGACTGCTGCTTCTCACATGCTGTGACTGCCACCTCCAACCCACCAGTGCAGGGGATCAGGTAGGTCCTCTCGAACATCTTTCTATCCAAAGGAGCCAAAACAGCAACAGCTGCTGCACAAGAGTGATCAGCTGGTTGTAACTGAGATATGGTGAGAGGCTGCCACTCTGGGAGGGCCATGGCCTCTGGCAGGGGGTCAGTGAGGAACACAGCTGCTGTGGGAGAACCCAAGCTATGTGGATGCACAAGATAGAACTCTGGTGTTTGTGGGACTGTGGTTTTCAGCTGAGAAATGTGCCAGGCCCAAGGTATCTCTTTATACTCTGCTCTGGTGTTGGCAAAAAGACTCTTGGATCAAGTAGAGCTTGGGTCTAAAGAAACCTGGATTTGACAAACCATAGGTACTTTTTAATTGCATCCTCATCCCAACTTCCTAGAGATTTTTGTCTTTTATTTCACAGTAGGGTGTCAATGTTACTGTGCATTTGGTGCACTTACCTCTGAATTTAATTTGTTCTCATTTCATAATTGAATCCCAGAGGAAACTTTGAGTGTACTACAGACAAACACAAGAGTACAGTCTCTTTTCCAGGTCTGATGTGTGCTCTGGCAGAAAGAGGTCTCTGTGGGTGCTCAGTCATCCCCAGAACCCAAATTGTCACTCTGATCTGATCACAGTTCCCAGCCCTTCTGCTTGAAGACACCTGACCATATTTCTGGCACATGTAACAAGCAAAAGGGGAGACAGGTGCTTTAGATTGAGACTAGGTAGTTCCACTACACAGATATGTGAGCTGCTCAAATGCTGCCAGAGGTTTCCTGTGGACTTTTTACTAATGTCTGACCTGCTGCCTGGATTCAGCCAGGAGGAGAAGTTTGCAAATGCAGGTGGTGGTTGCCGATTCAGGACTCCTTGGGTTTAGGTGATGAGTGGAGATGTTCAGCTCTTCTAGCAGATCTATGCCCAGGTGGCCTTCTGAAGTAGAGAACCATTAACTGCTCAGCTAGGGAGGCATTAACTGTGATGCTGTTACAGCTGCAGCTGACTATTTCAGGCTGTAGGCAAACTGTCCTATGGTGTCTTTTGGCCCCAAGATGCTTTCTAGGCTATATGGAGATTGCTACGGCACAGAAACCTTTGTCATGGCAAAAAAAATAATAATCCATTGAAAGTATCAGTGGGAGAAAAAGGGAATGACTGGCCCTTCAGGTTTGCTGGACTTGCTTCAGCCAGAGGTGGTGAGCCAGCCAGAAGGTAGGTGAGACATGGGGGAGCGAGCTGCATAGGCGCCTGCCAAGTCTGTGTACTGCAGC
The DNA here is from genome assembly GCF_023634085.1 of Falco cherrug. Classification (NCBI taxonomy): domain Eukaryota; kingdom Metazoa; phylum Chordata; class Aves; order Falconiformes; family Falconidae; genus Falco; species Falco cherrug. The sequence goes on from NC_073697.1 coordinate 71,287,512, forward strand.
CTAAAGGACCCATCTCTTATCTTTCTCAGGTATTTTTTTAGCCTTATTGTTTAGAGATGTGATGCTTCCAGTAATGAACTTTGGAGGCCTCTGTGCTGTTAGGAGGTTGTGCTTTTTTATGGAGGCAACAGTTTGGCTTGGGGGGGGGGGGGGGAGGGGCCAAGCCTACAGCAGCATAGGTGCACAGGGCTTCCTGCTCAGCCCTGCAGCCCCAGCCGTCCCCTGGCTGCAGAGTAACCTGCAAGTGCTACTTTCAGTGCATTTTCCTCTGGCCTCTGCTGTGACTGCAAAGCTGCAATGAGTGGTGCATATCTGAAGTGTTCATTTTGGCCTAATGGTTTCTTAATCCTTAGCAGTCAGGGGGTGGGGATGATGCGCTGGCATTATATGAGCAGCAGACAGCTCTGTCCTCAATACCTCAAGGTACTCTAAATTAATGCTGATAAAGCTGGCAGCCTATGCTAATCCTCAACTAAATGCATGAAAACTGATTAATAAAACAAAGCTTCAAGCTCCAGCAGCTCCTGCATTCAGGTCACTGACCCTATTTTAAGAAATGGGCTTTTGTGCTCGTACGTGGTACCCGTTCCTGGGGTGAAGGGGCAGAAGTGACAACCAGGGCCAAGTACTGGTCTCTGACATGGCATGGATTGTCTCAAGTTCTTTTCCCCTGAACAGAAAAAAATTGCTGCTATGTATTCTTTTTATCTATTTAAATCCCCACTTACATCCTATTAAATGTTTCCTGATGTTTTGTACTGGTGTTCTCATTATTTAGTAGTGACAAAAGAATATATTTTGTTTCCAGGAGAGCAAAAGCCTTATTTTCTAACCATATTTATTTCACTTAGGAGTTTATTCTAAATGCAGTGTTACTAAGACTGCATAAACTTAAGCCAAGAGTGGTTTATGGCATGCTTAAAGTGTGTCTCTAATTTATTTATACTGGTGAGTTGGGCAGGAGGTAAAATGCATATTACTTCTTCTGGACACAATCTGAGGGCTTAGTTATATGTAATTCAGCTGAAGCTAATGAAATATTTCGGTCCAAGAAGCAGAGACCTGTGTCTTAAGGTCTCTGCCTCAAAGGGAGGGCAATGGGAGTCCTTCCACTAATGCTTTCAGGGTGTTGTACTTGAGAATCAGGGGCGGCAGCGTCTTGCTGCTGCCACTGCTGTGGTCTTATACCCATAGAACAGCCAGGAAATAATAAATAGCTGTAGGCTTGCTGTACTGGAAGACCAGCACGTTTGTCACCTACCCCCTAGGAGCTACCCTCATGATTGACTCCTTTGCTGTGATTAAGCTACAAAGAATTCAGAGATCCCACCAGCCTCAGTGCTGGGATTTGCCTTTATCCTGTTAAGAGGGCTGTTATTGTTATCATGTTCTTTGCTAGGACAAATTTGGTCAAATGTTCCATCCCAAACAATTTGAGTTTGTAACCCATCAACGTGGGCTCCCTCCATCCACCCCTTGGCTCTCATCCTTGTCTGTCTCCCTCGGGGCCAGCTGGAGCAGATGTGGCACAGGGTAATCTCCAAGGGTTAAATGCAGAAATTTACTGGTGAGAGCTTATACTAGCTGAAGTCTGAGCCTGCCTTCGTGAGCTGTTATCTCAGCAGAGGTGCCCTACCTTCTCAAAATGTTGGAAGGCAGACATCATTCCTTAGCCGCTTGAGCACGGGAATTCACGGATATTTTCTTCAGCCTTAGCAGGGAACTGTAAGCTGCAATTTGGATTCTCTGCGAAGTCCTCTGAGCACAAAGCCTTGCACCAACAGCTAACGCTCACTCCTGCTGCAGACCAAAGGGTACATTTGCAAGCAACAAAGATACAGAAAGCATTCATCTCGTCTGCAGTTTATAGACGCCACATAGCATCCCCAGCTTTGACTTCCAAGTGCATTCTTGCTTCAGTGCGAAACCTGTGACAGAAAATTGGATTTCACTGAAGTATGAGGTGTTCAAAACACTTATTCTTCTGTCTCACTTGAAAAACAGCTCTCTCTCAGCCCCAAGATATATTAATATCCTTCCCCTGTCACTTCCCCCAAGTTCAGCTACAATAGGAATGAAATTCAGTGGAAGTTGCAAGTACCAGATCATCTTTGTCAAGAGATGGCAACAAATCTTTATGGAGCAAGTTATATTTAATCAGCATTTTTTTAGACACTCTCAGGCTGGGTTTTTTTGTCCCAATTTTCTTTCTAAGGTAAAATTAAGTTCCATTTCAAAACTGGATGAACCTTCTGTGTTTGCTTAGTCTAGTTTTGACAGGGAAGCCTGAGCTAAAATAAGGCTGTGCTGGTCCTGAGCTCAAACAAAGGAAACTGAGGGACCCAAGGGGTCTGTGCGAGGGAGGGAGTGCATCTCCATCCAGTGTTGAGTAGAGCTCATCCCATATTCTTCCTGAGCACTGGAGATTTCACTGTGTGCTCTTTTCATGAGGACTAGCATGCAACCCCTTGAGGAAGGCATGGTGCATCTCATGTTGCTCTGTCAGAAGTAAAATCTAAATTAAGATGGAGGAGGTGGTGGGTTTCTAGCCAAGGAGAGGAGCAGAAAGACTTGCCTTGGAGAGGAATATAACCAGCAGGGCTCTGTAGGATTGTAGGACTTGCTAGACATTTCTTTTTTAAACCTACAAAATCTGAAAAGCAAATTAATAGGCTCTTTGAGTCATTCTGTGAAACCTGTAGCAAGTTGTGAAATTTTACTCAATGGCTAAACTTCTGTGTAAGTTTTTTGGGCTATTTTTCCCCCCATAGAGAGGGATCAAGAGAGAAAAGGAAGCTACAAACTGGGAAGGACTAATGCTGAAAAAGAGAGACTCTCTGCCAGAGTTTAATTTCATTCCACTCCAGCATTTCAGCAGAAAACCCATGAAATAGGTTCAGTCCCAGAAGGTTTAAGTGTGGGGTTGTACATGACGCAGCAGGTTTGCACTGGGCAGCTATGCAGGGTCCAGTGAAGGTCATCAAAGCCGAAATCTGGCACTAGAGGTACAAGGACACACAACTGTGCGTGTGTGCTGCATCCTCCGGGAAAACTGGGACAGTGAAAAAAGGTGCTCTGGGTAAAGAAAAATGAGCTGATTCTTGAGTGGGTTATCTCCGTTTTATGCTACGTCAGATCAAATCACCACTGTAATATTTGGGCTATTTTATCAGATCAAAATTTTGAGTGTTGTATACTACAAATTATTTTGCTGACATGATAAAACTTTTTCTACAATGAGAAATTATGAGGCATGGTACTGAGTCCCAGTGAAAGATCTCCTTATTTTCCTGGGATACCAAAACAGGGACTAGCCCTGGTTCCTCTGCCAGTTCCTTGCCCCCTCTCTGTTTCTCTGTCCTTCTTTGCTTTCAGTAAGTCAAGGCTTATCAGAGGGTCACGCAAGCATCCTCAGCTAGGGTTCTCACAACTGACAAGCTGCCCCCATTTTGTAATTTCTTTCCTTTCCCCAGACCCTTCTTTCGCTTTAAATTCACTGCAGGACCAAATAAACCTCATGTTCTTCCACAATGCTTTGTGCTGGGTTTGGGCTAGCACTGACAGCGAGCCCGTGGTCTTCAAAATCTCCCAAGGGGCCTGGATGGTGTTGCACAGGGAATCTGTACTACTCAGGCTCTGAAATACCCCAGCCACAGCCCTCCACATTTTTGTCAGGAAATTAAACTGGTTTTATGGGGGGGTGGGGGTGGAGGGGAAAGAAAAGAAAAAAAAATAATTTTTCCTCTACCAAAGAGACACAGTAATATCTTCTGTGCTCAGGGGCAAATTTCTTCTCTTGGATCAGCATGAAAGTTTGCATCTTGTGTTGGGAGCAGCTCAGGCACATGGGGAATGGGGTGGGGACCCATTTTCCATGCAGCTGCATGCAACCCTGCAACGCTGGTGTTGGTGTGGCAGGCCACTAGTCAGCCCCTTGAAGTCTAAGCTGAATAAGGATTCAGCAGGTCTAGTGATTATTTGAAATGCTTGAACTGGCAAGATTAATCTGGTATTTCAACCTCTAGACCCACAGCTTCCTGCATGGGATTTCTAGTACTCATTAAGTCTTATACTGATTGAACGCAGCAAACAGAAAAAGCCCAGCCATTCTGCTGTGACAAGGTCACAGAAATCAAAGACAAAACAAGAACCATTCCACACTTTTATGTAAGTAAAATTCGAATTTAGTTTTAAAAAAAAGAGGGTGGAGGTGGGGCGGGGGGTGGGTGTGGAGAATGCCTCTGTTCTTTTTCTCTCTCTTGTTTGTCCCATATACTTATTATTCTGCTTTCCTACATGACATCTGTAAGAGTCCAGCTTCTATCCCAGGGGCACAGCAAATCTTTCTTGGCATGACACAGAAACATAGTATTGGAGGATTCTTTAATCCGTATGGATCTGGTTCAGTTTTAAATAAGTCTGAGAAAGAATGCTGTTCAGTTCACATAAAAAACTTTTGTCCTTTGCTGTCAATGGCTTTTCCCCTTTCTCGTATATCATTATAGCATTTCTGTGCTGTCTGTAAGACCCACCTTTACATGCGAAAAAAAATTATTTTATTCCACTTGTATCCTTCAACTTACTCTAATAAGAAGTATTAACGTCATGAACATTATACACTGTGGGGTTCAAGCAGTCAGTATGAAAAGCCACATTAAGTGTAGGTAATCCGTGCCAGTGCACTGACAACCACGTTAGTGCTGAGAACCTGAGGGTTAAAAGAATGCTTTGTCCCCCACACTCACCCCTTCTGGAGGTCCCCACATGTCATACAGGGTCTGGAAAGGAGACGTGTTTCCCTGTTTACTTTAATAAGAACATGTAGCTCAGGGCTAGTGCTTTCCACCAAAGGTTTTACCAGAACCTGTGGCAGGTTTCTCTTCAGCATCTCCTGTCTGTCTGCGCCTACTTTGCTCCTCTTCCAGGGGTGGGGGAAGGAAACGTGCCTACATTTTAGGCACTGCCAACATAGTATAAAACCACTGATCACTGGTTTGCATCACATCAGGACTGTGATGAACCAGAGTGGCTAAAGGATGGTCACATAGCTTGGTCTACTGCCTTTCCTGCAAGAAAAATAATGTTTGCTAGGATGGCAGCTGTGGGAGGGAATACCTTTAAGCCTTGCATCTAAATCACTCGGACTTCGGCTTTAATCGCTCCTCCACAGGCCTGAATAGGAAGTTAAAACAGCTGGAGCCACAATTTCAGTGGTATACATGAAGGTGGTTAGTCTCTCATTTGCAGGATTTTTTTAAAGTGCTGAAGTATATCTTGTGGTAATTAAAAAATTTAGCCATTGTATGCATTACAGACAGGCAAAAACACTTGGGTGTTGGGGTTTTTTTCCTCCAAAAATCCAACTGAGCCTTAAATCAGAGTAACCAATATGACGTGTTTACACTTGAGAGGAGTGGGGGAAAACATAATTATTGCAAGAAAATACTGTTTTGACACCACTCTTTTTCTGCTGGGAAACTCAGCACCTGAAAGGCCTGGAGCCGCTCTCATGCAGGGAAGATGCTGCCATGCTGATGAGCTATGGCTTGTGGGGAAACAAGTCCAAGAGAGAAGTCCTCAAATTACCCTGAGTCTTGTGTTACGAAAAACAAAAGCAGCCTCAGGTATTTCTGCAAAAAAAAAAAAAGGATGGAAATGTGGTTATTGGGAGGGTGGAAGTTGGGGGAGATGAGAGCTATGAAATGCATTTATTTCAATCTTGTGAAGTACCATAGCATATCAAAGCACTTCAGAGAAAATTGGGAGAAATGGATTTTGACACAAATGTGTCTTCTGAATCAGCTAGATGCACATCTCCCTGCCAACATTATTCATAGGTGAACTTTGAGAAGTGCTAGCCTCATCAAAATGAAACACCAGATCACTTCTTCCCATCTCCAGACAAGCTAAGCTCTGAATGAAAATATATCGTTAGGTGCAGGAATGTGAACTTTGATGAGCATATAGGACTGGATGGACCTCCAGAGATAAGCTACTGATTATTTTTTTTCTGAGAGTCTGAGTAGCTCTGCAAGGAAAATGTAATTTTGTGTTACTGAAATATAATAAATTTCTCATTTCTTCCTATTTCACACAGGCCCTTACTTTACCGGCTACTGTTGCAAAAATAACTAGAGTGTTCATAACTGAGAATTTAAATGGAATATGAGGTGCTGTAATCCATCAGCACACTCAGCTTTTCTTGCATACAGGGCAGGAGGCTTATCTGGAGTAGAGGCAGAATCTCTCTTCTGACACTACCAGGATCCATTGCACTGTTATGAAGCTAAGTTATCTCAAACAAACAAATAAACTATGCAGTTCCTGGTGGTGTCAAGCAAAACTTTCAGCTTGTTAGTTTTTTTTCTCCTCCAGTTTTCCAAATGGGTGTTTTCTGAGGAGTTACTACCAAATGTAACTTACAACCACACTGGTCAAAATGTTATTGTGCTGCTCAAGCGGTGCAGAGCTGTGTTAATGCTGTGAAAGATGATGAGGGGTGAGCTGGGGAGGTAGAGATCAGGAGCTTGAACACCTACAGCTACTCTGGCCTGAGGAGTCTGCCACCTAGATGAAAGGAAAATGTGCTCTATCTTCACCTTACTGTAGTATGTTGTGATGTTGGTGAGATTTGTGTCTACCTGTTTGTCCTTAGTTAGAACACTTTCTTTTATTTTTTTGGATGTTTCTGTGGAAGGATTATAATAGAAAGAGAAAAAAGATATGAAATATAGGATTATCTTTGGAATGGAGTCCTCAGACCAACAAAGAACATATCTGAAAATTATTTAGGCAGATTTTTCAGTCTGCAAGATAACCTATTTTGCTGCAAAACCGTCAGTTAGCATTCCCTGAATACTTACATTTGATTCAAAACCCACAAAACTGTGCTCCAATGTGGTACAGGGAAGGTTTTTAAGATTCTCTGCTCTGATGCTGATGTCCAGAGTAGACCTGTAAGTAGCTAACGTTTACATGAACAACCCAGCTTCTTGGCTAGCTGTTGCCCATCGGGCATGCTCTGACCTCTGGCAAGGCTCTCCTGGCCCTCCAGTGCACACCCTCCCAGTCAAACCTGACTATTAAGTCTGGAATTTAGAAAACTTCAGGCTTTTTTGCCAAACCTAAAGAAAAGCCTTGTTAGTTGTCCATACTGGTGAACATTCCTTCAAAACCGTGTCGAGGAGCAACGCCCCATTGCCCCTACCTCTGCTGACGCTCACAGTAAAAATGAAAAACATTTCTCTGTTGACATCAGCGAGGCAAGGAGTGGGCCCAGCTTCATTCACACCCACACAGTATGTTTAATTAGAAACTATTTTCCTCTAGGAGCAGGCATTTGAAATTCTTGAGATGTTGCAATGAGCTTCAAGAAGGAGTTGCTGTGGGGTGGGGGTGTTTCAGGTAGGAGGAGGCAAATAGTGATTGGAGGAAAATAAAATAAATTAAGGTCTTGGATCAGGGTAGTTTTGTAATTATCCATAATCAAAGGCTGTTTACATGTTCTTCAGATTTTTCAGTAGTTTTGCTTCTCTTGCAGGATAAATGTGACTAGAATTTGGCTAAATCTGTTTTCTAACTGGAGTTAACATGGGCCAGGATTGCCCTGTGTCAGGGAACACACTGCAGCCATGAGGAATAACCGCCTTGTGCCAAAACTTGCTTTCTTTTAGATGTCCTCTTCTAGCTTGCCATGGACCTTTTCCCATTCTGTTCTTTCAGCCCCATTCCGAGGGAAATAGTTATTTATTAGTGTTGAAAAGAGAAGGTTTGCGCTCAGCTTAATTAGCAGAAACTGCATCCGTAGCCTGCTTACTGCTCAGCTGCCAGGATTTATGAAGGAGCCATTAACCGTTTGCTTTGTATGTGCAGGTAGATGGAATTACTGCAGATTAGAGCCCATGTGTGACAGTTTAATGGCAGAGGTAAAACACAGTTGAAGTCAGAGATTTCACAAGAGCTGTCCTAATTCGTGCCCTAATGATGTGCTTGGAAGTTTGCATTTGTAAATGCCCTCATGGCTTGCGCAGTGTACAAAACACAAAACTGGGGGGTGAAAGTTGATCTCTGACTAACAGGGACATCACAGGCATTAATTAAAATCCCATCCTTATTGCATCCAACGATACCCAATCCCTCCATATGTGAAGGCTGTAACTGAGATGACCTTTGAGAAAAAAGCCCTTTGAAAGCAGCTAGTAATTTTTTTGCAAACATGGGAGTGAAGTGTTTCTGAGGTTGCTCCTTTCCTCTGGGACTTATAAAGGAGAAATTGCCTTTGGCCTTCCAAAGAAACCACACCTCCCACCATGTCCATCATAGCTGGTGGAGCACAGGAGGGATCAGGAGCACTGACCAAGCACAAGTGCTGCTCTCAGTTAAAGGTGTGAGGGGGACTTGCTGGGAGGTACGAACAATTTCAAGCCTTCTTATTAGACTCTTCAAAGTAGATAAAGATAGGCATGTATGCATGCATGCATAACTTGGTCCCATGGACACAAGCTGGACTGACAGCTGTTTCTGAAACCTGGTGATAGGTGTGGCAGGAGGAGCTGGTTTCCTGGTGGACTGGAACTGCTCAGAGCTGCCAATGGCAGTGGAGAAGAACCCAGGGGGATAATGAAAAAAGGAAGGTGTGCAGTGACACTCCAAAGCACTCCAAATGCCCACTGCTTTATTGGATCCTAGTGGAGTCCTTCCTTCTGCTGCTTAATTTATTCTCATTACTCCATAGCTGTCTAAAATTGAGTAAAGCTGTTGCTACCAGCAGTGAAGATTAAGATGTGTTGTGCTACTCTTGTTTATTTTCCTTTCAATTTGGAGGATAATGCAGTGCCGAGACACAGCAGTGCTATGCTTACACCACAGCCCCCCATTTCTCTGTGGCAGTCCCTCGGCCCTGCTCATCCAAGCAGGGAGGAGGAGGAATGGGGGGGTGGCACAGGGACCTACCCTCTGAGCATCTCCATCCCAGGGGACAGGATGTTCAAACAAGCTGCTGTAGGCAATGCACTGTGTGCAGCTCATGAAGTGGAAAAATACTGCTTCAGACTCGAGGGTGGAGGCTATCATAGAAAAGATGATGGTGCTGTTTAGCCTCAGCATGCTGGCTGCCGAGGTGTTCTGCAAAAGCGCTGCAGGAGCGGGGTGACACTGGGGATGTCCGGGAGAGGCAGGGAGGTTCTTAAGGAGTGTGGCTATTTCAAGGGAGAAGGGTTCTTCTGAAGGCAAAAAAAAATACCTTGATCTTATGAAGGAGGGACTGTGTAAGAGGCTGTGAGCCAGTACCACTTCACTTTGCTGTGCCATGGGTTTAGCCCTCTTGTACTCAATAATATGGATCCGATTACAAAATATTACTAATCTGTTACTGGATATTTTAACAGCTGACTAACAGCTGCTAGGCTCATGTAGTCCCGTTATTCACTTGTAAATACAAACAAAAATGTTTGTTAGGAATTTCATGTTAAAATGTAGCTCTTCCGTTATCAAACTTCTACAAAAGAATTCTGGTTTTCCAGGAAGGAAAATGCAAAGGAAATCTTTTCTTGCCATGGGGTTAGCACAGACTGAAATCTTCATATTTGAAGCATGGAAGCAAAATACTGTAGTTTGAGTGAGTTCAGCATTGACCTACACCACCCCCTAAATGCTTTCTCGGTGATGCATGTTTATGCCCGTTTTCCCCTGCTGCAGCTCCCCAAACTGTGATGTTCCTGTCCATCTGGAAAGAAAACGGTGCATGTAGCAGGCCAGTTTAACTATATCCCACAGTGAAAAATGCCCTCATTTTTTTGGGCAGCTGGCAGCCTCCTGGTGAGAACTAACCTGCCATAAAGTTCTTTATCTGAGGCCTAAGCTGCGCAATAGGAAATCCATTTAGCACGGGAAGCTCCACTGTGGGAGGCACGTGGAGAACATGCAAACCATAACTCAGGGAGGCACTGCTAGGCCATGCAGAAATACTATTTCACTTTGAAGGGAGCCAAAGCAACATATTTTGATTTGCCTCAACATACACAACTGAAACATTTTGTTTCAGTCAAAATTAACATGTTGAAAAAACTTCAACTTTGCATTAGAATTTGTTTTTTACAGTCATTTTAAACAAACATAGAAGTTCCCTTTTGCATAGGAATTCAGAGTTTTGCTCAGGTGTGACTGTAATCATTGATGATTGTTTTGAGATACTACATTCTGACAATTGCTGTTTTTCTGTATCAGTGGCTCATCACAGTAAGTTTTACAGACAGTAGCGAACTCACTTCCAGGGACATAACTTTTAAATGAGGAGAGATTGTTTAGTACTATTTACTGGCTGAAAACAGTGACCAGAATATGAGCTAACTGTGGCTTCCTGCTCTAATGTTTTCTTCTGGCTTCACCCAGAATTGTTCCTTTCTTCCTGACAATTTATTAGACTGTGTTTTTTTTATTATGGTTTTGTACAACTACTACTTGAGAAAGGGCACTATCCTTCCATTATAGGGCTTCTGGCACAAGGGGAAGCTGAGCATGATTACAGCTTTAATATGTGATCATATTATAATAAGGGTTTTGTAATCAGGAACCTATTATAGATAGATGACTTTTTTCCAAGATGCAAGTTAAAATGTCCTGGTTTCAATAAAGCTTAAAAAGCAGTGTTAAAGTGATCTGCTAGAATTGTATTTTGAGTAATAATAATTTCCAAGATCCCACAGTCAAGATCTACAGGCTCTTTTTATTTGGGGGAACCATATAATAAAGGCTGTAGTATCTCATGCGCTGTGGGAGTGAGTTATGTGTCCTCTGTGGTGGCAGCCTGTGATTATGGGGAGCCGGGTTTCCTCCTCACACAACTGAGAGACCAGAAAAAAGCTGTGGTCCTCACATGGAGCAATCCAGTTACTTGCTGTGTGGCACAATCATGCCTAAGTAACTGCTCCTGCTGATGCTGCAGTCCCAGGCGCAACCCAAAATGAAACCCCAGCCAGCAATCAATGACTGAACCAATGTAGCTAATTTTCTTGTACTCTTTTTTTTTTTTTTCTTTCTTTTTTCTTTTGTGCAATGAAAAGAAATAATTGGATGCCATGGACAGCTGCTTGATCCAAGGCCTATACCTTCTTTCTCCCAGTAAAGATAACAGTGAATTCCATGTCATTGTCATCCCGTCGTCATCCTCCCCCCCCCCCCCCTTTTTTTTAACGGTTTTTGAGCAGCTCAGTGGGAAGCTCTGAATCCTTCATGCAGTAGTAGGGAATTTATTCTACTGGAAAATTTACTGTTCCTAAAGACTGGAGGTGTGGCATTAAAAATCACTAAACCAGTGATGTTTACCAAAGACAATGGGAATAGTCAAGTTTTACCCTCTGGTAAATTGCTGGTGAGCAAATTCAAGCAGAGAAGATAAAGGGTCTGTCTTTGGTGGGGAGCAAAGCTCCATGGGCAACTCTACTTTCCCAGAAATAATGATGGTGTCTAAAAATATTAGTAAACGATGAGATGTTCCTCATTCCAGTGAGATTGTTACTGATTCTTACCATGAAAACCTCTGTTCAAAGGTTTACTGCAAAGGAAAAAAAAAATCATGAATGTTTCTAAACTCACTCAACCTCTGGTTAAGGCCAACCTGTTCATTCGATAGGTTGTTATCAAGTGATTCTTAAACTGATTTATAGTCCTGGTTTCTGTGCTTCGAGAACTGGAACATTCGCAAGTTGAAGCTTACTGCTGAAGCTGGCCTGATGAGTTACTGAACCTTGAGGAAGATGGCATTGGGAGAGCATCTTGTTGATCATCTCCTCACTCAGGGAGTTATGAAGGGGTTTTCATAACAGAAGACAAAATTTCAAGTAGGAGTTTAAAATTAGGCATGAAAATGCAGTCATTCTCAAATAGATTATAAAAATGCAAAATCCAAAGATAATAATCTGAGTGTAGGTTGGACAGGTTCATGAACATTTTTAGATTGATGAGGGTCCTTCAAAGTAAAATTTCTGAAAAAATAGTGGAAAGAACAAGGTTGGGGTAAGAAAGAAAGAAGGCAGTAAAGCTCAGAGAAAAGTGCCATTTAAGCAGCATTTATGTTTGTCTATCAGATGAGGTATAGAAGATTCATGAAATGAGAATGACTCCTTTTATATGATTTTTTCCAAATTCAGAAAACATGGTAATTGTTCCATGCAAGCAGCAGAGAAGGGATGTCAGCCAGCTGTCCCAGCTGAGGAACCCAACAGTGCTGTTTCCAGACCAAGGAGGAAATGAGAAAGTAAGCCTGAGGCATTATAGGACAGTTGTATCTGGTAGTTAATTCTTTCAGATCTTGTTCAACAGTTGAGTTTTCCACAGGACAATATCCCAGACATGAGAGTTTCCAATCTATTTTGATTTAAGTGGCAGTGAGTTAGTCTATAGTGGGGGTTTTGAAAACCTTCTGTCTGTCAGAAGATAGGTCTGATGATCATTGTGTTCATATAGGATGTGGATAATTATAAGTGCAAATGGCATTATCTTGGGTGAATGTCCTTCCAACTGGCAGTTGCCAGCTCTGTGGTGTGCCTCTCCCTTTCTGAGTTTCATGCAATTTCTGCTCTAGACCTCAGCAATGCTGCCAGTGAGTTTCATCAAAACTAGTAAGTTACTGCAAAAAGGGTCAATTTTGACACTTTTTTTTTTTTTAAATGAAAAAAGTAATTAGAAAATTCTCAAACCAGCTCTCATTTCAAATTTCAATGTCATTCTTCCCATAGAGGAAAAGCTTTTTGAAAGAAGAATTAAATTTTCATTTTACCTATCTCCTCCAAATGTGCATTTCCAGAGATGGATCCCTTCAAACACGAACATTTATTCTGAGCCATCAGAAGCTTTATCCTAGATTATTTGGGCTTCTTAGTTTCAGAAACACACAGCAATTGCTGGTAGTAATACACTGAAATTCACTGACTTTTTCATAGCTGGACCTTGAGTTTAAAGCCTTAACCACACACATGAAACTAAGGAGTAGAAGGGCTGGAGGATAAATCTCAAATATTCCTCTAGGCACAGAGAAGGCAAGGAAGTGAGCAACCCCATACTCTTTCCTAACTTGTGCCCTAACATACCCTTTGTATCTGGCATCAGGTAAAGAGGATGCTTGCAGATGAGTCACAAATATAGGGATCATTCCGGGCAAACTCTCATATGAGAGTTGCGAGCAGGGTTTCAGACCATGAACAATGCTGTCTGGTCATCCAGGCTTAGCAGGGTCAAATAGAAAGCATGTGTTGCAAGACTTCAGCATGTGGAGGAGATAGGTAGGACAGGAGAGCGTCTTCACTGGTTCTCCAGATTTCTCCTGTTTCTTGCTTGGTTTTTGTGACACTCACTTGAGCCAAGTGCTTTTCATTTAAAAGCTGATTTCTTGCAACCATTTTGATTTGTCAGGAATGGGGTGGGGCATAAACCCATAGACCTTTAAAAAGTAACTGCAGTTATGAAATATCTCTTATGCCAGCAGAAAGCCCTCAAACTGATAATGAAAACAAACTAATTATTTGACCATACAAATACCTTGCTTTAGAGGGAGCCTTGGCATGCAAGAACTGTCACTCAGGCCTGTAATGACTGAACTACTGAGGAGAAAGGTGGGCAAAAAAAGACTTTATTAAAGACAGCAGTAAAGATAGTTCTGTACTGCTATCACAGGTGGAAACCCTAGTTATCTTCCCACTGGGTACTACAGCATCAGGTGGCTGAAAGAGCAAAGGAAGTTGATCTCCACATAGTACTTACGTGGAAAACCCACCATGACTTCTGGCACATCTTGATGTTTAATTTAAAAAACAAAAAACCCCCAAGTAAACAGCACATGGACTCAGTATTGTAATTTAGAGCATATCTAGACAACAGGCCTAGCAGTTTCTAAAATTTAAAGCATCATATTTGTTCATTACAGGGAGTGCTTGGCTCATGGACACTGCCGCATGTACACTGTCAGGTACGAAGGTGCTAGTTGTATTTTAGGAGAAGCTTGGGGAGGAATGGAAACCTGTTGTTGCAATCAGCACAGGTCTGACAGTGGATGTTGAAGTTCTAAATGAAAAAACCCACCTTTTAGTCACATTTCCTCTTTCTGCTCCATCCTCAGCCATGACTCTGTCCTTAAGAGTGGTATCTCTGTTTAGCAGACAGTGAGCAGGGGTTGATGAGCTTGGGTTTTTAGAATTGTAATGTGGAGAATGGAAACATAAACCTTGGTAAATATTGAACGATATACTGAAGAATGTTTAATTGCTTTGAATTATGAAGTGTATCAGTCACCAGGGGACACAACCGGTTGTTTAAACTTAATTTTTACAAGGAGGCAGAAGTACAGACTGGAAGGGGAGGGGAATAGATTAAAGAATATTTAGATAAGATGGATGTACTCCAGTCAGCAGGGCCTGATGGAATTCACCCCGGAGTACTTAAGGCGCTGTCTGAAGCAGTCGCTGAGCCATTAGTGATTATCTTTAAGAACTCACAGAGGAGTGAGGAGGTCCCTAAAGACAAGAGAAGGGCAAACACAGTGTATTATATTTTAAAGAGGGGAAAAGAAGGACCCAGGGAATTACAGAGCTGTCAATCTAACTTAGGCCCTTAAAAGATTCAGGAACAAATCATTAAACAATCAATTTGCAAGTAGCCAGCTGATGGGGGGTGGGGGGGGGGTGGGGTGCACAGGGAAGAAAAGAAAAAAAAACAACAAGGAAAACAGGCTTTTCAAGAATGGTTGACATCAAATCAATCTAATTTCCTTCTCTGTCATGCTAGCATGTCTAGTGAATAAAGAGGAAGCAGCAAATGCAATAGTGCTTGATTTTTGGTAATGCTTTTTGACATATATGACAAGCTAAAGAATATGGTATAGATATAATTACAATGGGGAAAGTGCATAGCCTGTTGAAAAATAGCTCCACAGCAACAGCTAGTGCTGGATCATGTCAGGGAGAGTATTTCAAGTAGGTCTTTAAGCAATTTGTCTTATACCCAGTTCTATTAAAGAGTTTTTATTGACAACTGAACAACAAGCAAACCCAGCTTGTGGATGACACAATTAGGAGATGCTACAAGTCCTAGGAGGCCAGGATCTTAATTTGAAATGATCTTCACAGTTTGGAGAAATTACTCTCAAATATTTAAATGCAATTATATCAGGAACAGTCCAAAGTGCTGTGCCTAGGAAAGAGAGATGGAGAGACTTCATGGTGGGGGGGAATAACCAGGCAGCAGCATGTGTGTAAAAGACTTGAGGATTGCATGGAATCATTAATTAAATGTTCTGGGTTATAAGAGCAGGAGTATCAGCCTTAAGACATAGCCCACAATTATTTTCCTTTCTTGGCTTCACCCATGGTACTGCATCCAGTTGTGGGTGCCACCTTCTCCTGCAAATAAAACAGGAAGTGGAGAAAATCCAGGGAAAACAGAATGTAGGGTGCTGGGAAGCACGAACTGGGAGGAGATGCCGATGGAATTGGGTTTGTTCACTTCAGAAAAGCAAAGGCTGAGAGAAGAACATGGCAGCAGACATCCAGTATAGAGGTGGGGACTGCGAATGAGACAGTGAGCAACTGTTCTGTTTTGTTGAGGAGAGGATAACAAGCAGAAATTATCTTGATTTACTGCTTAATGTCAGGGTGAGATGAGCTGGCACAGTCATGCAAGGATGCTTCTTGCTGGCTTTTTTGTCTGGTTGGCTTAGTTTGGTTTGGTTTGTTTTTTTCCTTAAGACAAGTCAGACAGTGCCAGTTGGGAACCTCTGGTTCTGTGTCAGTGCAAAGAACTCATGCCACGAGGTTTCCTACAGCTGCACATTTCTACTCAGGGAGAAAAATCTAAATGTAAAAATGTTCTTAGCTGTTGAGTTTCCATTTTAATGTTGCTTTGACTATATGCCAGAAATTGTTTGATTTGATGGTCTTGCATTGCTCACCATGAAAATGTCAACATTTATTCTCTGTTACCATCCTCTGTATTGAAGATACTGCAGTATTTTAGTTCATAATAAGCCAGCTGGTCCATTACACATACTCTCTTTGTGAACATCAATTACTGCCTGCTTTAGTCTCTCCTTCTTTCTCCATGGCAGCATCACTCCAAACCTTATTTCATGGAAGATAAGAGACAAAACAGGCTTATATAAATATTAATTGAGAATGTTGTGAAAAGAGATTATCTGAGAATCTGTCCCTTGGAGAGAGCAGCAGAACAGACTGTTGCATTAAAAACATCTTAATGCAGCTCTCTAGCAGAACACAGACACCCTTAAATACTCTGAATAATCAAATCCGGACACAGGCAAAAACCCGAGGCTTTTTTGATGTGTTGTTGGCAAGGGTGCAGCTCCTGATTTCAGTAGTTAGGGTTCTGCTGACCCCTGTGTGAGTATGAGGGGTCTGCAGGATTCTGAGCCAAACCACTCCATCAGAGGCAGCCAGGGGAGCACAGGGACAGTCCTGTCTTTGCCACAGCCATCCCACGCAGATTTTCACGGTGCCTGCACAGCCTGCCCCATGCGTGAGCACTCCCTACTGCGAGGAAAACACTGTCTGTGCAAACTTCACCCTTAAAGCCTGGCATATGCTCTCCCACACCACCCTTCCCAGGTCATGTCAGTCTGTAGCCAAAGCTGCACAGCTGTAAGAGAAGGTTGCACAAGCATCTCCCCAAAAGCAATGGGAGCTTTGGACCCCAGACCCTACAGCTGAGCTGTGTTTGCAGCTACACTGTTACCCCGCTGCCCGCTTAGGGGCATGTGGCTCAACCCACAAGTGGGCGACTATTTTTCCTAATGCCACCACCTAGTGCAGCCCAGCTGGTCCCTTCTTTAAATGATACATAGGCTACCCTGTCGCTGCAAGAAGTCACTGATTGTAGGGTATGTTAGCAATAATCCCACAGTTAATGTCTGCTGGTTTGTTAGAGCAGCGAACACCCTCAGCTTTGCTTTCAGCTATTAATTAACCAACCAGTCATTAACTGCTGCTAACAATTGATTTACAGGGAATTATTGCTTAAATAGCGGGAGGTATTTAAGAGGAAAATAAATTAAAACAAAGAACTGCTGGATCCTTGGGCACAAAAAGGACTCCTTGTAATATAGAGCATGGCTGCTACAGCTCTGTAATTACAGAGTGATAAACAGTCATTGGGAAGTACGTTCCTTTCCAGAGACAATGACATTATGTCTCCTGGAAAGAGCCCCTTTGTCTGCACTAATTGAATAATCTGAAATGAATGATGTTATCAGAAGCCTAACCGAGGCAACTAATGTTATATTTATAGGTTATCAAAAATGTTTAATCACAGCAGCAGTCTCTCCAAGATGTGTCATGGACACTGCAGCATCCAAAAATATGATTGAGGGCCGGTGCAGCACATTATCTTAATTATAAAGGAGAATTGCAAGTTCTTGCTTTGGTCTCCCTCCACACTGGCAGAACAAATGAGACCTATTAACCTAAGTGCAAGTGAACACTGCCTCCTAATGACATTTTTTCCTCTCCGTGGACAGAGAGTGAACAAGCGGTTGCATTTTTTTTCCTAGGAAATAGTGACCCAAATAAATTTTTGGACCTTGCAACACGTGGAATCCCACTCACAGCTCCTCCTGTTGAATCTGCCTGGGTCTGGGCCACCAAGATCAATGGGTTGACTAAGTGGGCATTGCTGAGCAGGTCAAGGTGCATTTGCCCTTTCCTGGCCAAGTTGAGCCATGTTTCACTGCCCTCTCCTCGAGCGAGCACTAACAAAAATTCATTTAACATGGAGGCAAAGGGAGAGGACTGCTGCTTTTTCAGACCTGAGACTGTCATTTCTCTTACTGTGAGGTTCTGTGCAAGATGGACGGACAAGGCATGCGAATGTATCACCAAAAAAATAGATCCTGTGCTTGGACTTTTGAGATTGTTTGCTTTTTTTGGATGTATGTCAGTTTTCCCCCTCACCTGCATTTCTGGGAATTGGTTTCTTGTTAAATAAGCTAGCAAACATGTGACCGAGCCTAGGTGGCAAGCAGTGCCCATGGGGGAGCTCAAAAATAACTGCTGGAGGGGTTTTGTTTGAGGGTGATAAGGACAGTGAAGTAGCTGAGGGCAACACCTGACTTGCTAAAGGAAAAAACGGCACATCTTTGGTCACTTCAAGAAAGTTGGCAAAGCCCTGAGCAGAGTCCTATTCTTACAACTCCTGCCAGCAGCTGTGTCCTAACCTATAGCCTTGCCTCCCTCCCTCTCATTTGTCTGGGTAAATCAGGGTAAATTGTATACCTGAGCTGTGGAGACAGGCAACACTCCCAGTTTCAAATCTTCAATCAAAATCTCAGGATTTGTATCCAAGGTTCAGAAATGCTGCAAGGAGATTTTCCTTAATCCTGCAATGAATGCAGATGTTTTTGAATAAAACTTCAAACTTCCAAGCCTTCTCTTGTTCAACTTCAGCTGCTTTGATGAGCATTTATTTGGTTCGAGTTTACCTTTGTTATGGATATCCTGGAAAGGAAAATGCATAGGGACTTCTTGCTTTTGACAGCTCCCTTGCCCTTTCATTCATTTATAGCTACAATAATATGTAACTTTTTGATTATGTGTGAAATAAATAGCTGTTCATGAAAGGCTGTAGAGAACAGCAAAAATTGAATAGGAAGTGGGGACTGGGGTATTTTGTGTTTCTTCATCCTTCCATTCCTGCATGGCTGGATCTCAGTATGTTTCTGTACCAGGAGGTGGCACCGATAATCGCAGGGATCTGCAGCAGACCTGAACAGAAAACCGGCTGGTCAAACCTCTTTGTTGATACGATATATGACTACAGCTGTGTGAATCCTCACAAAGGTCCACATGTCTGTTTTGTCTTTACTTAGCTGTCTGCAGAAGAATGGGAGGCAGCCTGTCTCCAGCTCAGATTTTCAAATCAGTCCCAAAAAGGCAGTGCAGGAGTTTTATGGATTATTATAGGATATGAAAAAGTGAGGACAGCATCAGTAGCGTGGTTCCCTAATTTATTTACAGTACTTCAGAACATCATCAAACTGTTATCAGGTCAAATGTATTTAATCCTTCCTAAATATGCCCGAGAAAGTTCTTATGCTCCTAAAGGCGGCAAAAGCATTACCAGCATGGTTTTTGGATTGAAAGCTCTTTTGTGATGGTTGTAGAGCTAGAGCAAACAAACAACTTCAGGCACTGCAGTGCTTGACTTCTAGGTCCCAGAGAGAGAAACCTAGATGCCTGGGACAGGGTAGGTGCTTTGCATCTCTGGGTAAATCAATAGGTATCAGAGCAGGGAATCTTATTCGAGATGTTTCTCAGACTTTGGTCCATAGACTGCTGGTACTCCATAAGATATCAAGAGGTATCCTGTCTAAGAACTGCAAAATTATTTTTAAACACTCATGCATGCAAGCAAGGAAAGAAGCAAAATGAAAGCAGGAAGTGAACAATCAGCTGTCAGCCAGCCTGCCTGAGTTTTGGTTCTGCACTGGGTAGTCCTTGGGAAAAACATTTTTTATGTTTTTTTTTAAAGGTCTGGAATCATTCTTGTTTCCAGAGTGTCCTCTCAGGGCTACAAGAAAGGCCAGCAGCTGCCTGCCTTTCCTGAAGACAGGGGGTTTTGTCCCCTCAGTCTTTTGGAGGGCAGAGAGGGCTACAGTCTTACCTTGGAAAATGTGAAGGGTGCTTGTGGTAACTCTTGCTTGAAGGCATTTTGGAGATACATTGTTCAAATCTCCCATTGGCCTAAGAAATTTTAAAGCCACATTTGTGATCTTCAAAGAGAGATTTGTAATTGCCAAGCTATAAGGGGATGAAAATGAAATGTCTTCCTTGAAGCTCTCTCCAGAGTTTCCTCATCTTGTTTTCAAAGCCTGCTGGAAGCATAAGCATGAAGTGCTGACATACGGCCGCTGTGCTGGTCCAGACATGGACCTTTCCTGCACATAAGCTGCTTCCAGTGCTTGGCTCAGCTCAGGCAGAGGTAGCTGGGAATCTCAAGCACAGCCCTATTTAGGCTTACCCTGGCATGCATGAGGCGTAAGATGTAGCAGTAAGAAAACTAAATAAATTGTAGTCTGTTGGGGGACTCTATTTTTAGACAATGTGACCAGTTTCTGTGGGATATAAAGCCCAGTCTCTCACTAGACACAGCCTATACAAGTCAAGGTGCAAACTGCCTCAGGCCTGGGAGCAAGCAGTGTCTCAGTTTTTCTATTTTAGTTCTGTGTGTATGAAGGAACCATAAAACTAATAAAACTACGATTGATTCAGTTTATCTAGTGGCAGTTGCCTCTGATTGTATCAGCAGCTCCTCTCAAAACAGTCACTATAATAATGAAAAATATCTGTAAGTATTTCAAGATCTTTAGGGACAACAAATGCACAATTTAGTCCAAGAAGTATCCAAGAAAGAAGTGATTAGGGGGAGGTCATACTGAATTACTTCTCCGGATGGCATCTCTCCATGCACATCAGGACTTAACCACAGGCCCTATTCATTTTCACACCTGATCTTTGCTCTTTATCCACATCTCCCAAGATCAACAGGGATAGCCTGTTGAACAAATTTGCTTTGTCCTTTACCTAGGCTTTGACAAACTCAAAAGAAAATGCCTTGCCTAGACAGTCAGCACAGTTCTCTTTTTCTGCAGAGGAACTGACTTGTCATTTATTTAATGTCATCTTTTTTCTCACATTTAATCAATATAAATTGTTCTCTATTGTTCCTAATTCAACTTAATGAAGTACTGCATGTTTGAAACAGTCATAGAGCTGATGAGGTAGATATAGGTAGATATAACAATTACTTTGTTGTTTTTCTCTGTTGATACCTAATTAATGCCGTTTTTTTCTGATTTCAGCTTTAAGTTGGATTTACAAATTCAAGGGACTTGATGCAGGGAGAATGATTACATCACTATGTTATTGAACAAAAATATTAGAAAAGCTGCTAAAATCCATGCCAGAGCATTAGTAGTGGCATTGAATTAAGCTTCTTTTATGTTCTCTCTGGTCAAATGAGGCTTTTTGGTGACTGTTGGAGAATTCAGGTCAAGCTACAGTAAGAAAAGACTCCAAATAGAGCCTATCAGCAATTTTAAGACCCTGATTAGTTTGTGGTTTCCAGGTAACCGAATGATTTTTGTGTGAGCTGCTGCCTGAAGTCATGGATAATCATGGACTGGCCATTGCTTTATAGTATCCCTTACCCTTTTTTGTTATCTAAAACACAAGAAGCATTTATTCACCCTCTCAATTATTCTTAGAGGCTTGATGTGTCCTTAAATTCCTGTTTAAAAGTCCAAATATATATTTCAAGGGTCGAGTGCTCACAGTAAAGACCAGGAGGAGGAAAGGTCTGTGGCGAGGGCTGCGAGCAGCTCTGAAAATGCCTGCAAAGGTTTTCCTGACTCCAAACTATGCAAAATATTTGAGCGGAGGAGAGAAGAGAAGGCTAACATTTGGATTAAGAATTGTTGAGCACTAAGTGTTTTTGAGACTGAAGATCTGGCAGCAAATAAAGTGAGCCAAAGTGTAGCTTATCTGTTTGGCTCGATTTCCAGGGCTGGCAAGTCCCTTGTCCAGGAAGCGGAGTGATTGTTGAGGGAAAAGCAGGGCTGGAAAAACATTTTTTTTTCACTGAGGATGCTTTCACAGGTGCTTTTCCCTTTCGGTGATTATTCCCAAACAGGGTTTCTTTCCTTCATCCATGTGCAAAGCTAACCTGCATCTTTGTGCCAGCAATTTGCTCTTGAACGGCCACTTTTTGACAAAATATCAGGGCAGGGGGCTTCCCAATAGCCTTGAGATTGGTCCATAGTCATCTGGACTTCTTAACCAGCACCTCTCACCAGAAGTTAATTCTGTTTCACCTACAGTACTTTGTTCAAGCTGATTCTTGAACTGTTCCATACCAGTGGAACAGTTAAGGTATTGACAAATAGTAAAGCATAACAATGACATCAATTGAAAAAGCAGATCTTTCCCTCCACTGGTTTTATTTAAAACATCTGAAATGATTTCTGCATAAGTCGAACTCCTCAGTGAAGATAACATTTCTTAAAGAAAAAAAAGAGTCACAGGGCGTGAGAGGGAGCTTGCATTTTTAATCAGTGCTGGAAGCAGTGCATAGATGCAAAATACTTGTTTCTGTAAATTCTCTATAGAGAAGTGTTCTGTAATTTCCTGGGGATGGAATGAAAGACAGAGATAAATTCAGCTAAAGAGGGTTTAATAGCCTCCAAAACACTCTTAGGATTTTTTTCAGCCATCTTGTGGTGTACAGTTACGATGCTATGGTGTTTAACTTCTGTATGCAGACAATACCACTCTGAGAATGATAATTTGATTTCTATGGCTTATTTCCACAAGAGCTGGGCAGGTTCATCATATGACCAATCTTGCCACACCAGGTCAATTTGATATTTCAGCTTAAATGGCTCCAAGACCAGTGAAGGAATAAAGAGGAACACTTTTAGCATCCTGATCTTTATCCAAAACCTGCTTGCATATAGAGGAATGATTTCTCAGAAAATTAACACTTGCTGTTAAATATATAGAGGTGAGGGAGACCTTTTAAATTCAATGTTCACATCCTTGTGTGCATTCTTTTCCCAAGATTAAGATCCCTTGGCACTCAGTGCAGGAAGCTTCTCCTGTCACCTAATGAGCAAACTTGAAGTACACAGAAATGCAGATATGCCCTGTGAATTAAAAAAAAAATATATGCAAGTGACAGGATCCTGATTCAGGACAGGGCCCAGCTACCTGCACTTGTGCTTGCCTGTTGCTGTGAGACAGTAGCCTGGGTTTTTGGATGGCCTGAGAGAAACTTGAAAGGCATTGTTTTGAAGTACTGCTGGCTTTTCCTACAGTTCATTGCAGATCTTGTTAGGAAATGAAGGAGGGGAAACTGGGCAACAGCGCTGCTCAGCCACGAGGAAACGCACAATGAGCATGATGAAGCCAGCAGCTGCAGGACAATGTGAACGGGCTGGGGCTATTTTTGTTAGATGTGAACAATCAACTGAACGTGTGAGACCTTATCATGTTCCCTCCCTGCCTTCTCCCCCCTTTCTTCAACACTGGAAAATTTCCCAAAGAGAAACAGCTTTCCTTTTCTCTTAGCAAAGTTGATTACCATAATAATTTTCTCTTTCATCTCAGAGCAGGTTTGTTTTGGAAGTCTTTGATGGCTTCCTCTGAGCGCAGTTATTGTCTTGCTGTGACTGAGCGACTTGCAGCTGGGTCATACTCGGCACTGTGAAACCTAGAGCAGCACTTGCCGGTATTTACGAGTGGGTAAGGGTCCTCTCACCTCTCACTTGGTGGATACGGAGGCTGAAAGCATTTGTCCCAGAGTTATCCTCATGCCAGAAATCTGAATTTGAACTGGGCATATCTTTCACAGACAGAAAATAAACCGCAAGCGTTTGTTTGCATCCTATCAGATGTAATGAGAAGGAATACATAATTAAGATGGTAATCAGTGCTCCACTAGCCACATTCCTCCTTATCTTTATGACTTTCTTCTCAGAACTGTCCTTTTAAATGCCATAGGAATATTATCTTCAACTTACAAATGGAAAAATGGAGGGACATACGCACATGATTTATCATGTTAAGTGAGAAGGAAAGAAAAAAACATATGTTGCTCTTTCTGAACAAAACTACATTCTTCCTTTATGTTCAGACATAAGTGTATAACCCCTCCGCTATAGTTATGTCTCATAATGTCAATGTTCTGTGTGCCAATAACAGATATACTACCCTAGATTCTCATACTTCATAAATATGAAAGGAATATTAATCTGTAAATGAGTTTTTCTAACATCTTGTGATATTTCAAGCATGCACTGAAGCAGCACTTCAGGTTTGCTGTTAACAGTTTTTTATCTTCAGTTCTTCAATGTGTAAGTCTTTCTCCCTTTATTAAGCAGCCTATTAGTCACATAAGATCAATACTTTCTGCACTTCCACCTATTATCTTAATGTCACTGAGATCTGGCTTGAACTTGATACCACAATTCTTGCTACTACTTAGATTTCATTATAATTACATGTTTACATTGGTAGCAGTTCAATCAAAATTGGATGCGTTTGTAACATTTACTGCAATTTAGATTAACACCTTACTTCTGCTTTACTACAAGGAAACCACTAAATTGACTGTAATTCCTAATCAATATAGCTATTATTCTTAGAATTTAAATAGGTTTTAAAGTGGTCTTGCCCATGCTGCTAAAGGTGGCATGGATGTCCTGTAGTTTGTCATCCAGCTACTGCAGAATCCGTTTCCAGTCGATTGTTTCATTCTGCTTCCAGTTACCAAAACCAGCAAGATTTAATTACAGGCTCTTCTTTCCATTTCCCACTGCCTTTCCTTCACCTGGACTTGGTTTAATGAGCAATGACATTGTATCATGAAAGCAAATCTTGAAACATCTAATGACTGAATACATCATAACATATCCATGCCTACTGCAGAGGAGATGATGCTGGTGGGTACAACTGGGTGACTCTTTCTTTAACCTCTGCCTCCAGAGGGTCACTAACTTTCTCTTACCATCCCACCTTATCATCTCATTTGGGTGAGTTCAACTACTCACTCCACTCCACTGTCTCCAAATATGCTTCTCTGTTCCAGATTTGTCTCTACCAGTTCACCATCATTTTTCTCAAAATCAAGTGCAATTTCACTGGGAACAGTTACAACTCAGGCTCACCTCAGCACTGAAAATGAAGATCACAAGTTTACTCAGTGTGGCAAAGTCAATGCTGTGACCTCACCAGTCATACTTGAGAAGCCTTAATGTTTGTGATCAGAGTTCACAGTTTAGGAATTTATCCTCCATTTCTGACTGGTCTACAACACAATGACAGAATTTGCAAGCATTGCAGTGTCATGGTCTGCACCTTGAATAACTATTTTTGTCAGTGTTTTGGCTATGGTTCAGCTGAGGACCCAAGTGTGTTTCTAAGCGTCACCCTGCTCCCATATCAGAGGGCACCAGTCCCTACCCAATACCTCACTTTTTCCCCCTCTTGTGGGAATAAAACCCAGCTGCAGCAGAACAACGTTTGTTTGGACCAGCCACTCATCTACACAGCCAGGTGCTTTCTGGGCATACCTTGCTACTCAGCCACTGCTTAGCTCAAATGTGTCCAAAAGAGATTTGATGAACTTCTCTCCCTCTCATTAACCCTCCCTGATGCCTTTGCAGCCATCATGAGAGGAAATTTGGCCTTGCATGCTTAAGCACAACTTTGGATAGACACACAGCGATCCATTGATCAGATGTAATGCAACATGCTGATACAGACTAGCACTTTGTAGGCTATGCAAAAGCTCTCACTGAAAATAGATGCCTAATTCTCATTGACTCCATTTCTGTGGCTGCTTGGCTTCATAGTGAGGGAAGCTTTAAAGGAGGTGCTGGGTCAGACCCTGCTGGGGTTTGTGGGGTTTTTTTGGATGTAGCTCCAGTGGACCAAGCTGCTAAAGGCTTTGGGAAAAAAGCTATCAGACAGGTAACTCATGTCTAAATGTTATAGCACTATGCTTATTATTTGCTTGCTTTTTTTATCCCATGACTGAATATTTCTGAACAGAATAAAATGAGATTAAGGAAAGTCTTTTAACAGCCTATGTACTTCCATAACTTGGTTTCCCAGGTTTCCTAACAAAAAAGATGCTTCAAAACCTCTTCCCTGAAACAGCTGGAATGAAACTTATTTCTTGGCCCTGTGACCCTTCCCTGGAAAGACTGCTGCCCTCTGACTTTGGCTCTGAATTGCACAGTGAAATGCCTAGAAACTAGAGCCCTGTTTTATTGGTGCTTCTGGGTATTTAAGAGCTCTTTTATCAAGGAGAGATGACAGTTTTCTTTTCAAATCAACTCACTTAGAAAAAAAAAAAAAGACGACGGAAGGAAAAGCTCAGCTCACACAACACAAAGCTCATTTTTTATGTTGTTGGAGACAGACAATACTTCTCATTGATTTCTCACAAGTCTGAGTTCAGTAAACCTAGGATCCCTTTCCACTGTCTCAGAGGCAGTGAATTGAAAGCAGGTTGCCAGCAAATCCTGAATATGCTGGGTTTTCCATTGTATAGGAGGAGGCAAGGTTGATGGGACCCCAACTACCTGACTTTAACTAACACTGAGCCAGCTTTGGGAGCTCCAGTGCAAGCAGACGGGTCCCTTCAAAGGCAGTCACCTCTCTCTGCTGCTCAGTGATTTCTTAGGCACTGAA
This sequence comes from Falco cherrug, assembly GCF_023634085.1. Lineage (NCBI taxonomy): Eukaryota > Metazoa > Chordata > Aves > Falconiformes > Falconidae > Falco > Falco cherrug. The sequence goes on from NC_073697.1 coordinate 71,313,764, forward strand.
TGCGTGGGTGTAAATGATGCCAAAGCTGGGCTAACCAGATCCTGTCCCTTCCTCTGAGCAGCTTTTCTGTATCTAATGATGGAAAAAAATCTTTCCCATTTCCAGTCCCTGTGCCTGAGACTGTAAATGTGAGTCCTTCTCCCAGTGAAGAAGCTTGACAGGTTAGCAATGGCAGGTTGTTAATACTTATGATAACTTCAAGTACAATATCAGATTTGTTGCCTGGCTTGGGGTTTGTCTAGACGGATTGTTTTATTACATAGCAGATGGTTTGGAAATTGTTTGCTGTGACAGAGCTCAGTGGAATTTGAATTCTGTATTCCCAGACCAAAAAGGGGTTGGTTAGGGAAGGAGGAGCAAAACTCCCACGTTTCCCATTCAGATTGAAAAATGCATATATGTGTGTGTATGTGTGTGTGTATATATTATTGAGGGAAATGAGCTTTACTGTGCTGATCACAGATCCTTAAGCAACTCTGATCAATTGCAGGATGAATTTCCTTAGTACACCCTCAGGGCCAACATTGGGAAAGTGTATTTATGATCTCTGAGTGTTTAAATTTTACAATTTTGAGCAAGATAAATAAGCAACAGCAGGGCATATTGGCTGAAACAAAAAAATTGCATTGATTCAGATTCTGGTATTGGGTAATTGGATCTACTCTATTTGGACCCGTGTGGGCAGAAGTTGAGGCTGACTCCTTTTCAGAGAGGTCTGAGAATAAAGTCTTGCTGGCAATGATTTTGGATTTCTTTTCTGTTATAGGCCAAACTTCACGCACTCAAATTAATTCATTTGCAGGGAAGGCAGCAGCTCTCTCCCCTCAGAGATAGCACAAGGCTCTGCAGATGGGCTTTGTGTGTCAATATGGACTTAAGTGTGAAGTTTTAAACAATTTCCCCTCTGTCTTTCCTGACATAAAGGTTCCCCAGGGAGGAACTGGTTACTGAGTCAAAAAACTGTAAATGTTGTGAAGCAATGCCTGTTCTCTGAAGAGATGCAAAGCTTTTGTTTCTGACTGCACAGGAATGAAAAGCCATGTTTCTGAGCAGAAGCTGGGCCATCTGCGTGCACTTTGAAGTATTTCAGATTTTATACCCGCAGTTAGAGTATGTGCTGATAGAAAGAAGATCAACAACAGGTTAAAATTGACAGCCTACAGGCTCTGTTAGTATAGCTGCGGTATTGTACAACCATATTTTGGACTTGGGTTTCAAAGCTGAATGGCGTTTCTGGCTTCCTAAGTTCTCTGAAAGTGCATCTGTGGGGGAAAATAGCTGTTTCAGGGGCAGGGAGCTGAAGGGTCAAAGGCTGGGCACCTTAGTCTAGGGTAGCCAGCAGAGCTCACAGGCTTGCTCAGCAGGGCTTGGGTAGGAAATCCCTCATACCACTTTCCTCATCACCTAGAGCAACGGGAGAAGCAGCAGCTCTGAGTGTGACTCCCTCTTTCTCGGGGGATGACATAATTGTACACCAGGCTGTATTTATATCTGTGTGGGCAATCACATTTTTAAAGAGCATTATGCACTGCTTTGGCTATTTCTAACCTTGTTTAATCACAGCATCTGCTAAAATGTCAGGGAACTCTCAAAGGTCACATCTGGCTCTGGTGGGCAAAAACTATCAGAGTTTTTGTGTCACCTTTTTAAACTAGACCTCCACCAACAAGCCTCTGACATTTTTGTGGGGTGTATTCATCAGGAGGAAGAGGCACCTAACTGCAGGCCTGTACTTCTATATTTGTGCATTTTGAATTCCTTTTTCATCACAGGATGATCCTGGAGTGAAAGATTTTGGACTGGATTTTGAAGCAATGAGCTATCTACCATACTATCTTCACTCTGTAACCGAGTATTAGCAAACAATTTCATATAAAATAATGTATATCAGTAATATAATTAGTGGTAATAGTTTTTGTGCTTATTTTTCATGCAGAATCATGCCAGTGGCAAGATGCTTATTCAGGGAATAACAGATGCCAAATTTTGCAGTGATATGCCAACTAAACTATCTGCTGACAGTGACTGATGCCTGCCCTGGTGCTGAGGGCATGCAAACAATGTGATACTTCAGTCTCCAAATAGTTTGAAGGAGAATATAGGCCTTATGCTATTTTTTTTCTATAAAGGCATGTGTTGTTCTTGTCTGACATTGTTTTACCAGTCTATGGCTGCTACTCATCAAATAATTGACAAAATGGTAACACCCACATTTTGCAAATGCCTTGGTTCTCAAATATTGGGTTGCATTTTTGACTGATGTTAGGTCTAGCATGAATGTATGTACATGATTAAGGGATTTAAGGTTTATCAGTCAATAATACAGTGGCATCAGGATGTCTGGAGTTAGTGCTGTTGATTTATTTAGTGCAATTCCCCAGAAAAAGTAAATGCATTTTTTTTCTGCACACTAGAAGTTAATGCTTGATGGTAGCTGCACATTGCCATAGAAACCAGGGCAGGTTCCACTGTAAGTCAAAGGTTAATTTATAATTATTTTAAAAATCATTGCATTCAGATGCATTAGTTTAGACAGAACTTGTCCAAAACCTCATTTCTTACCAAAAAAAATCTATCATTCTATTCTAGCTCTTCCAAAAATACATTAACACGGCTCCCGTTTGCTTAAGGCAGATTCTCCATAAGGTGTTATACAAGATAACTGTCTGGTTTTGAGTGTTTGTAGCTATGTTTGCAAATGACAGAGTGAATGACAGCACAAGCTCTCTGTGGGATGGCTGTGGACCAGAGCACGGGTGACTCATTGTGTATGATGTTGTTTCGCACCAAAGTGTTTGCTCTATATACCGAACATGTGTGCGAGTCAATAGCAAAAAGTTCAAGAGCAAACACAGCTTAGGTGGATATAAATTCACACTGACTAAAATCATTATGCCCAAGTCAGAAAGCTAATTTCATCGGAGGGTAGATGACAAGTGAAACACCCATTTGAATGCCTTTTTAAAGCAGGAGATTTACTTGGGATGGTTCCCGTGTCCTCCACAAATGCTTGAGGGTCAGGCAGTGTGAACAGAGGGTCTTGGCATTTTCTTTAACAGAAGTCTTTTCAGTATGGGGACGGACATAAGTGAGTTTGAGTCCCTGCTCAGATCTCCCCCATACAAGAGCAATACCCAATAATTAGATACTGTTTTTCTCTTGGAAGCACAGACTTTTGCCAAAGACTGGCTTTCTCCCCCACTTGTCTCCCTAACTTCCTTTTCAAAGTTCAGCAGAGATCTGAATAGCTGTTTTTGCATTGAGCACTATTTATTTGCTGTGTTGCAAATTAACCCTCCCCTACAGCCCTTGCATGTCTATAAGGCATAATTAAAACCAAACTCTTTTTGATTTGATGACGCTGCTAACATCCTCCTATGAACAGCCCCATTCTCAGGCTGGCTCAGTGGTATGGAGGTGCTCCCCTCAGCTGGCTGCTCTTTCCCCAGCTGAGATAATAAGGATTGTGAGAACAATGTGACACTACCTCAGTCCCTCAGGGGTGCTTGACTGTACTTCTGGGCCACCTCTTTCATTAAGAAAACTCGCCACAACATATATTGGAAGATTTCCAATCCCAAGGGACATTGTACTGAACATATAAAGGTGATATCACTTATTGTGCCACCTCTGAACATGTGGTAAAGGGACACAGAAATATTCCTCTTATCTGACTGGTGTATAACAAACTGTTTTTACACAAATGTGGGAGATTAAACTGTCCAATTTATGTCTTAAATCAGGTTTCTCATGGGGTGCGGGTGTGAGCCCACAAAGACTTCAGAGGTCTTTACTGGGCTTTGACTTGTGGTCCATAAGAACCTGTTGTAGGTGAGGGACTGGTTCAGACAGTGCTGTCTCATAGGGCGCTGTGGGGTGAATCTCCCACTGGTGCTTGCACAGAGGCTCTTGTTTGTGATAATGTGCACAGGGAGCCGTGGGGCAAAGCACATGCACCTGGAAGACACCTTTAGTCAGAAAGCCTTAAACTCATCCCCCCAAGTCTTTGGAATGTCATCCCAGACCTTTTCTTGCAGCCCATGTGTTTCTGGAGCCACGTAGCCAATGAAACCGAGGGGTTCATACCCTCATGGGGTGACCTGAGACACAGCTAAGCTTTGTCAGCTGCAAGGCTCCATACGAGGCAAGGACAGACAGGGAATTCCCATTTCCTCATGCTACAGGCGGGCCACAAGGCTGCAGTACCAGCCCTCCCTTTCCTGAGCTGCAGCAATGGTAGCTTCACCCCGAGAGAGCCACCTGCTGGGAAACTGGGACCAGCCCAAGGGACAAATCCAATCTTGGAAAACGGCCAGCAGAACGGCATGCAGATCAGAGGGGTATTGCAGAGCTCTGCTAAGAGATCCCTCAGAGACTTGTAAAAGCATTTTAGCCCACCCTAAACCTCACAGGTTCTCTCTTGGGAAAGACAAAAATAAAGAGACTGGGACATGCCTTGAAAAGCATGGGCACCGGAGGAGCATTGCCATCTTCTGCAGCCCTGTCTGCTCTGCCCCTGTGTTGCTTACAAAAGGTTTATTATTGCTGTCGTACCTTTAGAAATATGGCACTGCAAATCTCTGAGGCTGGAAAAACTGTTTTGTGATGACATTTAAACATTTTAAATGTGGCATATATGTATCCAATTTCCCACGAGGTGTGGGCAATGTGTATGGGTGTGAAAGAGCCTTCTCAAGAGCAAGAGGTAGAGAAGTTGTTCCAGTGTTTCATGTGCCTTGGTCAATTTGTTTTTAATTAGAGATTCGGGGTTTTTTCAGTTTCCATCCTCCAGCTCAATTTATCAGTCTGTCAGTGGACACAGACACTGTACGTGCATGAAAGTGTTTGCACGTCAGTGAAGATTTCTGAAAGGGTACAAGCTACTGTGAGCCATCCTATTTTGCTGCTAAATTCCATGTCTCTGATGGATTTCCCCACACTGTTGCTAGGAGATGAAGGTACTGCCTAACAAAGGATATATTGACAAAAAATTTTCCAGAACAAATCTATCTTGTTATGGTAAATATAGCCTCACATAAAATGGATATTGCAGGATTTACTTCCCTTGTAGTGGCACTGGCAAAATTACACACATCAAGTTAAGGTGAAATTTCCCAATCATGAATATGTTTTTGGTTTTGTTTGTTGACATGAGGACTTTCCGTGTGTTTAATCTCAAAGCACTGTTGCCTTCCAGTGTGTTTTGTTGCTAGGCTAATAGGATGAACACATCTATGTTACTGTTTTTCCCTCTTCCTTTCTCTGCTGCTTCTCCCTTTCAGGAAGAAATGTGGCTTATTACAGTGGTTTCCTTTTTTTCGTGACTCTTCTGGGAAACATGGATTTCTTTGCTTATTTTAAAGCAGGGAACAAGTGTGCATGACTCTGGATATGTTGAGATTTGGCATAGAAACAGCCGAATGCAATGGAAAAGCAGATCAGCCTCTTGCTTTACAGCTCTAGGCACATTTTTAAAAGAAAAAAATAAAACACAAAGTTGAATGGAAATCTAATAAAGAGAGGAACTTCAGGAATTCTCATGGAAAGATTACGTTTCTAGAGGATGAGAAGTTTTCTCCCTTTCTTGTGGTGACGTAATGAACAAACAACAAACAGATCAGAACATCAAATGCCAACGTGGCTGAAGTCACACAAAATAAAACTCTTTCCTGGTGACTAAGTTTAGCTCTGGTGTGCCGATTAAATCTGCTCATCGACTGCAGTCCCAGCAGTTCCTATGCCACCATAATGGTCTCTGGCTCTAAACCCATGTAAGTAAACACTGTCCAGAAAGATGTGAAGGCTGAAAAAGAGATTGCCTCTTACTTTGCAGGGGAGGAAAGGAGCCAGCGAGAACCCAATCCCCTTCATTTTTCTACATGCATCATTGCACAGAGGGAACAGACAATCTAAACTTTTTTGTGTTAAAACTACCACATCCCTTCCTCCAGAGCTGTGCAAGTGTTGGTCTGGGTTTTTCACATCTCGCGTGTGAATCAGCTCAAGCAGGTGAGGCTGCCTGCGCAGACCAGTGGCAGACATGGTCCCCTCCTCCCCCATTCATGAACATGTGGTGTTGAAGGGCATTAAGGCAGAAATCATCACTTCCTATCATCTCACTCCTTGACCAGTCCTCTCCTGCGACACACCATTACCTTCTGCCTCACAGGGCACAATGAAGGTGAACCCACCAGCTGAGCAGAAAAATGCACATAGGGAAGGAGGTGACATGTCAAGCCTGGAGTCACTCAATTGCCATCCATCTTGGCCGCTCTTTCTTGCTTGGGGAGAGAGGGAAAAGCTGGTTTTGTGATGTTGATGCAAATGCCTTTGGGAAGCACTCTTTCCACCACAGTCCTGCACATCTGCATCAACTGCTGCAGCACTGGCAGTCACAAATAAAACTTGCCGGAAGTCAGAAATCTGCATTTAATTTGTCTATAAACTTGCACAGGATTTTAACTGGACACAAATGCATTCAGATGTTATCTCTACTTGTTTTGATGGGCATAGGAGAGGGGACAACTGGGAAGGGCCTTCCAGCTCTCAATGTTACTGCACAAACCCAGTTTTCTGCTGTAATATCCTGGGTTTAGATGCTTACGGTTTAGCCAAATGTTACCATCTAGGATGAGACTGACCATTCTGGGATGGCCCAGAGCAGCACCCGCGAAATATAAGTAAAAATAAAGTGATGTATTTTTTTCCAGAACAAAGCCAAGTGGGGGAAATATTCTGTTCTATATTAAAAGATCACTTCAGTCTCTTTGCTTTGAAATTTGGCATGGTGGTAGCAGTTAGGTCACAGTGCTGTTTGCTGAACATATGGCAAACCAAGCACATTTAGCCAAAATAAAAAATAGCAACAATAAGCCCTTACAGTACAAGCAAAGCACGCTTGTATTCAACAGAGACTTTGGATCACATGACTGCATTGCTTAAGGATTTGCTCCTACCATATACACCTGGAGGGTTTCCCTCCTCTTGCAGCTCTGCAGGGTGTGGATCCCCTCCTGATGGACCTGTTCACCAAGCCTTGAGCACCGTGTAGGAGGCACCTTATGCGCAGAGGTACAGCTAGGGGGTGGGTAATGGAGCAGAGCTGGGAGCTCAAACAACCTCCACCACAGCTAAAGTAAAACTCCAGTCTCTGCTAAGTAGCAATGTCCTCTCTGGGCTGGGGGCCACCTGCAATGGGATGACATAATGCAAACAAGCAACACAGCCAGTACATTACACCGGGCAACCTGGAGCGGAAGGTTTGGAAAACAATCTGTTTGATGGAAAAAGAAGGAGAGCCATGGAAGGAGAAAAGTTAGCCAAGATGACAAAGGAGATTTTGTGAGGAAGGGAAATTTACTGGTTAAAATCTGAATGTAGATTGGTAAAACCAGGAGCTCTGAGGAGGAATAACAATTTGCATATTAAAAAAGGACTGTGGCGCAAGGAGCAGTGACTACCAGGAGACAATGAAGTAACAACCTCAAGAAATTAATAGAACAGGAAAGGAAAAACAGAAAAGAGAGAGGCTTTCCTTCTTTTACATTTATGCTAAGTGCTTTTTTTCTTTATGCAGCATGGTGCAGTTCGTATCCAAGGGTGACTCATGGCAGTGGTTAAAAATCAGTGTGAAGTCTTCTTCAGCTCTTTCCAGCTTTAGGCTGAGGACAAGAGTAACTCTCTTTGCCAGACTCACTGGCTTTTGCCATCTTTGTGGCACTGGTGACTTCTTTTTGGAAATGTTGATAGGGAGATGGTTGTGAAGCTCCCATTTTCTACTGCCTGTCATAGATCAGCAACTTGCAGCAGCTCCCAAAAGCCATACGTACACCATTGCTCAGCTTTAGAGAGTTCCCAGTGTTGTGGAGGGCAGCGCTCCATGCCCATGCCCTCCATGGCTTTTCGATGTCAGCAAAAGCTGAACAAGGACTTTCAAAGCACTCCAGTCTTTGATAGTTTAAATGGTGCAATGGCTACAAATTACTGTGGAAATCTTGGTGACTAGGGTGCATTCACAATGGAAAATTTATGCTTACCAAAGGGTTTCTCTGAAAGATGCTCACATGTAGGAGTGACTCAGCATCACTGCCATTTGTCAGATACTTACTGAACTTCAACAAATTGTCTTTGGCAGGCTTGAATCAGCATGCAATAAGTTGGTCAAATGTGGCTGAACTCTGTGGCCCCTTAACTGTGAGTTAAATATATGTTTTGTTCCACTGAGTGTTTTTGAACAAACGTATTTTATAGTGTGCTCCCTGCAGGGTGGGGACTGCCATTGCACACATATTTATTTAGCTCACACATTGGCAAGCTGAGGTGGAAAAAGATTTTTCACGGAAGCTGCATAGGAGAAAATCCTAGCTATATGCAAGATCCTATTTCTTCTGTGATCCTGCCCTTACAAGGAGTAACCATAATTCTTTTCCTATCCATACCAAATTAGATATTTTTTGGTACTTGAATATAGTATTTATCTGCCTTGTATGGCTCCTGACTTTGTGAAGAATGGATGGCCCACGATAGCAGTGGGCTGCTCCGCTGAGCATCTCAAAGCTTGCTGCAGTGGCTTTAGTCACTTTAGTTTCTCCTATGTTCCTAATGCTGCACTTCCAAAATCTTAGTTTATTCAGCGTGCCTGGGCTACAGTCTTGTCTCCTCCTTTTCTATTTCCTTCCCTCCTCAGTTGACCCATAAGTGTTATTAATTCAAACACGTTTCAGATACTTCTGTTCACTGTAACCAGTTTATAGTGCTCTTTACAGAAATGGTTGGAGCTGACTTCAGGTTTCCATTCTGTTCGCAAAGAATTGGTATTTAGAAGATTTCTGTGATCTGTTCAGGTATGTTGACACAAGTAAAAGATTCCTTAAATTGTAAATTGTCTAAGATGGGAAGACTCCAGAAACAGAAACTATAGTTTATAGTTATCTGTAAACTGTGGAATAACAGACCATTTCCTGACTGAAATATGAGGCCCTACACACTGTATGACACTCTTCATACAAATGATACTGAACTCTTAAAAAGCATTACAATGTCCTAAATAGATGTTTGTTGTTGTTTTTTGGTTGGTTTTTGGGTTTTTGTTTTTGGTGGTTTTTTTTAGGGGGGAATATCTCTCTTAAGGAAACTTTGTTTTCTCTAATCAGACAGTAAGAGTTAAATGCATTGAAATAAACATCTTTTCTAGGTTTTCTGCTTCAATATGATGTGGGTTTTTTCAAAGAAAGAGTTTATTTATGAGGAAGTAATTGGTCATTAATTCTTGATTGAAATTACCTCAGTCAGTCTATTAGCATGAACTTCAACATGTATGAAACCAGCCTGTTCTGTTTTTCAAAGCCACACTACAAAATTCTTAAAGCACATTAACAATCTTAAAGTTGTGTTCAGTCACTGAAAAAGTTTCTTGTTCCCTCTTCTGCATTCTGGATTACTTAGAAACCACAGTTGCACAAACTGTCTCTAATGTAAAAAGTAATTTCTAATAGCAGGACCATAATGAATATCTTCCAAGAGAACGATGCAAAATTAACCAGGTTCTTTCTAGCAACATTTATTCCAAGTAGATGGAATGGGATGTCAAATGTCGTTCCGCAATTTCTTTGAGAAGTAAGGAAAAATATTCAAAAGATCCTGTTACATACTTCCATGATCAAAAGATGACTTATCTGTGACCAACTAACCATATCAACAGGTATGAACTGAGAATTAGCTGGGGGCAAATATTCATTCTTTTTTAGCATTCATTTGGAGACATACTGGTTGTTACTAAAGCTAGCACTAGCATTATCAGCTGTGAGTGACTATACTTTTGTTGTGTTGCACTTCAAACACTTCCAGTATCTAAACGTGATTTCACTTGCTCTTCATCCAAGCAATCAAGCTGCAAATGGATTTTTCCCCTTTCAGTTATATACTAACAAACCTAATATACAGCATACGTCATTAAAAAACAGAGAAATTCCCGTGACTTCAGGTATTAACGCCCGTGACATACTTTGCCTTTGGAAGCAAATCTTTGTTTTAAGGAGGACCAAACATATTACTGAGCTATATACCTCTCTTCTGTAAGGAGTATCTCTTTAGCTACCATTTAACTTGTTTCAAACAAGTGACATATGAGTAGGACTAGGGACATTTTACCGGTTCTGCAGAAGTTACCTTAGTGTTTTCTGGGGTTTGGTTTTTTTTTGCTTTTCCTGGAACCAAAAATATTCCCAACAATATTTTGTTCTGAAATGTTATATTTAAATCACTTGCTTGGTCCTCTCCGGTTGCATGCTTATACCTGACAATTCATTACCTTAAGCAATGGAGACATTTCTGCACTGACTACAGTAAATCTTTGGCAGTTGTTCCTGTTCTGACTGGTTCTGTGCAAAATCACCTCTTACTCCTTTCAGAAAAGACAAAATGTGGTTTTCCTTAGCAGAGTGTCTTGAATTCTTAATGGGACATGACTGTGATAGCATTGCTGTGGTCTCAGTTCAAAAGGGACATTACAGTTGATTACAAATTCACAAAGGCTGTAATATTCATTATTATTAGATCGTATTTCTCCTTGATTATTATCAGATCATGATTTTTCTTTCTGCCTTGCATTTGTCTCCTGATGACATGGTTATCCTCCCATACAACCGCTGTTTAACTTATAAAAATATACAGGATAAAATTATATTTGGGTACAAGTGTGGCATGCAGAGCAATCTAGCTGCAGTGCTTTTAATTAGTCTACAGCTATTTTGCATATCAAATATATCTGTTTGAATTTCGGCAGGAGGTGATGTAATTTAGATACAAAGGCTGTAAAGACATGTGGAGCCCTTTGTGTTTAAAGATACTGCTTAAATGTAAACCACTGCTCTTTGATATACACAAGGTTCAATCAACAAAGTGGCTTGGAGAACATCAGCAGCTTTCAGCCGAGATGAAGCCAGTTGGGTCCTCACTGAGGAAGAACATCTCCTCTCCTGTCCTCCCCAGATTCTTGCTCAGGACCCCCAGTTCAGGTTCCTCAGCTCCAGGAGCAGCCTAGCAGAAGGATCTAGGGGAGGATCAAGTAATTTTTTTAAATTAATTTTCTACCTTTGTTCCTCTCTTCACTTCACACACAGCCTTTGCTGTAATACAAAGAAAACTGGCTTTCTAGCATGCTTCCAAACCCAGCGCTGGACATAGCGCTTACTGAACCCTTGCACAAAAGCCATGCTGCTGCAGCTGTGTGGCAATCACTTGCTGTTTACATAAACATTAATGATGAGAAGTTTTTCTTTCTCTTCCTTGACAGGTTTGCAACTACAAAGAAAAAAGATCTGGGGAAATACTGTGTTTAAACTGGCAAAAGCTCCAAAGAAGAAGACACATCTATGATTTCAGGTGTGCACTTCAGTACAGCAGCATAAAGGGAGAATTTTTCTCTTTCTCACTTGTTTTCAATTTCTTTAATTTTTCTAAATAGTTTAATTAGTTCAGGTGATTTAAGTAATAATTACACTGCTTGGCTTTGCTCTGAAAAGATCTGAGTGAATCAAGTTTTCCCCTTCCTTTTGCAGCAAATTAATAATGTCAGGACCACTTGTTAAGCACGAGGGAGCTAATCAATCTAAGCAATAGATTAAGAGAAAATGAAGCCTAACCCCAGAGTCTGGTAGCCACAGCTAGCTGCTGGTGTTTTGGTTCCCTGCACGTTGCAAGGGAGAAGGCAGCATGTAGCATAAAAACCAGAGGTTTTTCCAAGTATGGACAAGGAACGTACTTTGTGGTGGTTGTTGTTTTTTAACGATACCTTCACTTCGGCACAAAAAGCCTCACCTTTCAGGTTAGCGGCCAGCACCTCCTGCCCACCACAAGCAGAGAAAGCATGGCTGTAATCTTAACTAAATGTTGGTGCCATCTGGTGTGGGCTGGGGAAGTAGCAGGGATCTTCCTCTGGCAGCACTGTTGTGCTAACAAGCTGCTGTGAAGAACCAGCTGGGTTTGTTTGGATTTTGTGTTTTTTTTCTTGAGAAGGAACACCCTACAGTTTGATAGCCATGGTGTTTTATCCCCCGAGGGAGGAAGTGCCAGGGTCGTTCCTCCTGCTGCCTTCCCCAGGGCTGTGAGGAGCAGGGCCCAGCCAGGCCTGTCCTGGGGCAGCACTGGGCCCACGGGGCGGCCAGGCAGCAAGGCCCGGGCACGCCTGGTCCTTCACAGCTTCCACTGCTGTTAAGGTATGCTTCAACGCGGTTAGTATTTATTAACAGAGACATATTCAATAACATAGTTATTTCATGGCTTTGTTTTGCCATGAGAGGCTGGAAGCACTGGCTGGCTGAACGCCAGCTCAGGCAGGGCCTGTCAGTGCACAGCACTCCCTACGGGGGCTGTGAAACCCTTAGCTCCCCTCAGGAGAGCAGCCCTGCACAGCCCTGCCTCATGCTCCTCTCCTGTCCCCTTTCACCCTGCAGCGCCTGGGCTCGTAGAGTAACTTTACCCACACTGTCAGCAAGACCAAAGGCTTCAAAGACACGAGGCCCTGAAGAAGGGTGTGAAAACTAGTGTCTGGAGAGAGGATGGAGAGCCCCCAAGCTGTGTCCTTCATAAGGGAAATCGGCACTGCTGACCCCTCACTTTGCCTTCTGCATTGCCCAGCCAGCATGTGTGTTCTGGAGCCGGGCCGGGGAGAGGTGCCCAGGCAGAAGGTACGGCTGGTAAGAGGGGTCAGGCATGGTCAAGGCGTGGGGGGAGGGATTGGAGTAGGGAAATGAAAGCATTACAAGGGTGGGGGAAGAGCATGGGAGGTGGAAATGGAGAGAGGGGAGCTACCTGGATAAGACGAGGCTTTGCTAACACATCTGCTCGCAGTGTGGCATGTTGGATCCTCAGAGCGACATCACCCTCCCCACTTGCTTTCTTAGACAGAGCATGGCTAAAGTCCTGTGGCTACAAAGATATGGTTGTTACTGAAGCTCCTTTTCCTGCTGACCTTGATTTCTCTCCTGTCTGAAAGTTTGCTGGCATATCCACATATTACAGATTTTGGGGGGGGTTGTTCGTAGGAGTTATTTTTACCATCTAGACAATTTGTGATGTACCAGGAAGGCAGGCAGCGGCATTGCTTTTATTTTGCCGACAGTTGTCATGATGGGTGGTGACAGTAGAGTTTCCATCCACTGTGTAGATGTTAGTTATTTGAGTGTGACATGACCTTCAGATTAGATAATCATGGGCTGTTGTTTTTATCAGATCTGCCAAGAAAAAAGATTACTTCCTTCAAAACCAAATTAGAATTCATTATTTTTCCCAAGGAAACTGCATACTTTTCGGGTAAAATAAGGAGATGTTTTTGTGACTGAAATCTTTCTTCTCTTATATATATGAAAGGGGTAGAGCAAAATATGGCCTTGACATTTCTTAATGATACTGTGCAAGTGTGGTGCTGTACAAGACCGTAGTTCCTGGGATCCTGGAGCTTAGATAATATAGGCACAGGCTCGTATGTAATTTGCTTTTTAATCCACTATACAATTAAAATATTTATTTCGCAAAGTAGCCAAGAGCTTGCCTTCAATCAGGGATTACTGCAATTTGTTTGTATGTGAAGAAAATATTCCAACAGTTGCTGTCAGTGTTTGTGGAACAACAGCCCACAGTCTGCTTGGGTTGTGTGCCTAAGCCGTCTTTCTTTTGTGTTGCACATTTTGGTGTAAGATTTGTAGAAAAAGTAAAAGCTTAGCCAGTGTGTCTGAATATCGTAGACCCTTGCACACTGTGTTCCAATTGTGCCATGGTTTTCTTCAGGGAGTATGTGTTAACTGCCAAATATTATATTGACATCAGGAAGTGAGCTTTCTGCTACTGGAAGTACGTGCCAAGTATAGCATTCCTAAGTAAATATGGAAGCAGAGATCATTGTTTATGGTCCACCTATTCACCCATCCAAACCTCTGTACCCTGATATCCGAAAGCAAAAGGGAATTTCAAAAGTATACGAGACCACTTTTCACATTTGACTTTGGGCCTGATCAGGGTCCTCTTGAAATCAATGGGCAGAAAAACTCTTACCCCTTTGTAGCAGCAGCCCCTTCCAGAGACTTAATTCCTCGTTTGGAAGCCTGAATAAAATTTGGCAGCCATCTCAGGTGAACTGAATGAGAAAAAATTTTCAGCATTATCTTAACTCTGATTCCACCAATTTGAGGCAAGTCAGACCTGACCACCTGAAAATACTCACTGTCATTTTTTTTTTTTTTTGTGATAAGTCATCTGAAGTTTCATGAAAGACACTGATATCGTAGAAACAAGCACCAATGCTGCAGCCCTTACATTGTTCTACACAGTAATAATGGCTGTCTTCCTGGGTTTTGACCTGAGAAACTGATGAAATCGCTTGCAATTTTTACATACATATGTGTGTACATACATGCAGTGCGGTACATTAGTAATATAAAATTAATATACATTTGATATAACATACCTGTTAAAATGAACAATACCTGAAGCAAAGAAATGTTTAACCTAACACTCAGCTCAGTTCTTGCCCCAGGAGAAGCTCCCCTGAGCTTTGCCTGAGTAAAGAATGAGAAAGAGAAAAAAAAAAAAAGTTGTGGAAAGTAATACACCTCTGTAGTTATACAAATAACAGTTTTGTTGGGCATATATGTAAACTGTGACCATGTATTCGAGGTTTATTTGAGCTTATTTGGTCCACCTGCCTCAATTGCCATAAACATTTCCATTTAAATATGGTAGGCAGTTAGTATAGAGAAACATACTGATTATTTGTAGACTAACGATTACACCCACATGGATGCTGCGGGATGCATTCGGTTCATTAGTTCAAATGGACCCAATCCTGGCTGTAACAGCCAAGGAGTCCTGTGTTATCATCTGGTGAAAAGAAAGAGGCTTTCTTATATCCAGATGGCTTCTTGCTACCATTCTGGCCTGGGAGGGCAGCGGACATTCAGCACAGGGCAGAGTAATGTCAGAACACTCCAGCTTTTACCACCCAGCTCTCAGAGAAGAAAACTGGGTTAGTGCCAGATTTGCTTGCTTTTCCTACTGTGATACACAGCCAGCACAGCTCAACCGATCTAAAAGATCTGGGGCATTATTTAAGTTTCTATCAGTCTCTTACAACAGTTAACTAACGTCATTTGTTTATTTGGGGAGCTAGAGAGTTTCTTTGTGGCTGCTGTGTTGTTTATATCCTATTTGGAGATGTTGCAGGATGTTCTTTAAACAAAAAGCTTTGACCTTTTATTTTTTAAAGCCTGTGCAAAATAATCTGCTGTACATGTGTACCTTGTGCTCACCTGTGTTGCTTTTGCTTTCACATACTCATTTATGTTTCTGTAAAAAGAGGTTTTCATCCTGTGCTTATTTAACACATGTATATAGCAATGTTTCTATTATATATTTAATGCATTTATACACTTATATACCTAAATACATAAAGCTATTAAATCCCTTCTCCTCTGGGGGCTGTTACAGCCTGCATTTCAATAGACATTTAATACATTTTAAAGGTCCAATTAACGAGCTTTAAAAGTCCTGGAACTCCACAACTCAGTTATGCCACACTATCTATACAAAGATTTGTGAGGGTAGCTATTACTGCATTGTATGACTTGTTAAGTGTAGCTGAGTGCAGTGGGAGCCAGGGAGGCTGTGTTTTGATCATTACATTTTCATAGCGTCTGCTTTTTTTTTTTCACATGGAACTCACATATATGTGGTCCCTTCTATTATACATCATGTACTACTGTAGTCTGAGCTTTGGCTTACATGTTTAAATGTCCAATCTGTTCTTAATGGCAGGATGAAGAATGATGTTTTCTGTCTGTCCTAGGAAGAAAGCATATCAAAGGTATTAGTTTTGATGGCAGCATGCTCTACTACAGACACTTACTATCATAGAAATTACTTAAGAAAATTCTTAACTATGATTTATACTTGTATGACTGGAAAGAAAGAAAATCAATTAGTGCTGTCTATTACATAGCCCTGAGCTAGTAATATATAGGCAACAGATCCTATCAGTTCTTCTGGGATTGCCAATTATCCAGCTTGGATGGTACTAATACTATTAGTATTTGGGACACAATTCTGCTAGGAAAATTCCTTCAGGACAAAGCTTGGCATCTCTGATTTCAGAATGGAAGAGTTGCAATGGGAAAAGAAAAAGGAAAGAATGAAGCTTAACCACCATTTTAACTAAAAAATTGCCTTTGAAACTGAAAAATGATGGTATTTTGTACTGAAACATTAGTTTACTTAAAAAGATACTAAAAACACATTAACACAATAATGATGCACATCCTCTTTATGTGTGATATCACATCCTGAGCAATTTGCAGTGAGAGAATTCAGTGGGATAAATGAGTGAGAACTGAAGTGTGACTCAGGACTTTCACCTGTAGCGACAGACAGTGTTGCTACCGGTACCTTAAACAAGCTTTTAGGAGGGCAATACCAGGCAGCCAACTTAAATAAGTGAGGAGTTCCTCGCTTTGTTTAGAAGACAAGTAGCCAATTTTCTCCTCTCTACACAATATCAAAGTGATGAAATTGGAGCAGGCAGAAATTTTACTAAGTAATTTGATTCAAGTTGTGTCAGTCTGAAATAAGAATAGAGCAAGGCATTTCTTCCCAGGAACAAAGATGTGCAAAATACAAAGACACGTATGGGTCACAGAGTGAAGTTGGGAGTTGGGTCTGTATTTCCCCTTCAACAGCTCCAATGGTATTGTCTTAATCCCTGCTGCTGTTGCTCTGCTGGACCTATGATGGACAAGAAATCAGTTGTGAATCTTAGCAGTGGCTTCAATGTCCTGTGACAGTTGTGTAAAATGCATGATGTATATGATTCTTCCTTGTGTCCTGCCCTCCTGTTCAGGCCAGGACTATAGCTACCCTTCACTTTCACAATCATAAAAAAATAAACTTGTGCATAGTTAATTCCAGTATCTCAGCTAGTGATTTGGAAATAATGCTTGACGATTAGGTGTGATTTGTAATCCAGAGAATTACAGGGGACCAGAGGCACCACTCACCTATCCTGTCTTAGAAATTCCTGTCTTGTTCACATCAGTCCTGAGACCTCTGTTTACAGAACATTATGCTGAATTTGTTTTCATTCACTATTTAGTTGCTTTGACTGAAGAACCTTGACAAGCTGAAGAGAGAAAAATAATTTTATCAGTTTTGTTTTGAAAGCTTTGGAAGAAAAAGCAAAGAGAATTCCTGAGAGGCTACAGGAATTCAAAACTAAAGAGCAGAAGACCATGGAGGAAGGCTCACAGTTATGTATCTGTGTCTGATTCACATTGCTGGGATCTTAGTAAAAGTGGTTTTACTGATTTTGCTGAGAGCTAGGCCATGTCCTTTTACTAGACAGGTTGACATTATGCATCTGCTAACGGGGCAATAAGACTCTGAAAGTTAAAATAGGGATCTTTGGATACAGGGACTGGACAAGCACAGGTGATTGGATCCTGTTCAAGAGAGGGAAAACAAACAGGACAGTTGGATATTCTTGCAATGTAAATAAAGGATGTAGGAACCCAAGGGCAGCTCTAGCTTCCATTAAATTCAGTAGCTGTTTTGCCACGGCTCTTAACAGGCCAAGTGTTACAGCCATTAGAAGCCAGCTTTTGCCCCTTTCCACATTACTGAGAAAACTCCAATTGACTTTAGAGAGTGAGGAATTATGCCACTCATGTTATAATACAGAAATAATGTTTAGCCTGTTTGTTTTGTGTAAAAACTGATACAAGAGAAGAGCCCAGATATAAAAGGAACTAGTTGAAAAAGCAATTCAATGAAACTGTGGAGCTGCTTTTAGTATTTATATGTTAAAAGTATCTTTTGGAATAATCTCACTGAACATACATGAGTTGTTTGAAGATAAAAAGAAGTCAAGGGTGGGATTTTCAGCCTGGATTTATCCCTGTTCCTTCTCAAGTCAATTGGATTTCCACACTGGCAGGTCAGGGAAGTGCTGTATAAAGAGAGCATAATCTAAATCAAAGCTCTCTTACAACCCCCAGTCCAGTGGGAGTCCTTCCCCAATGCCAGTTGCTTCAGACAACTGTTTTAAGTGTCATAATTTCTATAATTTTTCTATGGCTGACTGCAGTGATATGTCTAATTATTGATATTATTCTGACCACTAATGAAAACACATAGGTAGGTAGAGCTTATTGTGCAAGAAACTTGAAAAAGTTATTCCAGCCACCTTGAATGGTTCTTGATCTTGTCTATTAAAATTATCCCATAAATAATCAAGGGCTTCCAAAGAGACAGGTCAAAACACAGTTAAATTCCAGGCACACAGTTGGACTATCAGGCAACCCTCCAGCTGGGACATGAGGATCCTGGTGTGTTTCATGATCTGAAGTACGTTGTGAACATAACATTGTCTGATTTTTTTTGAAGCAGTACAGTTGGAGAAATCATCTTACTGCAGGATATTTCCAGGACGGTTTGGAATGCTGCTTCATTTATACCCTTGCAGACATCACAAGCTCATTTAAGATACATACACATTTGAGTTCCACTACACTGATTTGTTTAAATAATATTTTTTTAAAAAAGGAAAAATCATGACTCAAGAGGTGCTTGGAAGATGAACTTTTACATAGGAACACCCTAACAGGTATCTCTGATCTTACTGGAACAGGGGAAACGTCTTCGGAAGCTAGGGCTCATTGGAGAGTTTTACGGAGTGAGTTTGAGCTAGTGCAGCTAAGAGACACCTTGGAGAAATCACGTATGACAGGTCAGAGAAGAGAACACCTTCAGATGTATTTAAAACTTAAATTTTCTTATTTTACAGCCTGCTTTTGTAATAAAAGTAATCTGAGCTGGTAATCCGTCACCTTGTTTCTCAGGCACACAGAATAAAGTGGTCTGTCAGGCCATGAAAGCAAGACAAGGCTGGTAACCACACGGCTGTGGCCTGCTTGTCTGCTGCAGAGTTCATTGGAGAGTATCACTAAAGATGACAGGTATTCCTCAGAGAGCCCTGTGGTCTGTCAGGAGGCACTGAAGGTGTTTGTGGAGGACAGTGCTCATGTTGCCGTGGCTTTCCCATGGCTGGTGAGTCTATCTTACACGGGCATTACTTGACTGCAGCACTATGCACACTGCTGTGCAGACTTACCCAGCAAAGCTCTAGCTGGGGATGAAAGGAAGGAAATCAATGAATCACCAAGAATTAGCACACAGCCCTTCCTGCTTTCGTTTGAGAGGTTTCGTTAAGCCTCTGACTAATGAAAGAACTGAAAACACACACAAGGCTCTGGTAATTACTGAGGGGCTCCACTTTAAGTAAATCATAGGTGGAGTATTTTCACAATTGTAATATTTGATTTTATAGCTTCCTTTGCTGCAATATTAAACCACGCTTTAATCTTCACCAAATCAGCCACATTCATGAAGAACAAGCTGATCTTGCATTTCAGCTACTGCAGTTACCTTCCACCAAGTAGTTCTTATCAATTTACTAACTTTATTTTACCAGCAAGGATGGTGCAACTAAAGCCAGGATGTGGCCATCCCTGAATTCACAATTCGAGTCTTGCATACATGGCAATGCTGCAGCAGAAAGCCCTTGAAAATTCATTGCAAAGTTTTGTAACTTTGAACTTGGGCACAAGTATGTACTAAAATATGTGGAGCAACTGTGTATGTGTGAGCTCTTGAAAATACTGCTTTAACAGCCCACTGCATTTGTTCACTTAATCTGTGCTGTTTTACACTGTCATCCTCATTGTGTTTTCTTCATGGCCCTGCCAGCTCTGCTGCAGTGGATTTCAGAGGGTCAGTAGTTCCAGGAGATAATCCCAGACATTCTACAAAGTAGGAACCCCACTCTCCTGTGAAAATGTTTTCTCCTTTTATCTAAGGGATATTTAAGGGTTTAAGCTCACATCAGTTGCCTTTTAATGTTTGTTTTGTAATCTTTCTCAGACATCTCAGAAAAAAAAATTGCCACTTTGGTCGACTCGCTGAGTAGGGTGGCTACAGTCAGGAAAGCTTCTTCCTCATGCTATTTTTAGTGCCCCTTTGGATTAATTCCCTACCTCTCTATGACCAGTCAACACTATTATCCTACAGTCCACATCGCAATCCTGCAGAGGATGACTTACATTAATTCCTTTAGACATACAAGTTTTACACTAAATTCAATTAAGGAATTCAGAAAGGTTCTTACTCTTTTTAAAATTATTCAAATGTAGTCATTAAAAAAAAACTGGACAGAAAAATACATAATATATTCACTCTGAGAACTCCAGAGACAAAACCTTCCCTGGTCTGTAAGGAATGAATTAAGACAAATCAGTGCAAGGTGTTCTGAGAATAACCAAAAAGGACATAAAAAGGCTGTCCTAATTAAAATAAAAAGTTTCTAAAGGGGGTTAGTAAAATGGTTACAGCTTTTGTGTATAGGCGAGGCTTGAGAAAATAAGAGCATAATTACATTTTTATTTGAAAAGAGGACTTTCTAGGAATCGAGTTATACATTTGGTTTTGATTTGTGCTTCTGGTTTGGCTTTGGCTTCTGTTTAAGATTTTGACTAGGTTTTGGTTTCAAGCATAGCCATACCCTGGAGTTAAGCTTCCTGTGTTCTGGAGGGTCTCAACAAGGAAAACAGTCTCGTTAAAAGCAGCCGATTAAAACAGCTTATTTTTATCTTTCAATTCCCTGTAGAGTGTCCTGTTACTAGTTATGTAGCAAAGACAGATCAAGGTCTTCGAAGAAAAAGGCAGGTAGTCTCAGCTGCTGGAGTGTATGAGATCCCTGGGGCCTCAGGGGTCCCTTGTCTTGCAGAAGGTGGGAACGGTGCCACTGCATGGGCTGAAAGCTATGTGAAAGCCCATGAAGCCCTACTGGAGGCTAGGCAGATAGGCCATGGGTGCCTTTTGCATAGATAATGAGAGGAAAGGAAGGAAGTAGCTGGGGGAAATGCAGCAGGACCTCAGGCAACTTCACAAGAAGGTGGAAGGAGGAAAGGAAGCAAAGCTATGGCTGCAGAGTTGTTCTGGTGCTTAGGGCTCCACCATTGTCCCTTTCACCCCTCTCTTCCACCTACAGAATAGTAGATGAATAGAATAGAATAGAACAATGATGAAATTTGGGGTAGTATCTAAAATGGAACTAGGAAATCAGAGCCCTCCTGATTTTGTGTTTGACCTGGAAGTAAAACTTTAGTAGTAACTGAAAATCCTGGCGCTCTTATTTGTCCTTGATTGAGAATGCATGACCAAGATTTTGGGCTTGAGAGACTAAATTAGGCTCCTAAACCTCACATTTAGGTGCCTAAATAAGCTGCTTTCCCAGAACCTGCTGGGCAATTACCAGTAGCAAAGAGCAAGCTACTAATCTTGGTAGCTAAAAAGGATTTAGGAGCCTAACATTAGACACCCACTTTTGAAGCATGCTGACATTGAGTTTTAGTAATTCCTGATTTAATTTGGGGGGGTTGGGTTTTTTTGGAGGGGGAGGGTTGGGGGGGGGGGGGGTGTTGGGTGAAGTTTTTCCCAAATACAAGCCTGAGACTCCTTTTGATGTCTTGTGTTAAATAGATAGTGTTTGGAAAACATTTTCCCTCAGCCATCCCACAGCCCATCATGAAACATTACAGGAGTTCAGACATACTGGCTGAAGACTGCCAGAGGTTCTCCCTGCTTTTACTGACCAATGAAATGCATTTGGCAAAAAGTGATAACTGCATGAAACTGAAGGAGTACCAGCCAGCTACAGATGTGTGAACACTATCTTAATTTTTCTCTCCTGGCCAATTATTTATCTTGGTTTTATGATCTCCAAGAGAATAATTTGGCTAGTGAGACCTTAGTTGTGTAGGTTTGCCAGGCAGTCATATGGTCAGAACCCACTCCAGCTGGGTATGTACCACATTGCCTGTTTCATAAATGCGGAAGAATATTATTTGTTATCAGTGCAGGGGAGAAGTGAAATCTGACGTATGAAGATGTAACAGAGGGGTGGGGGGGAACAAAAGAGAAGCAACACATTGCAGGGAAATGGAAGGCATGTCAAAAATGTTGAGGACTGGGATACAAAATGTTTAAAGTCTCACGATACTGAAAGCAAGACAAAACGTAGTGTTTGGATGAGTCTTTACCTCCATGGTGTTATGGGAGGTGCACAAACCAGGGAGAACTGGCAACATTACTGTAAGTGCCTTCTCTGTTAATTACTATGACATATCTATATGCAGTGGGGTACTCTTTTGTCACTCTAACAGTTGAGCATTCAGGTATCTGCGGGTCACATTAACAAGGTCATTTGCGGCTCTAAGTGACAGGTGATTCCTGTATAAGGAGCAGCTGAGTTGCACAAGGCCAGTATCAGGTGTTTTGGTTGACATGTAAATCACATCTGTCTGTACCTTTTAAAGTAAATATGATGTGTGCTTCTTGTTCCATGCTCGGTTACTTAGTATTGTCTATATACTCGTCTTCATGCACAGTGAATGTCACAGGCCAATCGTTCAGTGAGTTCACAACTCAATCCTAGATTTGATGTGATAGAAAATTCCTGTTGTTGGTGGTATCGTTTCTAACTTGTAGGTTTCATTCTGTCTCATAAATTGGGCTAATGCCCAGTGAAAATAAAGATCATCCTTATTCCATGTAGTTCCTACTCTGAATGAGGCCAACATACTGATATGTGTGGGAATGCAATATGAGGCTGGAGTAGGATGCAGGAGATTTGCAGAAAATAGAAATACAGGACTTCACATGCCACAGTTCCTTCTCCAGGGCCTGATTCTGTGAACTCTTGCATGTTTAACTTTGTATGTTAGGATGTCCAGCTGAATTTCATAGGAATAATCATTAGACATTCAAAGTACAGATTTGTTAACCTGCCGCTAAAATAAGCATAGAATAGGTGTGAGCAGAATTTTCTGAGGTGATCAGCCCTAATACAAGGTTGGTTTGGGCTTTTTTAATTGACTTCACTGGAAGCACAGTTAGGCCAGTCTGGAAAGATTTGAAGAATCTGCCCTGGAACTTTGGCTGGAGAGCAGATCTGGCCTGGCTTGAGTGCAGATCTGGTCTGGCTCAACACCAGAAAACATTATTTTCAGTTAAATTCCTTAGCAGATATTGCTATTTACTCTAAAAAATGTATACTGAAAAGACATATATTGCCAACTCTGAAGACGGTCAAATGTTAAAAAAATCATTTATTAAACAGATCTTTCAACAAAAAGTAGAAAAACTCACTAAATAGCTTGATAAACAGTAATCCATCAGCTCTACTCTTTGAAAGATTTTGTGAAGACGTTCCCATTTTAGGAGAGGGAATAAAATAAAATCATAGCCTGAAAGAAGCATATTTCTGAGGCAATTGCAAATGTTGTCAGTAACCAGCAATCTAGACTGGATGAAGACACCTCCCAGTCATTGTTATTCTTGAAGGATTTTGTGACTTTTCCTGTTGTTTTGTGGTGGGTGGCTCAGTGACTCACCCCAGGGCCTCCCAGCCGAACAACAGGATCCCATGGAAATGAAGTATTTCTAACACCAATTGCTACAGAGGGATTGAAGTGCAGGAGCCCTCCTCCCCTCTGTCAAAAGCAAGGAGTGATTGCTATAAACTACTTGATCAAAGGAAGGAGACCACAGAGGAGGGGCTGGTCATGTGTTGTCAGTGAGGTGTTGCTCCTCTTGCCCCTTGCTCATTGGTATTCTGCTGGAGCACTACTAAAGTCTAGATATTACTTCCTGAAACACATCTGTGCTTTCTGATGCTTTTTTTCTTCCAAGTACTGAGATAATTCAGCCTTAGTTGTAGAGCAGATCCAAGCGCCAGGTTATATAGTGATTTCCAGCAGCTATAAGCTATGCTCTGTTGTGCAATGAAGATGATAGAAAAGGCTTATGCCAATTAAATAAAAATTTTAGGTTTCCTTAATGAGTAGTGGAACAATTGCCAGCACTTTACATTTCTCCTAATATGGATGAAGCTATTCTGCAAAACTGAGCTTACTGTCATACAGTAATATCTCTGCAAAGAAGGAGTTTTGTGTTACTATTACATCTATTTCAGTAAATACTATGATACAACATGTCACTTCACAGGTTTTGGTTATTTCTACCCATCTTTTGTTAACACAGGGATTTGATAGTCTGTGTATGAGGAATTGTCACCTCAGCTAGCCCTTGACAGACTTTACATTTCATCTTCATGGAGTAACCCCCCAGTCTCCCCAGCTGTGGTCTACACATGCAGGCTGATAGCGGGCCTCTGTATCTGTGGGTGATGACAGAAGTTAGATAACCAGTGGATTAATAAACTGATGATACATTTTCCAGACTGAAATTCTACCTCACAGACTTGCAGGATAGCAAGGGTCCTACAGAAATGTGACTCAGATATCTGCCATAAACCATGATGCGTTATCTCTGACAGATATTAACCTGGTTTTATATGCTTTTGATGATAGCAATACTCTTTGTCTTCAGCCCAACTATTCAAACAGTAGAAAGCTGGATGAAAACAATATGCCATAGTTTTATTGAGTACTTAACTTCCTTCATGAATCTGATTAGGGTACTCAGCCTGAAGCTACAGTTGTGTGGACTGCATTGCCCCAGCCTTGCCATTGTTTCTCCTTTCTTTTCCCATCCTTCAAGAAACAAAAATAACTAGTCTGTAGAAGCAATTAATGTCCACCTGCTATTCCCAGCACTAAACAAAAATGAAAGCAAAGTATCAACTTCAGGGTCTGACGTACTGAACTTCAGAGTGTAACTCCACCTCATTTACTGGAGCTCGCTGGGGGTTTGCTTTTTCACTGAGCCATGGCAATTAACAATCTCCTAACCTGATCCAACTGTAAAGGAAAACATGCTGTCTTAACTTGTCAGAGCATATTACGTAGGTTATATGTGGTCCTGTTCTTCATGGATAGATGTAGGAGAGAAGCAATTTTTAAAAACTGTTCTTTGCCTAGTCATCTTCTTATGGTAACCCAAACTTATTTGCATAGGTCTTGACTCCAAATCAGCATTTTTTAATGCTAAATTGAGATATGGTGTTGTTGCTGCAAACACCCATGGTGCTAATGTCCGTGAGCATAGTTTTATAACTCTATGACATATAACTATATGACAGTGTATATCATAAAGTTAATTTAAAAAGGTGATTTGCATAATATGTAGTAGTTTATTAACAGGTTTTTGTTACTACAAGCATTTTCCATTGCTACTGAACAGTTCTAAATACAGTATGTGGCAGCACAGACTGCTGGTAGTCCGTTTTTGTCCATTGTTTGGGCGGGGGGGGGGGGTTCCCCTTAAAATAGTTTTAGTCTTATCCCAGCTGTCTGCAACAAAAACTTCGGTGAGTGTAAGCAGAGATGAATGTGAATCAGTTCATTCCTGATGACAAACTGTCCAGCAATATAACAAATTACTAAAAGCATGTATGTGTCAAAATTTCT
This sequence comes from Falco cherrug, assembly GCF_023634085.1. Lineage (NCBI taxonomy): Eukaryota > Metazoa > Chordata > Aves > Falconiformes > Falconidae > Falco > Falco cherrug. The sequence continues at coordinate 71,339,233 of NC_073697.1, forward strand.
GTGCATTTTCCAGCTGTGGATGATCTGAAATACCTGCCTTTAGCAGGTGCCCAAGTTGTTTTTATTTTCAGTTGGCTACTCATTACCTAACTATTACATGCCATGGAAAGCATTTAGTCCCCTATTGCTGAGTAAATTGGAGATTAGAAATGCAAAGAACAGGAAAATGTTTATGATATCTGTGAAGGGGCAGATACACAGTCTGCCAGGAAGCTGAAATGCTGGGGGTATACTTTGGCACAGGGATTTTACCCACTTTTCTTGGCGACGTTGTTTCCTTATCAGACCGGACATGCATTGTATTTTGCATGTGTCAAAAACTGCTAGCAGGACTCATTCTGATAGCAACAACAGGAAGTGTGAAATACACCAAAGGAATGAAGGCTTGGGAAGCCTGACACTGAAGAGCAGCAGTAATAGCTATTCTGGATAAGGAGGTTAAGCCACAAAGAGTTCAAGCTAATCAATGCTGGAAGTTGGATTGGGCGAGATGGTAGATAGCTGCAAAAGAAAAAAAAGCACGAGGAAAAATGCCAAGCAGAGAGGTTGTCTTAAGTTCGAGAGCGGCTCTGTGCAACAAAATGTCTCCTAGGCATTGTCTTGGAGAGTAACGTAGTCTCAGATTCTTAATATGTGAATTCTGGCTTCTTGTTATGAGTTCCAGAAAAAACTGTTCATTATGAATTGTCTCTTTACCTCACTTTCTTAACAGAGTAAGATATGCAGGAAATGAGTGTGCTGGCCCAGCAGTGCCTGCATAATCTCTATCTGCCCAACATTAAATTCTGCCCAGCTGCCAAATCTCCTGTAACTCTCCCTTTTTCCAGTCCCACATCCTCCAGCTCAGAAGCTCCCAGGGTCCTCTAAGAAGTAGCCCAAACCCCCCACATCTCACCTTGCTGACCAAAAGAAACAAAACTGGGCAATGAGGACTCTGGACACATTTTTTCACTGACTCCTTTTATGAGTGGATGAAAACATAGGTTTACAATAGATGTTGGGACACTAGCACAGCCATAGCATTGGCTGCTGAGAAAGCTATAATACTTGTATTTCAGTTCAATAGGCTCTTTATAATCACATACTCTATATGTGATATATATATAATGCTCTAAGATGGTCTTTTCTGGCACTAGTCATCTGAAAACACAGCTGACACTGTTAAAAACTATAACTTAGACAGACTAATGCACAGAGTATCCCCTCATGGGACAGACAAGAAATCTGATACATTTTTCCACTGCTTGTGCAGAGGAAACCAAATGGAAAAGAGAAGCCACAGAAATTCAGCTCGGCAGAAGCTTAATGTCCAACAACATCTTGCACAGGAAAACTGACAAGTACAGTTGGAACAGAAAGTACATCTTGCTTTTCAGTACTGAGGTCCACTGCAGTCTCATACTACTGCCAACTTTTTAACCAGGCCCAAGAAGAAAGAGCTCATTGTAGTTTACAACAATAAAGAAGAGATATATGTCTGGATAGATAGTGGCTGGGCTTATTCAGCCTTTTGGAAATTAAGGCATGATTCAAACACATACTTCTGTTTTGTTTCCTCTGAGACAGCCAATCGTATAATCATTCCATGCATTTCAAATAACATGAAAAACTGAGACTGACTCACTATTTCCCTTTTCATTAGCTCAGGACAGGATGCAAAGCCTATAAACACATTCTGTGTGGGTCTTTACATGACACGAAGTTCCTTGCTCTAATTCTGCAAGCCCCGTTTTTTATACCCCTAGAATGACTGTTTATGGTCTCTCTCTTCCAGCTCTCCTGATTCCCTGTACATAAGCATGAAATATGACTTGAGGCAGCAGCACCTTTCCCTTCATAGCTTTCTTCTTTCTGTCACTGTAGTTATGCTTAAGCTTCTCTCTGACAAGCAAGATTTAAATAACCATACACCAGTAACCCACCAACAGAGAAAGAATGGACCTACAATGGTGTCCTTAGAAGAATCTTGGCTGTTAAGTAGCCCGTTGCAACTCCAAGTGAGGAGCTCACAAAGTCAAGAGAAACCACAGGGTGACTGGTCGAAACAGCCAAGTACAGCTTTTCAAGTGCATAATCCAGAACTGAGTAACTTCTGAAGCCAATGAACCAGGTCGTTTGGTATAGGGTAAATTGGTGTCCTCTGTTAACATATGTTGTCTACTGGATTAGGAAATAAGGACTGAGCACAAAAATCAGACTGTCTTTATTGATACCCAGGACTCATGAGACTGTGAAATAAACTGTGGCTTAGGATGGAAATACAGTTTTGGGAATGGAAACATGAAACACTTAAGTGCAGAGCCCTCTTTCTATCTCATGTTTTGGTTGCAGCAGAATGGGAGCGTACAGTGAGAGAGAGATGGACAGAGATATCTCAGGAGCATAAATTTGCTGCACCGTTTTGACAATGACATGTAACTCTGAATACTTCAAACATACAACATCCTTTGAAATTTGGCACTCTAGCAGAGTGACAACTCCATTTCTACAAATATGGTCCTGACTTCTATCATTTGCAAGTGAATAAACATTGAGTCAGTTCCTTCGAACATATTTTCACTCCCTGTAGTACCTCAGTAGAGTTTCAGGTATGAAAGAGTAGGAAAAAACAGTGACAGATATCCTTCTGTAGTACCTCAGTAGAGTTTCAGGTATGAAAGAGTAGGAAAAAACAGTGACAGATATCCTTACAGAGTCTGTTGGTATTGCAAATAAAAAATACTCAAGCCTGATAGCTAGAGTTGCAGTAATTTTATTAGATTTGTCCTTGAAAATATCTTTCATAAAAAGAGTACTGAATACAGACTAAATGCATTTTGGTCTTCAGTGCTTACCTAAAGGCATGTAGACAGAGATTTAGTGGAATTTTTCACTTTAGCGCCTGGCTCTGAATCAAATCAATGAGATTTAAGCATTTCCATGCTACAAAGAATAGGTGGCTATCTTGGGTTTTTTAAGCACTTAAATACATTTGCAAGCCTGATCTTTCATATTTTTACTGTTATTGTGTGCAAAGGAATTTGGGCAGTGACATTTCTATTCCCTGAGATGTTCCAGTTCTTCCATAAAAAATTCAGAACAAAATAATCTACATTTTAAAATGTCCTTCAGCATGAATCTTCAGAGTAACTTCCATACATATCTTGGTTTCATACTGTTATATTCAAGTTCTTTGGAGTTCTACTATATAGTAAAATTTTAATGTATTGTAATAGCCTAAACCAAGTACTTTTAAGAACAATTTTTAAAATATCAGAAAGCATAATTAAGCAATGTATTTCTACATGATACAATTGCATTTTCAATGTAAATTTACCCTGCTTAAGGGAGTATAACCAAATGTACAGGTAAGTCATAGGTAAATTCTGATAAAATATCACTTTAGATATATTTGCTGAAATACAGATGTAGCAAAGCAATAAGAGTTTGAGTCTTGTCTGCCTTTTTCCTACCATGCTGCTATAAAAGTGAAAATAAGCATCAGTGGAAGGGATAGCAGGCACCAATGGGAAAGGCCAGCAGATTTAGTCAGTGTGTTTTTCTTCACTTCAGTAAATCATCAAAGACTGTGTATCTTTTGTATCTTTTTATTTTTGCTTTTGTGAAGACTGATGAATTTACTCTTTGCACGCACATTTGAAACTGCCAGTAGCCCACAGCAAGACAGCATAGCTGTCCGTATTATTTCCTGTTTTTTGCAGTGGTGCTTCAACCATATTGAATGATATGTAAAATTTTTACATTCTCTAAATCTGAAAAGGATTATTTGAACCTCACAGGAGAACTGTGCATAAAAGGGCAATGTTTTAGTCCAAGCAATGTGAACTAAGAAAGAATCTATAAATATAGCCTAAGACTAATAAATCTGTAACTGCAAATCCACCGTGGCAGTAAAGGGTTTCCTTTAATAATGAAATACCACACTGGCAAAAATAAATATATAACTCGGGCTACCCCAACCATTATTGGACTACAAAATAACAGTATTTTAAAACAGAGAGTCCTTTCATTCTCTAGAGTGCTCTTTGGTCATGTTTCAAGTTTTCTTCTGCAACTAGGAGGGCTAAAATCTTACTTGAAAAAATGTGGAAACTGAGACTGTCACACAGTCACTTGTTCTGGGGCTCGAAGTGAAACTCCAGATATTCCAGCACTGGCAGTAACACCACAGTTGGCAGCAGTACCGATGACCAAATTTCTCTTTATAAAACAGAGCACATGTTGGCACTGAAGCTAAGTTTCTTGGTTTGAGGAAAGAAAGAACAACATTTATTCAATAAAGGAAAACTTATTTGCTCATAGGGAGGAAAAGAGAAGATTTCTCTTCAGTAAACACATAGAGGAATAATCTTTTGCTACAAAGATCACTGGAAGCTTTTAAAAACTTAACTGATTTCTTTTTAAAGGGAAAAAAAACCCCACGTTTCCATTGACAGGAGTTGAGAAAATCTCTTTTCTGCAGCTCAGATACTCCAAGCCAGAAGCTACATCTCAGCTTTGGCCAGAGTTTCTCTTTCAGTGAATTACTTGAGCTGCTCCTCTTCTATTCCTATTATTCCTACTCTGCATGCTGCTGCTATTCATACCAAGTTTGATCTAGCAAAATTTAGCTGC